>NC_066630.1:41744926-42060648 GCF_025201925.1 Gopherus flavomarginatus
CTCCTGCACCCCATTCCCTGAGCCCCCTCATACATCCCACACCCCACCCCCTGCCCTGAGCCCCCTGCCACACCCCTCTGCACCCCAACCCCCTGCCCAGAGCCCCTTCTGCACCCTACCCCCTGCCCTGAGCCCCCTGCCACACCCCACACCCCTCCTGCACCCCAACCCCATTCCCTGAGCCTTCCCATACACCCCACACCTCTCCTCTGCCCCAATCCCTTGCCCTAAGCCCCTTCCTACACACCACAGTCCTTCTCACACCCCACCCCCTGCCCCCCTTCTGCACCCCACACACCTCCTGCACCCCACCCCCTATCCTGAGCCCCCTCATACATCCCACACCACCCCCTGCCCTGAGCTCCCTTCTGCACCCCACCCACATGTCCTGAGCCCCCTGCCACACCCCACACCCCTCCTCTGCCCCAATCCCTTGCCCTGAGCATCATCCTGCACACCACACCCCACACTCCCTCCCACACCCCAGCCCTGCATACAATTTCCCCACACAGATGTGGCTCTCAGCCCAAAAAATTTGCCCACCTCATCCTAGATGCTGGTAGAGGAACCTAGGCCCACTCTCTACTCTAGGTTCCAGCCCAAAGACCCTGTCTAGCAATTGTGATCTGCCTCTTTCCAGACCCAGCTGCTTTCTCTGAGACCTTCCTTTAGCTTAGCACCACACCACTACCCAACCCCATTTCTGCTGGGAACTTCCTGACTTTATGTCAGCCCCCCCACCTCCCTGTTCCTTCTCAGCTGGGCACCATCATCAATCAGCCTCTCAAGCCCTGGCTCTCCCTCAGGTGCAGCCCTTCAGATTAATTAGTCTAATTTAACCTGCTCTGCCTTTTGTGAGGTAAACACCCCACCACAGGCCTCAAATACAAAATCTTAAGAAAGGATAAACATCAATAATGGGCATAGACCAGCATGCATCAGGGGGTACGGCAATCGCTCCATTCCAGGGGTAGGTAGAAACTTCCCCTCCATGAGGTGTGGTTCAGCCAACGCTCTGTGAGCTCTTAGGCGAGGTGCACCAGGAACCTAAACTCGGCAGCTAGTTTCCTGCTTCTGGAATGGCCGACGGGGATGGTGTCATTTACTTTAAACGTTGGATGTTTATGGTGAGACAGCGACTCTGTCTGCCCAGTGATGTGCATTTGATAGACTCACTTTATCGTATTGGATCCCTGTATTTCTAATGTGTTAGCCCTAGGCTCCTACCTGAAGTCCCACCGTGTGTGACGTGCCATCTACCTTAACTGCCCCAGTAGTTTAAACATCATGTATTGTTCTAAAGCTGGTGCCCTATGCTATTCAAATACTGCCCGAATCCACCCCAGAGGTGGCTGCATTTCAGTGGTTGGGAAAAATGCTTCTGTCTTTTAAATGAGTTCTCTGTGGTGTAAGTACATAACTCCATTGACATCAGTGGAGTTTTACCCATTTACACCAAGGGAGAGTGTGGCCACGAATACTTTGGGACCCTCCTGGATCAAAGATGCTCTAGAAATGAGATCATCATTAGATGGTTTCCTTAGATTGGAATCCCACCTGCTAACAGGTCTGGTCGTTGTACAGGCAACAAACCACTGGATCCCACAGCTCTTTCTACCTTGCCTCCATGCTAGCGATTTTGCACATGGCCAGGGGCTTTGTGAAATATTCTGCCTGAGAACTCTCCTCCCGCTCCCATTGGCTGCTCCTACAGCCCTATGAGTGACAAAAGATAGATACTGCAATCCACTCTAAACACCCAGTGCTGACAGAATGGCTCTGCGTCCTGCATAATAGTGCCAACTGGAGTGACTCATTGGCTCAACGTTGCTTGTTAAGTACCCACAGTGTGCTTGGCACTTCAGAAGGCCACGGGGAGGGTAGCCCTGGCTCCAGAGTGCTTTCAGTCTAGGGGCCAGAAGTAAATGGAAATTGTCCTCCTGCATTAGACCCTGCCCAGCTGGGACTGCAGAGGCAGCAGCTTAGCTTTACTGTTCCATCTCTCCCCATATAGGGTATGTCTACACTGCAGCAGCAAGTCTCAGAGTCCAGGTCTACAGACAGGTTTGCAGAGCTCATGCTACAGTTCTGGAGCCCAGGCTCTGAAAACTACCCCCTCCACCGCTTCAGACCCCGAGCTCCAGCCTGAGCAGGAACCACTACACGGCTATTCTTAGGGCCGTAAAGCAAGTCCAAGTCGGTAGACCCAAGTTCAGACTCACTGACATGGGGGGTCTTTTGCTCTGTACATGTACCCACGGAGACTATATCCAATGCAAACTGGCTCTATGTCTGTACTAGTCCCCAGTAACATCCTGGGAATAACTCCTTAGCTTCTTGTCCTGGACTTTGGGCTGACAAAAGAAGAGCCCTTCCCTGAAGGACTGAGTCAGAGAATCATAGAATATCAGGGTTGGAAGGGACCTCAGGAGGTATCTAGTCCAGCCCCCTGCTCAAATCAGGACCAATCCCAACTAAATCATCCCAGCCAGGGCTTTGTCAAGCCGGGCCTTAAAAACTTCTAAGGAAGGAGATTCCACCACCTCCGTAGGTAACCCATTCCAGTGCTTCACCACCCTCCTAGTGAAAAAGTTTTTCCTAATATCCAAGCTAAACCTTCCCCACTGCAACTTGAGACCATTACTCCTTGTTCTGTCATCTGCCACCACTGAGAACAGTCTAGATCCATCCTCTTTGGAACCCCCTTTCAGGTAGTTGAAAGCAGCTATCAAATCCCCCCTCATTCTTCTCTTCTGCAGACTAAACAATCCGAGTTCCCTCAGCCTCTCCTCATAAGTCATGTGCTCCAGCCCCCTAATCATTTCTGTTGCCCTCCGCTGGACTCTTTCCAATTTTTCCACATCCTTCTTGTAGTGTGGAGCCCAAAACTGAACATAATACTCCAGATGAGGCCTCACCAATGTCGAATAGAGGGGAATGATCACGTCCCTCAATCTGCTGGCAATACCCCTACTTATACAGCCCAAAATGCCATTAGCCTTCTTGGCAACAAGGGCACACTGTTGACTCATATCCAGCTTCTCGCCCACTGTAACCCCTAGGTCCTTTTCCGCAGAATTGCTGCCTAGCCGCTCAGTCCTTAGTCTGTAACAGTGAATGGGATTCTTCCATCCTAAGTGCAGGACTCTGCACTTGTCCTTGTTGAACCTCAGCAGGTTTCTTTTGGCCCAGTCCTCTAATTTGCCTAGGTCCCTCTGTATCCTATCCCTACCCTCCAGCGTATCTACCACTCCTCCAAGTTTAGTGTCATCTGCAAACTTGCTAAGAGTGCAGTCCACACCATCCTCCAGATCATTAATGAAGATATTGAACAAAACCGGCCCCAGGACCGACCCTTGGGGCACTCCGCTTGAAACCAGCTGCCAGCTAGACGTGGAGTCCAGGTTTTATACTGAACCAATTTTGTGTGGCCCAAGTGCTGCAGATGCTTAGGCTCATGCTTCAGGGCTTGCAGGGCTAGGGCCTTAGTCAACACCATGTGGCTGGCCCTGCAGTGCCAAAGTGATCGATAAAGCTCAGAATCATGGGTTTCACTGGCTGATTTAACTGACTCTTCAGAAACGAGACATGTAGCATTCCCTAAGAGCACTTGCCCGCAGTCTGGAAACATGGAGCACCACAAACAGAGAGGGGGCAATTTAGGCCCACTCTTTGCAGACAGATAGGTGCAGGGACACGTGCAGGAGCTGAAATGTCACTGTGTTTGGAGGGGCACCTGCTGTGCCCCCACCACCCTGTGCCCCCCTTTGTGCATGCCCCTGGCTAGGTTAGTCCTTTGAATCTGAAGATTGGTGACTGGGATTTCTTCCATGTAGATTTAGCCACTGGAAGAAGTTACCTGCAGTAGGCTGAGAGAAAGCGCCTGTCACCCCCTCAGATTCCCTGGGGAGGGTGCAATGCAAGCTTCAACCACTGGCAGTTGACAAGAGACAAATTCAGACTGAAAATAAAGGTGTAAATCAGGGGTCTCAAACTCCTGGCCCAGGGCCACCTGCAGCCCCGAGAACCTACCCACTGTGGCCCGGGAAGGAGAGACTCAGGCAGACACGCTGCCGGCAATGTCTGCTGCAGGCACCGCCTCCCATAGCTCCCATTGGCTGGGGGAGAGGGACAGAGATACCATTACTAGTTGCCAGGCAGAGGCAGCCATGGAGGCAGCATCACTTATTTCCCACAACGACTGTAAACAAGTCAAAATACCAAACACAACTATCCGGTGCACACCTTGCTGCAGTCCTGAAGGTTTCAACTGCTCAATCACAGAGGCCAAACATCAGCAAACTGACAGAATGGAAGCATTGCCAGGTGTCTGGCAAACACTAACAACTCTCTGGCAGGTGAAGAACCATATAAAGTTGTATGACAGTTTTATTATTTCTAAGAAATTTGAAATAATACAATATAAACATTTTCTTTTCTGAACAACATCTTCAGTGACATTATGGGCCCACTGAGAGGAGTTGAGGACTGGCACTGGCCCTAAGGCAAATTGAGTTTGAGACCCCTGGTGTAAATTTTAACAGTGAGGGCACTTAAGCACTGGAACAATTTACCAGGGGTGGATTCTCCATCACCAACAATGTTTAAATCAAGATTGGGTGTTTTCTAAAAGATCTGCTGTAGTTCAAACCAGAATCAATACAGGGGCAGTCTCTGGCCTGTGTTATACAGGAGGCCACACTGGTCCCTTCTGGACCTGGAATCTCTGAATGGCCTGAGATGTAAAGATGTAAAGCAGCAGAAGGTGACACTGCTGCAATGCGAGCAGAGAGAGCAGCTGTCTGGCACGGTGAGAAGCTGAAATGTTCCCCTATGTCTGGGGTCTTGACAAACCAAATGGCAAAACATGTCGATTCCATGCCATGGACTGGGAGCAACGTGGTCTTTGTTGTGTACATGTGGCCACCTGCAGCAGGTAGAAACTACCTCCTGCATTCCACTGCTTTAAACAGTATGTAGAAGAGTGACTCACAAGCCAGCATGCCCTCTCATGGCCATGTATGTCACACTCATATCCAGATGTCCCTTGACTAGAGGCCCCAATTCTGGTTTCAGAGGGCAAAGGGCAATCAAGAGGCCTTCATTGGCCTTCCAGGCTTTTAGGAGGTTCACATGATGTGTTTTGCTGCTAGGCAACCAGATTACATAATCCACGGGCCCTGCCTGCCATGCCACCTCAAAGGGACCCTACCACTTAGCTAGTAGTTCAGACTCCATGGAGGGTAACCAGAGTAAGACCTGGTCTTCATGCTCAAAGTTACATATCTCGTTCCCTCTGTTGTACTGACACTCTTGTGTATATTGCATCTGAAGTTGGTTCTTCTGAGCGACGGCCCCACTCGTTCGGAGCCATTCATGCAGTTGTAATATGTAAGTGGTCTGACCCCCATAACATGGGTTTCTTGTTCCTCCCAGTTTTCCCTTAGGAGGTCAAGGATGCCCCTGGGCTGCTTCACATTGAGGAACTTGAAGGGGGAGAAGCCTGTGGATACTTGGGGGACTTCCCACACTGCTAATAACAGGGCTGGTAACAGTGTGCCCTAGTGTCACGGGTCATGGCTCCCTCTCCCCCATGAATTTGCGTAGCATTGCCTTCAGGGTCCTGTTGAACACTCAACCAGCCCATCCATCTGGGCATGGTACACCGAGGTTCTGAGGGCCAGAATATTCAATAGGCAACATAACTCAGCCATTAGCCACAATGTCACATTGGTGCACTTGTCTGTCACTATTTCCCATGGTATTCCAACCCTGGCAAAGATCTTCATGACCAATGAGGCGATGTGGCTGGATGTAAGGAGATGACCTCAGGATACTGAACCACAGAGTTGACAACCATGAGGATGTCCTGCCCTGCTTTTCTCCAATAGTCCCAAGAGGTCTGTGCCATTGCATTCAAAGGGCACTCTGACCATGGGGAACAGGATTAGGGGTGTCTTTGGTATTCCATTTGGGCCGGCTCATTGGCACTCAGGGCAGGAGGCACAGTACTCCTTAACTTTGTGGTGTATACTCAGCCAAAAGAACCTTCATGTCAGCTGTTGAAGGGTCTTCAAGTGGGCTAGATGCAAGTGTTCCTGCAACCACCTCTGTGGGACTAGCAACTGTCTGAACTCTTCCTAGGTCTGTGGGTCTTTAATCACTTGGTAGATGTGGTCATTCCGGATCTCTCAGCTTGGCAGGGGTCCTATTTGGTCTGTCTGCCTTAGTTGTCTGGGCCTTCTGGCTACAGAGTTGCAGCTCCAACCCTTTGTCAGCCAACTAATCCTCTATCAGCATGATGGCCTTGGCAAGAGTCACTGGCTGGTGTCGCTGCATCTATTTCTTCTCTCCACTGGGGAGGATCTGGATAAACAGTTCTTGGGTCACCATCTCAGCCACTTGGATTCTGGTCTGCTTCTCCGGTTCCAGCCGTCACCAACAGTAGTCCCAGAGACTCTGGGCTACTGCCCTCGATCTGGACCTGGGTGGGTATCAGTCTCAGCAGAAGCATCAGCACTGTGTCTCTGGACTGATGCCAGTCTGGTCTAAGATGGCTGTCTTCACTGTCCCATAATCCAAGGCCTCCTGGGGGGTCTAGGTTCCAGTAAGAAGACCAGACAAGCTCCACCAGAAGTGTAGCTCAGTGCTCCAACAACCACCAGGCGATGGTGGTGGGCGACCCACCTGAATGTCACAAAGACTGTCATCAATGGGCCCCATCTTCATAAGCCCCATTGGGAGGCCGTCAAGGTGTTCCTGGCCTCTGACCCCGCTGGAGTGGGAAAGGGTGATCCTCCCAGCCACTGTAGTGGCACCATCTGCTGGATCAAGTACTCCTGCTGTGTCTGGTGTTGGGCGACCAGCTCTCGCATCACCTGCTGCTGCTGTGACATCACCTGCTGTGGCAGCTGGTCTGGTGCTGGTGTCTTCTTGCATCACTTGCTGTTGCTGACTCTCCAAGAGCCACTTTAGAACCTTGTCTGTCTCCATCCTAGCCCAGCTCGACGGACCAATGCAAGAAAAAGAGGTGTCCTGCTGTCGGTCTTCCCTCCTTCGGGCATTTTAGCAGGTCCCAGTCATTGTCCACATTCTCCATCAGTTGTCATGGGACAGGTACACCCCATCACCCCAGGGTGGGGGGAGTTGTGGCCTTGAGGCCATGTCCAACAGATCACACCTCCTCTCAGGGCAATATAGCCTAATAGTCAGAGTCAGGGGCACTGTCCTTAGATTCAGGACAGCCCACACAAAAGGGAAGAGAAAAGAACAGCAATGAGAGAAAATGCAGCTTCTATCTCAGGTGCTGACTCTCACTTGTAATTTCACTGCTGGAAAAAAACAGGTCCAGCCAGCACAAGGTCTGATTAGCCATTCTGAGACCTGGCAAACTCGTACCAGTACCAGGCTGTTTGAAGCAGTTCTTTGAGCTGCCTTCTGGTCATAGGCTTATAGTAGTGTTGCCAAAGCTAGAGTTTTGGCCAGCCAAGCCAGACTCTTACTAAACTCTTCTGCAAAAGGAGAGAGATGGGGGAAAAATAAAAGAAATGAGGCGGGGAAGCAACAGGGTACACTGAGGCGAGGTACATCAGGCGGGGTGAAGGGGTGTGTGGACAGCATAGTCTCACATCCCAGCTGCTGGTAGGGATTTCACCAGAGCTGGTGGAGATGGTGATGTTTCCTGGGTCCCTCTCTCTGGCCCGGTTTGCTCAGGACATCTCTTGGTGTCACGGTGGATCCGGGGGACTAGCCGACAGAGGCAGCCAGGATGGTGAAATTCCCTCTTTTGCTGTTCTTTCCCTCAATCAGCCAGCACCTGCCTTTGCCAATTTTCCTCCTCAAGTCTCTTTTCTTCAGGATCCCGAAGGGAAGTGGAAGGTGGAATAGTCCATCCCGTCATTGTTTTGTCCGCCAAGAGGCCTAATTTCCAACACCCCAATTTTGGTTCAGCAGTTCCTGGACCCGTACTGCTCTTGTTTACAAGGCACGAGTATAACACCGGCCTTGAGTTATATCAGGAGGCCTTTTCGTTTGGACTAATTCAGTCGGGCCCCCTCTTGCATCTTTCCCCCCCAACATTCTTTCTGTAGGTTATTGTGACATTTTATGACCTTGTCTCCACTTCCCCCTGGTTGAACTCACAACGATGGTACATTTGTAGGCCCAGTTACCATTACAGCAGCCAGGGCTGAACATGTTGGCTTCAGAATTCATCCCTCACCTTTTATGCTTTAGGTTTTCTCTGACTTGCTTCCAGCTGCAGTGGGCCCCCAAGTGGCTGTGCCAACAGTCCTTCAGCCACAGTCCCTTCCCTCCCACAATACACCCCCTTCCTCAGGAAAAAGGTGTGGGGCACTTGATATCTCAACTCTGCCACCAATGGATTCCTTTGCACTGGGGGATCCTTGGGTATCCATTAAAGCAACTGACAAAATAATGCAGTTGGGCTTGTGAGCAAATCTAAAAGGGAAAAACCTGTTTCTGTTTCCACAGAGGGTCATTTCTCCAGCGCCAGGTCTGTGGTCAGTCGAGCATCTCCTGGATGATTCATAAATTATAAAGCCAGAACAGACTGTTACAATCATCTTGTCTGACCTCCGGCATAACACAAGCCATAGGACTTCCCTGAATTAATTTCTGATTGAACTAAAGTATACCTGTTAGAAAAACATCCTACCTTGATTTAAAAATGTCCCGTGGTGGAGAGTCCACCACAAGCCTTGGTAAGCGTTTACAGACAGTCACATCAATCCTACACCTGCTTTGCTGCTGTTGCTCCTGGATCATAACAGTACCAGTCCTGGCAATGCTTGTAAATACTTGGTGGTTTTTCTCAAGACTCATTTTTTATTTGTAAAGTAAATTTCTATCCCTCATCGTTGTACAGAATAGCTTGACATTGTAACCCCTATAAACACAAATAAAAAGAACCCAAATGTAATAATTTTTAAAATCAAATTATTTTGAGGGAGTCTGACTTTGAATGCTTAGATTGTAACACCTCTATCCCCAAACATCCCGTCAGGCTGCCCATTCAGTTCAGGACCAGGGCAAAATACCCATAGTCTAACCCACTCTAGCTATTTGTCCTACAGCTGAGGCCATCATTTCAGAAAAATTGGGCGGGGGGGGGGGATTATGTCATTGGATAGAACATTGTGTGTGATTCTGTTGTAACAGGCAAATTCATGGGGGCGTGGAGCATGTAGACCTATGAAAAGTTGGGGGGCAAACCAAGGTCAGGAGTGGGGACTGTCCCCTTGCTCCATGCAAATGATGCCCCTGCCTATAGGCTGGGAAGAAAGAGAGCGAGATTGTCATTGCTATTTCTGTTTTTAAATAGCTTTGAGAGATGCTTAGACGCTACATTGGTTATAGGGAGGCACAGAGTTATGTAGGTAGACAGATCAGATTTTAATTCATATCTCCTCTCCCTTGCCCCGGCTCATTTCGCTCTCCTGTTACAATTATTGATCACTGTAACTCTACTCTACAAAGCCTTCTGTCTTACAATTTGTAGGAAACACTCTACAAATACTACTACCCCAAACGGCAAACCCTCAATCTCACAAGTAGTTCCACTGGAATCAATGACACTAACTCGCCTGAGTAAGGGCTCATATGAATAAGGGATTGTAGGACTGAGCCATAAGAGTCAGGTAAAAAATAATGAGATTATCTTAAAATAATATTTTTTAAAATGTGTATGTAATAAGGCAACACGTTAATGGTGAACACTTGGAACAGCTTACCATGGGATGTGGTAGATTCTCCATCTTTAGTCTTTAAATCAAGACTGGGTCCCTGTCTAAAGCATCTGCTATAGCTCCGTCAGGAATTACTGGGTGAGGTTGTACAGCCCGTGCCATGCAGGAGGTCAGACTAGAATGATCCCAGTGGTCACTTGTAGCCTTAAATCCAGGACCCGTGAATCTAAGTAAAGCTTTGTTTGCTAATTCTGTCACATGGCAGAGGAGACTCCAGGGACTTTTCTTATGCTTCATAAAGCTAATTTTCTCTCTCTCTTTTTAATCCTTTTGTTTGAGTTTCCCCCTATTTACAATAAAAGCAATACAGACAAAAGTACTAGGTAGTTGTTTTAGTTGCAGGATCAGTTACATATAATCCTACTGACTCATATGTCTGCAAAGTCTGTGGTGCCAAGGAGCGGGGCATAGCGCTTGCCAGTCCATACACAGGCACATTGGCACTGACTGTGTGGGTGCTCTGGGGCTGGAGCACCCACAGGGAAAAATTACCAGGTGCTCTGCACCCACTGGCAGCCAAGTTCCCCCCGCCTCTTCCCCACCTCCTCCCTTGAGCGTGCCATGTTCCTGCTCCTGCCCCTCCCTCCCAGCACTTCTGCCAGCCACCAAACAGCTGTTTGGCAGCACTCCAGAAGGGAAAAGGAGGAGCAGGGACACAGCACGCTCAAAGGAGGAGGCAGGGAAGAGGTGGGGTGGGGGCAGAGACTTGGGGAAGGGGGTGAAATGGGGGCGGGGTGGAGGCAGAGCAGGGGTAAGAAGAGGCAGGGCAGGATGCAGACTTGGGGGAAGAGGTGGAGTGGGGGTGGGGGCAGAGGGGAATCAAGCACCCACCGGCAGGAGCAGAAGTCGGTGCCTATGCGCAGGCATGATAACACAACAGCCTGCAATGTAATTATAGCCAAGCATCTTACCCTACCTTTAAAAAGGGAGACTGCCCGGTTCAGTACAATTGGCTGAATTCTGCTCTCAGATACACTGGTATAAAGCTGGAGCAGTTCCAGTAAAGGCAGGTTTCTTCTAGTCTTGAGCAGAACAACTACAGCTACAATGGTTGTAACACAGAAAGAATGTTAACAAAGTGGTTTACTTTATTATTAATTTGTAATACAGTAGCATTAGGATCAGGACCCCACTGTGTGCTGTACCAGCTTGCCAGGTTTATCTGGGGATATCTCACTTAACCACTTCCCTGCCACTGGGGGGGCCTTTGCCATTGGTGAACATTGGTTCATGCTGTTCTCCGCCCACAGCACAGAACTGTGAGCTGTAATACTCTGGTCTCATTCTGGTTGTTGGGTTTTGCGTGCAGGTACTGGTGGCCTGTGATACACTCCATCACTATGATATTAAGACACAGACCCCATCCCAATGAGCTTACAGTCATAATATCCAAAGGCTGGGCAGGGAAACAAAAGTGAAGTGACTTGCTCAAGGTCACACAGCAATGCAGTGCCATGACTCAGGGCCAGGACTCTAACTGCTAGACCAGGGGTGGCCAATCTGAGCCTGAGAAGGAGCCAGAATTTACCAATTTACACTACCAAAGAGCCACAGTAAATATGTCAGCAGCCCTCCATCAGCTCCCCCTGCTCCGAGCACCTCCCGCCCACCGGCAGCCCAGCCAATCAGTGTCTCCCCTTTCGTCCCAATCAGCTGTTTTGTGGTGTGCAGGAGGCTCGGGGCGGGGGGAGGAGCGAGGGCACTGCAGGCTCAGGGGAGGGGGCGGGAAGGGGTGCAGTGGGGGCAGGACCTGTGACAGAGCCAGGGGTTGAGCACCCCCCGGCACATTGGAAAGTTGGTGCCTGTAGCTCCAGCCCTGGAGTCAGTGCCTGTACAAGGAGCTGCATATTAACTTCTGAAGAGCCACGTCTGGCTCCGGAGCCCCAGGTTGGCCACTCCTGTTCTAGACCATCATGTCTTTGTTTACACAGAACTGTCACTCAAGGCTGGTCAGTTTCACTTTCTGAGTCTCATCCACCAATTTAATGTGACTGGGCGTGAACACTACAGGAGAATGGTTATAGTGCATACAGCTGTTGTGATTCTCTTTCTCATAGACTTATAGAAGACTAGGGTTGGAAGAGACTTCAGAAGGTCACCTAGTCCCTGCTCAAAACAGGACCAACACCAACTAAATCATGCCAGCCAGGACTTGTCAAGTGGGCCTTAAAAAGCTCTAAGGATGGAGATTCCACCACCTCCCTAGGTAACCCATTCCAGTGCTTCACCACCCTCCTAGTGAAATAGTAAAAGCAGCAAAGAGTTCTGTGGCACCTTATAGACTAACAGATGTTTTGGAGCATAAGCTTTCGTGGGTGAATACCCACTTCGCCAGATGCATGTAGTGGAAATTTCCAGGGGCAGGTATATATATGCAGGCAAGCTAGAGATAATGAGGTAGTTCAATCAGGGAGGATGAGGCCCTGTTCTAGCAGTTGAAGTGTGAAAACCAAGGGAGGAGAAACTGGTTCTGTAATTGGCAAGCCATTCACAGTCTTTGTTTAATCCTGAGCTGATGGTGTCAAATTTGCAGATGAACTGAAGCTCAGCAGTTTCTCTTTGAAGTCTGGTCCTGAAGTTTTTTTGCTGCAGGATGGCCACCTTAAGGTCTGCTATAGCGTGGCCAGGGAGGTTGAAGTATTCTCCTACAGGTTTTTGTATATTGCCATTCCTAATATCTGATTTGTGTCCGTTTATCCTTTTCTGTAGTGACTATCCAGTTTGGCCGATGTACATAGCAGAGGGGCATTGCTGGCATATGATGGCATATATTACATTGGTGGACGTGCAGGTGAATGAACCGGTGATGGTGTGGCTGATCTGGTTAGGTCCTGTGATGGTGTCGCTGGTGTAGCTATGTGAGCAGAGTTGGCATCGAGGTTTGTTGCATGGATTGGTTCCTGAGCTAGAGTTCCAATGGTGCAGTGTGCAGTTACTGGTGAGAATATGTTTCAGGTTGGCAGGTTGCCTGTGGGTGAGGACTGGCCTGCCACCCAAGGCCTGTGAAAGTGTGGGATCATTGTCCAGGATGGGTTGTAGGTCCCTGATGATGCATTGGAGAGGTTTTAGCTGGGGACTGTATGTGATGGCCAGTGGAGTCCTGTTGGTTTCTTTCTTGGGTTTGTCTTGCAGACTGGGAATGGCTTGCCAATTACAAAATCAGTTTCTCCTCCCTTTGTTTTCACACCTCAACTGCTAGAACAGGGCCTCATCCTCCCTGATTGAACTAAATCATTATCTCTAGCTTGCCTGCATATATATACCTGCCTCTGGAAATTTCCACTACATGCATCTGATGAAGTGGGTGTTTACCCATGAAAGCTCATGCTCCAAAACGTCTGTTAGTCTATAAGGTGCCACAGGACTCTTTGCTGCTTTTACAGATCCAGACTAACATGGCTACCCCTCTGATAGTGAAATAGTGTTTCCTAATATCCAACCTAGACCTCCCCCACTGCAACTTGAGATCATTGCTCCTTGTTCTGTCATCTGCCACCACTGAGAACAGTCTAGATCCATCCTCTTTGGAGTCCCCCTTCAGGTAGTTGAAAGCAGCTATCAAATCCTCCCTCACTCTTCTGTTCTGCAGACTAAACAATCCCAGTTCCCTCAGCCTCTCCTTGTAGATCATGTGTCCCAGCCCCCTAATCATTTTTGTTGCCCTCTTCTGGACTCTCCAATTTGTCCATATCCTTTCTGTAGTGACGGGACCAAAACTGGAGGCAATATTCCAGGTGTGGCCTCACCAGTGTCGAATAGAGGGGAATAATCACTTCCCTTGATCTGCTGGCAATGCTCCTACTAATGCAGCTCAATATGCCGTTAGCCTTCTTGGCAACAAAGGCACACTGCTGACTGTTATCCAGCTTCTTGTCCACTGAAATCCCCAGGTCCTTTTTGCTGCAGAACTGCCACTTAGCCAGTTGGTCCCCAGCCTGTAGCAGTTCATGGGATTCTTCCGTCGTAAGGGCAGGACTCTGCACTTATCCTTGTTGAACCTCATCCGATTTCTTTTGGCCCAATCCTCTAATTTGTCTAGGTCACTCTGGACTTTATCCCTACCCTCCAGTGTATCTACCACTCCCCCCAAGTTTAGTGTCATCCACGAACTTGCTGAGGGTACAATCTAGCCCATCATCATGCTGAAGACGTCTTTCTGTTATACTGCACCCTTCCATTTCTTGGAGTGCACTCTCTGCAGAGGCAGCTGCCATTCTGAGGCAGTCAATGCTTCTTGTCACAGAGGAGACACAGCCCAGTGTGTGTGTGTGTGTCAAGGACATGGGGAGAGGGATAGCTCAGTGGTTTGAGCACTGGCCTGCTAAACCCAGGGTTGTGAGTTCAATCCTTGAAGGGGCCATTTGGGGATTGATCCTGCTTTGAGCAGTGTGTTGGACTAGATGATCTTCTGAGGTCCCTTCCAACCATTATGATTCTATGACATTTTACTTGTGTTCATTCTAGCCTCCCTTAATCTAAAATAAAAGCCATTCTGTGTGAAATGATGTGATTTTTTTTTTTTGCACGTGGAAAGCATAGAGCCCCACAAAACAGTTTGCGTTGAAATCTGACCATAAAAATATTTCTCTTGATAATAGATTTTATACCATCCTTTTTTTTCAAACCCCCAAGCCTCCATTCTGGGTCTAAGATTCATTGACACTGACCCTTTAAAGCACTGGAGAAATAGGTATGATACTGCTTTAAGGCAAAGAGTTTCCTATTTTCCCTCTTAATTATAAGTAATAACATCTAATTATTTTTTGTTACAGCAGCTGTCCTTTTTCATCTCACCAAGGCCTTTTGAATACAGGACACAGAATAGACTCCCCAGATAGCTGGAGGTATGGCTGCTGTTGCAGATTCTTTTGCTCATAGGAGTTCTCTGATGTCAAATATGAGACAAGTGATTAGGACTGAATCTGACAGAGAACATCTGGTGAGTTTCTCTTAATGGTAGGATGTTAGCAATCTATGCTGTGACTAATTGAATCATTAGGAACTGTGGGAACAAATGCACCAACAATGTGTCAAAATCCCAAAAAGTAGAGTACGGGGCAGATTCATCCTTGTTGTAACTCTTTTGGCTTTAGTAGCATTACATGAGGGTAGAATTTTGCCCCAAATGCCTCTGTGATAGAGCCACTGAACTCTGGATATAGCTGGGAAGTTTATGTTCTTAGCAGGATCACCCACGTGTGCAGGAATGGAACAGACAGATGATTAATCACTAGCCTTTTGAAATAGAATGGCTTCCAAAAGGATTCTTCCAAAAAACTTCAGCCCCAGGGCAAGTCATTTGCTTTCTCATTCCCAGTCTGAGATTCTTTTGAGAGGTTTTCAAATGAATCTTCAAAGTCAGACATTGTTTGATATCTTGTAAGTTCTGACTGATCGCAGTGCAGATGACTCTTGTATTATTTGAAAGAAATGGAATGTATGTGGCAGCAGGGAGAGCTGTAAAGAGCTTCTCAAACTGTTCACAGTTCCTGGTACATTTTACTTTCTGGAACACTTCCTAAGGAGCTGTCATGGTATAATTCCCCACTCTGAACCTTAGCGTCCAAAAGATGGGGTACCAGCATGAATTCCTCTAAGCTCAATTACCAGCTTAGTACTTGTAGCGCTGCCACCAACCAGGAATTCCAGTGCCTGGTACACTCTGGTCCCCTCAAAACCTTGCCCGGGAACCCCCAAGACCCAGAGCCTCTGGATCTTAACACATGGAAAGTAAACCCTTTCCCTTATCGTTGCCTCTCCCAGGCTTCCCCTCCCTGGGTTACCCTGGAAGATCACTGTGATTCAAACTCCTTGAATCTTAAAACAGAGAGGAAAATTCACCTTCCTCTCTCCTTCTCTCTCCCCCTCCCAGACTCTCCCTGAGAGAGAAAGTAATCCTAACACAGAGAGAAATTAACCTTTCTCCCCACCAATTCCCTGGTGGATCCAGACCCAGTCCCCTGGGGTCTCACCAGAATAAAAAAAAAAACCAATCAGGTTCTTAAACAAGAAAAGCTTTTAATTAAAGAAAGAAAAAACAGTAAAAATTATCTTTGTAAATTTAAGATGGAATATGTTATAGGGTCTTTCAGCTATAAACACTGGGAATACCCTCCCAGCCTAAGTATACAAGTACAAATTAAAATCCTTTCAGCAAAATACAAATTTGAACTCCTCCCAGCAAAATACACATTTGCAAATAAAAAAAACAAACATAAGCCTAACTCACCTTATCCCCTCGTACTTACTATTTTGAATCTATAAGAACCTGTATCAGGGAGATTGGAGAGAAACCTGGTTGCACGTCTGGTCACTCTCAGAACCCAGAGAGAACAACAACCAAAAACTAACACCACAAACAAAAACTTCCCTCCCTCAAGATTTGAAAGTATCCTGTCTCCTGATTGGTCCTCTGGTCAGGTGACACCCAGGCTCACTGATCTTGTTAACCCTTTCCAGGCAAAAGAGATATGAAGTACTTCTGTTCTATTAACTCTTACTTATCTGTTTATGACAGGAGCAAATTAGAGTGAGTTTAACCCATTGAATAAGGGCTCTGAATTCATGGAGGAGATACTGTATTGTGATGGAGCATACAAACCGCATACGGGCAGAAAAGGGTTAATGAATGGCAGAAAGCACAATGAAGCCTGCCCGGAAGACAGGTACTGGTGTCAGACCTTGTCAAGGCTGAATCCCCACTCTCACTCCAAGTGCAGAAGGTGGGGGCCCTCAAGGATTTTCAAAATTAATACTGGCCACTCCCAAGGTTACAGCTTCTCTCTGACCTTGGTTTGGTAAATGCTGCCACCACCCAAATGCAAAAAAAAAAACCCTTTGAACCCAGGAAGGAGCATTTGGGAATTCCTCCCTGTGGGGTACCCTCAACCCTTTCACCCCTCCCTCTGGGGAAGAGCTGAGAAAGAAAACAAAGGAAATTAGCTATGGCTAGCAGCTAATCAAACAACATGCACAAACGTCGTAGGACACAAAAATCCAAATCCTGTTCTTTAAAAAGGTAAATTTTATTAAAAACAAAAAGAGAAAAAATACATTTGGAACTTAGGGTTTTGCTTGATCTTAAAAGAAACAATTACAAAATTTAAGCACCAAAACAGCTTTCTTGGGGGTTCAACTTAAAGGTTACAAGCAAACACAAGCATCAGGGGCTAGCACAGAGGAGATCCACGAGCCTTAAAAAATAAACAGAAATAAACCTGGGTCTGGGAGGCAGGAGCTGTGGGGGGCACTTCTGGGGTTCAGAAAGACTCTAGCATTTGAAAATGGCTCAAATCCACAGGCTCTGTTCGTACCTGCACTCTTGAAATGCTGCAGGCTGAGCAGGAACAGAACTTTTCTGCCCTGACTCTGGCCATGCCCAGATTCACAATGGGGCCACTCCTCAGTCCTTCTGCAACTGTGTAGAGAGGCTCTGTGGTAAGGCCTAGGGGTCAGGAACATGGTCCACAAATTCATGGCAAATGTGCAGATTAATCCTGGTCCTGGCAGGGCCAATCTACAGTGGGGCAGGGCCTTACCTGACATACAGGTGAGCAGTGATGCTGCATTTGCCACCAGTGTGTACCTGTTTGGGGGCACTCAAACAGTGGTCCAGCACTTAGCTCTGGGTTACCAGAAAAATTCCACCGGTAAGAAGTGTTCTTAACATGTAAACTTAGAGCACACTGCTGTGACCCTAAGCCAGGGAAGGTTAAGCAACCATCATGCTGTCTGACCTGAAAATAACCCTTAAGAACATATTAGAAGAGTGTTGAAATGGTAAACAGGGCCATTCCTTATAGATAATTAGCAAAGCCATGTTAAATAGACCAGAGTCCTTGAAATGCAGGCCTATATTGTTAGAGAATTAAGGAGCAGATACTAATTGTATTTATCTGTGTTTACTTGTATCTTTTGTTAAAAGTTTAACAATGTGATCCAACTAGCTTGTGGATGCTAAACTTCTGTTCCTGTCTACAATGTTTCACTACTTCATTCTATTGATTCAGAGATTAAAGGGGGATATTAACATTTAGATGGAATTTGTGGTGTAATAATATTATTGACTTCATTTCTCTTTGCAATTTGTAGTAGACTACCTGTGAACTGTTTGAATAGTTAATTGCCTTATGCTAACAAATGCAACTAGTTACCAGTGTATGCCTAGGAAATAGATTAGCTTCAAAGCAACAGTGTGCTTTGCCTATTCCTCATCCAAAGAGCGCCTGCTGTGTTCATTTGCTGACAAGAGGCTGACAACTTTCAGCTATAAAGAAAGTTGCGGGCCTGATTCTTGATATCCCAGAGCCGCTTAAACTTTGACAGGAAAAGTCTAACCCCATAAGACTGAGGTCTCCAGATCTACTCTGGATTATCCCTTCAATTTTCAGGGTGAATTTGAACAAACTCTTCACTTGGACTGCCTATTGCATGATAACCTTTTAAATTAATTCTAGAAGGATTTTTACAAATCAGCAACCTCACCATTTTTTCTGTTAAACTGTCCTAAGAACTCTATTCATATCTGTATTATAATGATTTTTGACCACAGCAACTCTTTCCTTTTGTATTAATAAATCTTAGATGTAGTTAATAAGGATTGGCTGTAAGCGTGTATTTGGGTAAGATCTGAAATATTCGTTGACCTGGTGAGCAATATGTCTGATCTCTTGGGATTGGTAGAACTGTATGTATAGTGAATAAGGTTTTCAGTAACGCTCACTAAATCAGACTTGGCTGTCAGGGTGGGAGCCAAAGGACGGTGGTATTACAGGAGCTGTTTGGTTACTGGCTTGGTGAGTCTATCTCTACGCACTCCCTATCCGTGGCCCCACGAAGTCCCGGGACCTCCTGGTCAACTTCCTCCTTGCCCTGGCAAAAAAGGCCATCCACGCGACCAGGGAGAGGAGGTTGGCCGGTGGAGACCCCGGCGACTGTGGGGCTTGTTTCCGATCCATGGTCCGTTCACGCATCCGGGCGGAGTTCCTCTGGGCGGCGTCCACTGGCTCCCTTGACGCCTTCGAGGAGCAGTGGGCGCTGTCCGGGGTTCTCTGCTCGGTGTCCCCCTCAGGCTCCCTTCTTCTGACCCTTTGACCTCACTCCTGTCCCTGTTCTTTTATTAGTTGTCCCCCGAAATCAGTGGGTTCTGTGGTCCTGTGGGTCCTCCCTTTAGGCTGCGGGGGGATCCTTTAGCAGTGGGCGGGCTTCGCCCGCCCACTTCCCAGACACCCAATAGGTGGCTTGGTGAGTCTAATTATTAGACTAAACCACCTGTAGTGGGGCAGGACTGCCCCACTCCCTGTGAGAATGGGCTGTGACAGGCCAGGGAGCCGGTGCAGCCCGGGAGCCAATCAGAAAAGGGCTTATGGGGAGCCATTCAGGGCCCAGATTGGAGGGAACCAATCAGGGCCAGGCTCACCCATATATAAAGGCTGCTCAGGAAGAGAGCAGTCAGTCTGTCCCAGGCCTTTGACAGGGGAAGGTCAGTTGCCAAGGCGGAGACTAGTACTGCAGCCAGCGCTGGGCAGGCTCAGGGAGGCTAGAAGGCTCTAGCCCATAGCTGCCGGGCTGCAGGCCCTGAAGGGAAGGGCCTAGTGGGTGCAAGGGACTGTAGGGGAAGCGGCCCAGGGGAACAGAGAGAGGGGAAAGAAAGAGGACAGCGAGGCTCATGCCAGAGGGTCCCTGGGCTGGGACCCAGAGTAGAGGGCGGGCCTGGGTTCCCTCCTTGCAGTACACCCAGCCATTGGCCGTAGGGAGTGGCCATTATAGACTACGCCTGATCCCTGACAAGAGGGATTAGACTTTGGGGTGTGTAGTTGCATATAGTGGCTGGAATGTCAGACTGCTGATCATTGACCCTGGAAGGGGGTCCAGATGGACTAAGGGACACTGCCGAAGGGCAGCAGCCTTGAAGAGGACGCTGCTGAGCAGGAAGCAATGCTGGCCCAGTGACAAGAGCAGAGGGCAGAACAATGAATGGGACACCACCAGGAGAGGGTGCTCCACTAGAATTGAGCTAATTCCCAGAGTCACGAGCAGGAGGTGCCACGGGTGCTGAGTCCCAACTGGTTTATGCTACCCGTTTGGGAGATAGTTTGCCCTGGATGTGCATTCTCAGTGTAGTCCTTGCAGTGACTACCCTGCCCGCTCACTATAGCCACTCCAGGTAAGAGAGGCTGCCAACCTGAGAGCTCCTCCAGAACTCAGGCCCAATCCAGGATGAGGCCATATCTGATCTTTAGGATGATGGTACTCATGTTGTCTTGAGAAAAGGCAGGAACACTGGTCTGCCATATTGTATAGCTATGGCCATGGCATGGCACTTCTATATTCTTGGTCACTTTTATCCAGTTCAAAGGAAACACTACGCCCCTCACTTATCCTGGTCTAATTCATTTGAAAACACCTAGAGCCAACATCGAGTTGGGCAGGGGAGGCTTTGAGGGTAGCAGTTCCAAACAGCTGGAGCAAGTTACTTGTTCCATTGCAAGAGGCACCAACTTATGTCCTGTCATGTGTCTGCACAGGATGGTAGAGGTTCTTAAACGGGGTTGCCAGCCCCAAAGGGGTCCATGATGACTTTCTCAGGTGTCCACCAAATTCCTGGGTTTTCTCTTTAAAATCTGTGTATTTACCCAAATATGTGATCTGTTGCATTTCAGGAGGCATCTGACTTGCCCGGCAAACCAGAGCTGTGTCTCTGTACCTGGTTCAGATGCAACCCCACAGCCATGTTTCTGTCCTCCTAGCTTTCTGTGCAGTAGGCTGTCCCTCCCAAGTATGTTGCCTCGTGCTGCTGGGGCTGCTTCCTGTGCATGTTTACTGAACACTATATCCCCTACTGAGGCACTATGAAATAGTTGTCTGGATTCTCCCAGAATGCACTGACACAAACCGCTATTTGGGGATGCACAGCTCAGTCATGGTTGTAAGGAAGATAGGCTGCTGAGTGGATACAATTCCCCCAGGATTGCTAAAACCAGGTCAGATAGTGTCATAGACGTGTGGGTAGACTTGCAGTGTGGACAGAGGCTAGAAGTTTGTAGGTTTTCAATCTTCTAATCCACCCTCCCTTTTGCAAAGGGCCTATCTACGCTGGAAACCAGTCCTGTTGGGGCCATGGTGCAAGAGTTTAAATAATAGCTCCATCTTGTGGAGTCAAACCATGCTACAGTTGTGGACAGGACCAGTCTCCTAAATGGTGTTTCAAACATGAATCGTGTTCCAAAATGATAGCTGTGTTGTAATGCGTGAACTGGTTGATGGTTGTATTGGAGTGGAGATAGACCCTAGGAATCCATAGGCCATTGGGATATAGCATGCTCAGAGGTGATGTACCATATATATGGGATGGTGTGAATGTCCCATTGTTATACTGTTTTTGCTTGATGTCTCAGGTAAGACAGACAGGAGCCACGAGGTTGTCTCATAACTAAGGCTAAAATTTTGTCAGGGGTAATTTTGTCAGGTCATGGGCAGAAAAGAAAAATTAACGGAAGCTGTGACCTGTCCGTGACTTTTACTAAAAAATATCCCTGACAAAATGGGGATCTGTGGGTTCCCACCCCACCCGAAGACTGCAGCTGTGCAGCAGCTAGGAGCTGTCTGCAGCTGGGGGCTGCGGGGCTCCCTACTGCCCAGGGCTCCTGGGAGCTCAGAGGTTCCCTCACCACCCCTGGTGGCCAGGATATACGGGGTTACCTGCCGCTCGGGGCAGCCAGGAGCTCTGGGTTTCCCCCATCACCAGCAGCTCCAGGGGTCCCGGTCACCGCAGGCTGAAGTCACAGAGGTAGCTGGAAGTCACAGATTCCGTGAATTGCGCGATCTCCCTTACTCACAACCTCTCAGTGTTGCTTTCTTCATCACTCCTCATGAATTCGGATAGTGAATTATGTAGGGGAAGATTTTCAGTTTTCCGCTCACAGGGACTTCATTGCTGTTCGTGATTTCACAGGCAACCCAGACCTGCTCTGACTCCTCCAGAATAATTATTTCTACTTCCCATCTCCTGTGAGTTCTGGTTGCTGTGGCTGAAATACTGGTAGAAATGTAGCCCCACTTAGTGGCTGAAGAGTAAAACACCAGAATCTAGCAGGGCTGCTGCATGCAAACGTCTGATTCAGCTGAACCATCATCCTAATAAATCACTTCCATAGCCTCTTTCATGTGAGGGTCTGAGAGACTCTGTACCTCAAAGTAGCACCCTGGTACCCCCATATTCACTACTGGGATGTGATACAGCAAGGAGGTGTGTCCTCCTTCTGAGATTGACAGAGAGGGGCCATGACAGAGAGGGGCCATAACCCAGTGCTGTTGGGCGGAGCCAGGAAGGCCATGCTCTGCTGTCTGGAACAGGGGTTCTCAAACTGGGGGTCAGGACCCCTCAGGGGGTCATGAGCCATCAGCCTTCACCCCAAATCCTGCTTTGCCTCCAGCATTTATAATGGTGTTAAATATGAGTGTTTTTAATTTATAAGGGGCAGGTCACACTCAGAGGCTGCTGTGTGAAAGGGGTCACCAGTACAAAAGTTTGAGCCACTGGCCTGGAAGCAGAGGGGTCGGACAGGAGGAGGAAGTATAAAAGGCTGGCCCTGCAGCTCAGATGGGCTGGAGTCATCAGGGGAGATAGATTCATCCCATTTGCTGCTGGAGCCCAAAGAGGACCAAGCCATACCAAGGGGTAGACCCCTACCTAACCCTGGCTGAGGGCCAGGGATCACTGACTTCTCTACTGCTGTGCCCAGCCTGAGGGCCTGAACACGAGGAGCAGCTAATTCCCCTTTTTAGATCACCCTCACTGGTGCATGCCAGTAGGACGCGTGGCCTCCCTCAGAGATTGACAGGGAGTGATGGCCGCACACTCTTACATATGATTATGGTACAAAGTATACCTTGTGAGGTATCATGTAAAATGTCTGGCTCTGTGGAACGTTACTACCGTGTAGAATTGTGGGTACTCATAGACTCAAGGACTGGAAGGGACCTCAAGAGGTCATCGAGTCCAGTCCCCTGCCCTCATGGCAGGACCAAATATTGTCTAGACCATCCCTAATAGACATTTATCTAACCTACTCTTAAATATCTCCAGAGATGGAGATTCCACAACTTCCCTAGGCAATCTATTCCAGTGTTTAACCACCCTGACAGTTAGGAACTTTTTCCTAATGTCCAACCTAAATCTCCCTTGCTTCAGCTTAAGCCCATTGCTTCTTGTTCTATCATTGGAGGCTAAGGTGAACAAGTTTTCTCCCTCCTCCTGATGACACCCTTTTAGATACCTGAAAACTGCTATCATGTCCCCTCTCAGTCTTCTCTTCTCCAAACTAAACAAACCCAATTCCTTCAGCCTTCCTTCATAGGTCATGTTCTCAAGACCTTTAATCATTCTTGTTGCTCTTCTCTGCACCCTCTCCAATTTCTCCACATCTTTCTTGAAATGCGGTGCCCAGAACTGGACACAATACTCCAGCTGAGGCCTGACCAGCGCAGAGTAAAGCGGAAGAATGACTTCTCGTGTCTTGTTTACAACACACCTGTTAATGCATCCCAGAATCACGTTTGCTTTTTTTGCAACAGTATCGCACTGTTGACTCATATTAAGCTTGTGGTCTACTATGACCCCCAGATCTCTTTCTGCCATACTCCTTCCTAGACAGTCTCTCCCCATTCTGTATGTGTGAAACTGATTGTTCCTTCCTAAGTGGAGCACTTTGCATTTATCTTTATTGAACTTCATCCTGTTTACCTCAGACCATTTCTCCAATTTGTCCAGATCATTTTGAATTTTGACCCTGTCCTCCAAAGCAGTTGCAATCCCTCCCAGTTTGGTATTGTCCGCAAACTTAATAAGCGTACTTTCTATGCCAACATCTAAATCGTTGATGAAGATATTGAACAGAACTGGTCCCAAAACAGACCCCTGCGGAACCCCACTTGTTATACCTTTCCAGCAGGATTGGGAGCCATTAACAACTACTCTCTGAGTACGGTTATCCAGCCAGTTATGCACCCACCTTATAGTAGCCCCATCTAAATTGTACTTTCCTAGTTTATCTATAAGAATATCATGCAAGACCGTATCAAATGCCTTACTAAAGTCTAGGTATATCACATCCACCGCTTCTCCCTTATCCACAAGGCTCGTTATCCTATCAAAGAACGCTATCAGATTGGTTTGACACGATTTGTTCTTTACAAATCCATGCTGGCTATTCCCTATCACCTTACCACCTTCCAAGTGTTTGCAGATGATTTCTTTAATTACCTGCTCCATTATCTTCCCTGGCACAGAAGTTAAACTAACTGGTCTGTAGTTTCCTGGGTTGTTTTTATTTCCCTTTTTATAGATGGGCACTATATTTGCCCCCTTCCAGTCTTCTGGAATCTCCCCCGTCTCCCATGATTTCCCAAAGATAATAGCTAGAGGCTCAGATACCTCTTCTATTAACTCCTTGAGTATTCTAGGATGCATTTCATCAGGCCCTGGTGACTTGCAGGCATCTAACTTTTCTAAGTGATTTTTTACTTGCTCTTTTTTTATTTCATCTTCTAAACCTACCCTCTTCCCGTAAGCATTCACTATATTAGACATTCCTTCAGACTTCTCAGTGAAGACCGAAACAAAGAGGTCATTAAGCATCTCTGCCATTTCCAAGTCTCCCGTTACTGTTTCCCCCTCCTCACTGAGCAGGGGGCCTACCCTGTCCTTGGTCTTCCTCTCGCTTCTAATGTATTGATAAAAAGTCTTCTTGTTTCCCTTTATTCCCATAGCTAGTTTGAGTTCATTTTGTGCCTTTGCCTTTCTAATCTTGCCTCTGCATTCCTGTGTTATTTGCCTATATTCATCCTTCGTGATCTGACCTAGTTTCCATTTTTTATATGACGCCTTTTTATTTTGTAGGTCACGCAAGATCTCATGGTTAAGCCAAGGTGGTCTTTTGCCACATTTTCTATCTTTCCTAACCATCGGAATAGCTTGCTTTTGGGCCCTTAATAGCGTCCCTTTGAAAAACTGCCAACTCTCCTCAGTTGTTTTTCCCCTCAGTCTTGATTCCCATGGGACCTTACCTATCAGCTCTCTGAGCTTACCAGAATCCGCCTTCCTGAAATCCATTGTCTCTATTCTGCTGTACTCCCTTCTACCCTTCCTTAGAATTGCAAACTCCATGATTTCATGATCACTTTCACCCAAGCTTCCTTCTACTTTCAAATTCTGAACGAGTTCCTCCCTATTTGTTAAAATCAAGTCTAGAACAGCTTCCCCCCTTAGTAGCTTTTTCAACTTTCTGAAATAAAAAGTTGTCTGCAATGCAGTCCAGGAACTTATTGGATAGTCTGTGACCCACAGCGTTATTTTCCCAACATATATCTGGATAGTTGAAGTCCCCCATCACCAACAAATCTTGAGCTTTGGATGATTTTGTTAGTTGTTTGAAAAAAGCCTCATCCACCTCTTCCACCTGATTAGGTGGCCTGTAGTAGACTCCCAGCACAACATCACCTGTGTTTTTTACCCTTTTTAGCCTAACCCAGAGACTCTCACCCTTCCGTCTCCTATGTCCATCTCCACCTCAGTCCAAGTGTGTACATTTTTAATATATAAGGCAACACCTCCTCCCTTTTTCCCCTGTCTATCCTTCCTGAGCAAACTATACCCATCCACGCCAACACTCCAGTCGTGTGTATTATCCCACCAAGTTTCAGTAATGCCAACAATGTCATAGTTGTATTTATTTATTAGCACTTCCAGTTCTTCCTGCTTATTACCCATACTTCTTGCATTTGTATATAGGCATCTAAGATACTGGTTTGATCTTGCCTCCCAGCTTTGCCCTGACCCTCCTTTCTCTCTGCCATTATAGCCCGTGCTCCCTCCTGTTTCCAACCCATCTCCCAGGTCTTGTTCCCCACTTACCTGTGGGGTTTTCTCACCTGTCCCCGTCGAACCTAGTTTAAAGCCCTCCTTACTAGGTTAGCCAGTCTGTGAGCAAATAAGGCCTTTCCCCTCTTCGAAAGATGAACGCCATCTGTGCCTAGCAGTCCTTCCTTGGCACAGATGGCGTTCACCTTTCACTATTTGTGTGTGAAGTTAGGAAGTATTGCTTTAAGTTTGTTACTGAAATATGTGGTAAGTGGGAACACCCACAACTGGCCCTTCACTGGCACCAAAGGAGCAACTAACATTGACATGACAGATTGACATCCAGACCTGTCAGACATCTTGATAGCCCATCAAGAAGAATCCGCTCTCCCAGAGACTCTTCAGAGTGAGCACGTACACAATGGGACTACAGTACACAATGGGACTCCCTAACCCCCATGTCTCAGCAAGGATTTTTCTAACACCTGGAGAAAAAGTATAAATGAGGGTCAATGACCTCACCACTTGTCCTGTCCCCTCCCACATCTCAGCACCTGAAAGATGGTTTGGAGGACAAACTTTGAACTGGGGAAATTGGCCCAGGCTGAGAAGGGAATTCAGCCTGTGTATTAAGAACTGTAAACTGCCTGGAACATCCAGTGGGGGGAGAAAAGCTGCTTGATTCAAATCTTGCTCAGTCTGTTCAAGTTAGAATTTAGACTGAGAGTCTATTTTTATTTCTTATGTAGCCAGTTTTGACCTCTATGCCCAACACTTCTAATCATTTAAAATCTCTGTGTTGTTAATAAACTTATTTTAACATTTTATCCTTGCCCGTGAGTTTGTCTTAAGTACATAGGGAATCTGCTGTTGTTCCAAAGGATGGCGCATGTCCACTTTCCTTTGAAGTGGTGAACTAATTAATGAGCTTGCAATGTTCAAGAGAACAGGTCTAAAGTAGTGTAAGATGATACATTTCTGTGGTGCAAGGCTGAGGCCTGGGGACCTTGCTGGTGTCTCTCTGTATAATTCATGAGTGCCTTATAGACCATTCATGCAACTTTGCTGGGTGTGTCCCTGCCTGTTGCTGGCTGAGTGATCACAGCACCTGGAGGGGTTTTGCTGTTTGTCACTAGCACAGCTTTGTAAGAGACAGCCCAGGGAGGAGAATTAAGGGGGCACAGCAGCCCCAGAGTTCTAGATAGTACCCAGGGATCCCATCACAGGATCTCAAAGCATTTTACAAAGGTGGGTCTGATTATCTCTATTTTACAGATGGGGTCAGAGAGGTTACTAAATACCCAAACCACACAGCACATTTGGGAAGGAAAGAGATGAGTTCTACAAAAACACAGGCCTGGTCACCCATCCTTCTCCCCTTTCTCTCCTCCACCCCAGCGGGTGGAAGCAACTCTGGTCCCTTCCTTCCTGCACAGTGCTGAAAGGCTGCTGCCTGCCACATTCTGGTGCGAACCATGGCAGAAATCTGGTGGTGGGGAGCATGTGACCCTGCCTGACCCCCCCATGTGTTGCCTCAGTAAGAGGCGGCACCAGGTACCAGGAGAGGTGGGTCCAGTCTGGCATGGAGCAGAGAGCACTGGGAGGGTCAGGTAGGTCAGTCACCTCCCCTGTGTGAGAGATGTGTATGGGAGTGTGGGTGGGGGTGCGTGCGCGGGGAAGTGTTTTCTCATGTGAACCCTAAAGCCTTAAAGATAAGAAGGTAAATAAAAAGAATCCAGCTACACCATATTTATTTTTAACAGAGGATCAGTCAACTTGGTGTTAATTTGAATGTGTGTACTGCACAGTTCTGATTGATTGCCGTTGAAGTCGCTTGAATACGAGTAATTTTACCAGATGTCCTGTATTCATCATAGGGAAATATGGTCACACTATTCAAAGCAATTGAAGTGCAAAATATCTATTAATGAAACAAAATGAAATTCATCAGGAGACACAGATATATTCCACCACTGTCACCCTAACAGCTGCATGAACCAAGGGAACACTCCACAGCCACCTCGGTGGGTGTGGTGGCTCCCAGGCAGTGGAACAGAGACAGATCTGCAGTACAAGCAATGGAGACTGGCTGCTGGGGCCACACACAGCGACTGTGTAACTGTTCCACGTGGAGCTGTCTGTGCTAAAGCATGCAGGAGATGTTGGGAGATGGAATGTGACTTGGACTGAGTGTGGTCTGGGGTATTGCTGCTCCATTGATCCTCTTATTTACTATGTAAAGGTCACTTGAGGCACTGCAAGCTACAGCAAAGGTCCATATTTATGTGAGAGGTCTTGTGCATTCAAGTAGTTCCATCATTTACATGAATTACTTGCATGAGTAAAGATTTCTCACAAGTAAGGATTTATAGGCCCAAAGATAAATCACATTACTCTGCCTAACAGACTACAACCTACACTTAAACAAGACAAACACACAAGGGATTGGCTTGCTAAACCCAGGGTTGTGCATTCAATCCTTGAGGGGGCCATTTAGGGATCTGGAGCAAAAATCTGCCTGGGGACTGGTCCTGCTTTGAGCAGGGGGTTGGATTAGATGACCTCCTGAGGTCCCTTCCAACCCTGATGTTCTATGATGCACTGCAGACAACACACCTCACATTCCAATGCACAAAGGGACAACAATCCAAGAGAAGGGTGTATGGATTCAAACATCACCAGGCTGAGTTTTACAACCCAGGCATGTGTTTTGCTAGCATGGGAGAAGCAGGCAGTGAAGTAATTAGATGCTCACCATACACAACATGAAACTGGCTAGTCTCATTTTGTTGTTGGAAGGCCACGGAAGTACAAAAAGTGAACAATTTACACAAACAGTGAACAGTAACATGGATCAGTGCAAATGCTATTGGTTTTACTAATCTATAGTGGTTTTGTTAGGAAATTGTGTTGCTACTGAATGGTTAGGCAGCCTGGCCTTGGAAACATCACTCTTGCTTGTTTTCACTTTACTCACCTGTTGTAATAATACCTAGTCTTGTGTAGCACTTTTCCTCAGCAGACAGAAAAGTGCTTTACAGAAGGAGGTAAATATTATCCTCATTTTACACATGGGGAAACTGAGGCACACAGTGGGGGGGCAGATCCTCAATAATATTCAGACATCATTTCCACCTGCTGTAAATTGTGGGCGAGACACCGACGTGCCCGCGGCGGCCACTCCGCCCGCCGTAAGCCGAGGGAGCTAGGACCCAGCCGCAGCCGGGCGGGACAGCCTGCAGACAGCCCGCCTGGCCCGCCGAGGGCGCTCGCGTGCGCAGGGGCTCGCCCTGCACCTCTCCGCGGGCCGCGCAAGGCCTCTCCTCAGCGCGGCGTGGGGCGGCGCCGGCAGACGTACTGAGCATGCTCAGTACAGCCCAGGTAGCACATTGCCGCGGAGGGCACTGGAAGACGCTACGGCGGAAGGAGCGCTCAGTCCCCGTCAGCTCCCGCCGCAGCCATGGCCCTGCTGCAGCCCGCCCGGCTCCTGCTCTCCGCCGCGGCCCAGCGCCACCTCTGCCTGGCCCCCGGCGCGGCCAGAGCCAGGTAACGGGGGCCCGGAGCGGACAGGCCCGCCTCGCACCCCGCAGCCCGGGAGCGCGAACCCGCCGAGGCGGGCAGGGCCGCGCGCCTGGTTTGGGAGGCGCTGGGGGGTGCAGCCCGACCGGTCACACTGAAGTGCTCCCCTCCCCCATGACTGTTTCGCCTTACGAGGGAGCGTGTCCCTCGGCGCGGCCCGTATCGGGCAGAGCTGGCAGTGCCGGTGATGGCCGAGTCGGAAGAGGCATCTCGGGTTGGCTGGGGTGACGCGCGCGTGGTGCTCGTCCGCCGCGGTGATTGGCTGCCGCGAGCTGCCGGTGCTTGCGCGCGTGCCCTTGAGGGGCGGCTTTAGAGGGCGGAGGGGCCGCGTCCCCCCACTCCCGGGCCGGGTGCCCGGGCGGCCCCGCCAGCCCATGACCGCGCCCCCCGGTACAGACACCCCCGCGCGCAGGGCCGGGAGCCCGGGCATGGGCCAGAGCCGCTGCCGGGGGCGGCTCGCAGCGCTGCAGCCTCCGCCACTGAGCCCAGGGCTTCGATCGCCGCCTCCCCTTCCGTGGGGTCACCCTGCAGCGGCGGCGGC
Organism: Gopherus flavomarginatus; assembly: GCF_025201925.1. Taxonomy (NCBI): domain Eukaryota; kingdom Metazoa; phylum Chordata; order Testudines; family Testudinidae; genus Gopherus; species Gopherus flavomarginatus. The sequence goes on from NC_066630.1 coordinate 41,774,673, forward strand.
GCTTAGAGCGAGTTAGAACCGGGCCCTGGGCCTGCCTGGGGCTGCGCTCGCATCTGCCTGGGACGTGTGGAAATAGCCGCTCCGATGGGAGGGGAGATCGTGAAACCTGCCTGGGGGAAGTGGCGTGAGCTGTGCAGAGTCCAGGCACCGGGGGTGAACAGGGTCATTCTGTGTCTCCTCTCAATTACAGTGACTGGTAGGTGTTGCATGTAGCAAGAACAGAGGGAAGTTCAGACAGAAGTAGGGTGACCATATTTTCCTGTGCTGAATACTGGGCGCCTGGTAAAATTACTTATTCAAGCAAGTTCAGTGGCAGTCAGTCTGAGCTGTGCACTACACACGTTCAAATTAACACCAAGTTGACTGAGCCCCAGTTAAAAAGAAATCATGCATAGTTGTGTTTTTATTTACCTTCTTATCTTTAAGGCTTTAGGGTTCATACGGGCACACATCCCACCCCACCCCGCATGCACGCACTGGGAGAGGTGACACACACATTCCCCTCTCACACAGGGGGTCACTGACTTACCCAGTGCTCTCCGCCTTCCATGCCTGGCTGGGCCTTGGGATGGACACAGTGTCACATGCCCCCCTCCTCAGATTTCTGCCAAGGTTCACAATAGAATGTGGCCAGCCGCATCTTTTTAGCACTGTGCGGGAGAGAAGGGATGGGAGCTGCTTCCAGCTGCATGTGGGGGGGGGGGGGGAGAAGGGAAGGGATGACCTGGCCTGTGTCTTTACAGAGCTCATCTCTTTCCTTCTCTTCCCCCCTCCCCCCCCCTTTGTGTGGTTGGAAGTAGCTTGTCCCTTCCTTCCCGCACAGTGTAGAAAGGCAGCTAATGTCTCCAGGCTGCTGCTGGCCACCAACATAACCCAGCCGCCTCTGGTCAGCACGGGCAGGAAGGGGTTAAGCCCTAAGGCTGCATTGTGCAGGGTCCGGGAAACCTAACTGCAGGGGCTTCAGTGAACCTGGCCAGAGAGGTGGCTCAGCAGGGGAGGGTGCCTAGGGAACAGCGTAGCCCATGCTCTTTGAGGGCAGGATCCAGAAGCAGGTTGTGTGTGAAGAGAATGATAAGCTCTTTCGTTGGAGGGCTGCTGTGGAGCCTGTGGGTTCAGGGCATGAACAGGCTGGAAATCGCTTCTTTCTCCTTCCCCCTCTCTCCCCCGCCCACCAACTCCAGAACTTAGCTGAGGGTCAGAGGCTTTCCTGTGCAAGCACTGTGCGGGGCTTTGTCACATGCAGGGCTTGGCTCCTCCTGGCCAGTGGCCAGGTGGAGTGTTTGGGGCTTTCCCAGGGCCCCAGCCCTCCAGAGGCAGTGGGGGAAGGAAGGCTGTTGGTGAGCTCAGAGCTCCAACCAGGGGCTGGTTCACCACACAGCAATGGGAGTGAAGTGTGCCCCACTGGGGTGGGGGGAGATATGGAGAAGCAGTGGGAATGTGGGTAGAAGGGGCAAAGCAGGGAGAGGACAGCAAGAGGGAGAGCTCATATAGGGCCAGTGAATGGGCAGCAGAGGCGACACGTAACCAGCCACCGTCTGGCACCTGCCAGCACTCACCAGCCGCCCCAGTTCGCAGCGCGCAGCCAGTGTCGGCCAGAAATGGGTCAGGGGATGGGGCCCTGCTGGCCAAGAGCCAGCACACAACGAGGGCTGTTCTGAAGGACCAGCCAGGGGAGCGTCTGTCTCTATGCTGCATCTTCGTCCACCTGCCACCAGCCTTGCACTCCCACCCCCAGCAGCAGGACCCACCAGTACTGTTTGGGGGTGGGGGGACATGACAGAATTTTCCCATTTATAAGAAGAAGTCTGGACACCTGTAGGAGGGCTTAAATACAGGACTGTCCCTTTAAAAACAGGATGTCTGGTCACCATAGACAGAAGTGACTTAAAGGTTGAGTCCCATTAACAATACATGTAAATGGTAAGGAAACTAAGGCAGACAGGGTAAATGAATTGCCCAATAGACGGTGAGTCAGGCTAAGAAACTGAGCGGTCCCTGTTCTGTGATTTCACTAGACAACAACACCTCTTAGGAAATAGACACATAGTAAGGATATGAGATGTAACCAGATCTCTTTCCATAATATGAAATTTTTCAGATTGTCACTTAAAATAAAAGCATATGCTGATCTAATGATGAAAATAACAGGGAGTCCGGTGGCACCTTAAAGACTAACAGATTTATTTGGGCATAAGCTTTTGTTGTTTTTTGTGGATACAGACTAACACGTCTACCCCCTAATACTTGATCTAATGATGGCATTTTATGCTGCCAAGTGGGGGTCACTGAGCTGGATACCTGATCATCCTGGGGCACCAGAAGCTTGGACTCAAAGCAGTTAAGAGGCAGCACACTCAGACCTTGAGAGGGGAGTCACTGCTCTCAAGGAATCTTCATTTTCTGGTCACTGCTTGGTGTTCTGGGGCTCTTGTCAGTGTGGCAAAGCAAAGCTTCCTCACTGGGCTCTTTGAGGACACAAAAGAAACACTAGTGTTGTACTGCATACTGCTATTTGTATATTGTCATCCCTGATAGGGCTTGAGGAAGAGTGTCAAAAACAGCATTTCCTGGTACCCTGAAGAGAGAAATTGGCATTTTATGCTGCTCTTGTGTGCAGGTATTACATGCAGTGGAGCAGGCCTCTAATTAACTAGACTCTAAACTAAGCAGAAGGGACATGGGGAGGGTGGTTATACTGAGCTCTGCTTTTTAATATTCTCTTTGTTATCCATGTGGCTAGCTATTAAAAAGTCTTTTCCTCTTGGAATGAGCTGGATGTGCCAGATGCCATTTGAAAAATTTATGATCTGCAGATATCAGATATGCACCTTTCTCCCTGTTAATTTATTAACTAGTTACAAGGTGTCATGACCAGAAGGCCATTGAGGTTTCGTACTGCAAACATTGTTTTATGCAACTCTCCTTATCAAAGCTATTAGTGATGTCAGGTAGGGATTAGCAGTCTTTGGTTTCCCTCCTTTCACTGCTTTTTCAAATGGCATTTGATTATGTTACGGTTATTATTAGCAAGGAATAGCATCTCTAAAACTGGTGTATAGATTGAGAGGTACAAAACAAATGGCCCTGAAATATAAAATCAACTTAATATGCAGAATAATTGCATCAGACATTCCATTTATTTATTACATCTTGTCGTATGACTGGACTTTAGCTAGTTATTAAAATATCCCTGACAGGAGAAGCACTCGCTGCAGCTGATTGAAGGAATGAATTCTTCAGGTTCAGTGGCTGAAAGGCTTGTCATAGCCACTGGGGAACAGTGGCAGCTGAACAGGTGAACGTTCTAATCACAGTTGGTTGCTGAAGTAGGGTGACCTTTGTTCCGCCTACCCTGTTTGGGGTTCTTATTAACAAGGATTATGCAACTGAGTGTAGTCTAGATGTTTGTATTGCTCAGTGTAGCTGTATATTCACAGGACTCTCTTCAGAGATGGGGAATGGCCCTCTTAGAGACTTCTGTGAGTTTCTGTATATTTAATTACTGAAATCTAAATGTACTTTCTGAACCCAGGCTTTGCTGACTCTGTCAGCAAACTCCACTCCTGAGGCTGCTGTGGCCCAGAGAAGATGCTTATGTTAGAGACAGTTTGGTGACTGAAGACAACTCTTCACTTTACAGTTTGCATCTCTGGTGGTATTCACAATTTCTTAAGAACTTGTAACAGCTGACATCTGCTTTCATCTTAAAGGATTCCAAGGCATTTCAGGGTCAATAGAAATGCAGCTAGTGCTGGAATGGAGATTGAAGTGTTGAGCAATTTAAAATTTCTACCTTAATGCATATCTAACATTGTCTTTTCTTAATTTTCGGAAACTTGACATGGTGCAGTGCATAGATAACATATTAAAATATTAGATGTGAGTTACCACCAAAGTAGAGGAGCTTGCTGATATCTTGAGCCTTGGACCCCTCTTGAGGATGATGAGTTCAAAAACTCCCTGTAAGTGGGTTTGCTTTTAAATGTGGGGCTATCCAGAGTTGGTTAGATAACAGCACATGATGTGCACTGAAACTGACAAGGAAGATTACATATTTCACTTCTGTTTTCAGCCATCTCTAGAAAGCAAAGCAGACATTTTTCCTTGAAAAAAGCAAAATCTGAACTCTGAAAGGAAACTGCCAGTTAGTTGGGTTTGTTTTTGGTTTTTTGGGAGGATTCTTTTTTCTCTTTCTTTTTGCATTTAAATAACTCATTTCTCTTTTTTAAATAGCTGAATCATATCCCTCTTTCCAAATTCAATAAACGATAAACAGTGGAAGAAACTTTCTTCCGCCTTCACCCCAAAACTCATTTCTTGGCTGAGAATGACATGAAAATCATCAGCCCTAAAGCTAATCTGGAGCCAGTGAAAACAGGCTTGGAATGAAAGTAATTAACTCACAGGAGTGTTGAGGGTTAGTCTGCAGGATCAGGCACTAAACAGTTCTTAGTGAACTAAATGGGACTACCTCACGTAGCTGACCTGCTTAAGCGTTTCCAAGTATGGGATCTTAATACATAAAGCACTTCAAGGAGCTTGACTGAAAGACACTGTAAAAATACAAAGGACTTTCACCATCTCAAATGTAATTACAAGGATCCTGCAAAAGTAGCCTTCACTTTTACAGCTCAATCTAAGTACCAAAAAAATTGGTAGGGTGTGTGTGTTGCAGAAGGTTCACTAGTGTACAGATCATCTTTTTATGGCTCTCTTGTAACATGGAAATACCACAAACCATGTTCAGGGCACTTAACAGTTATTTGCAGAGACAGTGACTTCTGAAGGAACACAAAACGATATTCTGCTTAACTTAGAGTATCTTTAAAAGCTCTGGCTGCTCATACACACCTTTTAAAGCAGATGAACTGAGGATGAATATCCAAAACGTGATTGATTCCTCCTCCTCCTCCTCCTCCTCCCTCAGCTGATACTGCACTTCAAATATAAACACCTTCTATAATCAACTGTCCATACATTCTAAAACAAAAATATTGTCCATTTTAAAACCAATTAAGGACCCTAAGGCTTGTGCTGACACACATCTTCACATCCTTTCAAGATGCTCCTCCTAGTAGCAATAAAGAAATGGACTTTATTAGGGAATTACAATGGTGATGAGTGCCACGTAAAAATAGACTGTCTAGGTAACTATTTATATTATAGTAGTGGCCAGAGGGCCCAACTGAGATTGGGTTCCATCGTGTTAGGTGCTATATACACACACAGTAAAAGTCCCTGTCTCAAAGACCTTGCAATCTAAATAGACAAGACAAATGGTGAGATAGGAAATGGAGGCACAGAGGAGATGTGACTGGCCCAATGTATCATAGGTCAGTGGCAGAGCAAGAAAAGAACCCAGATCTCTTGAGTCCCCATGCAGCACCCTATCCATGACCTCACTGCCTGTCAGTGGTAATCTCCTGTCACTTGTCACATTCTGCCAGAAACTTCCCGAACGGCTTGATCCTACAGTAGGGGGTGAAGATACATATGGCTCAGAGCTGCATGAGGTATTCTCCTTAATAGTCCTGCTGTTCATGATGGGAACCCTCATTAAAACTGTACCTGCTCAGCAAATTGAGGGTGCTGGTTAAAAATTCCAGGCCTCATTCTCTGTGTCACCTCTACCGCCTGCAGACGTTGAGTGCAGCTGTGCATTAGCTGTGGCCCAACAGAAATAACAAGGCTTCTTTTTATAGCCTGTCTGTGTCCTTGACATTAAGAGGGCTTTCCCTCTTCCTTGGAGTGACAGTAGGACAGATAAAAGCAGGTCACTAGAAAAAATAGCCCTGGGGGCTCTCTGAGGCACTCGTTCTGCACTCTTCGGGGAGCAAAGCTCCCACTGAAAGAAAACAGAACTCCTTGCTTTGGTGTAGAGGGCAGGATTGGACCATCAAACCCTGAAATCATAATTCACTGGACAAAAGGGATTGTGCCAGCAAACTGACTTCTTATCTTGCACCTGATCAGGGAGAAGTGAGTGTGGGTCAGTGTCTTTTATGTCATTCAGGACGGTGAAGGTGGTGTAACAGATTTGAACTCAATGCTGTAGAAAGCTTTAGTTCTCCACAGTGGAATGTGAATTTTTGCATACCACACCCAGTCAAAGCAGTTCTCTGGGCAAAATGTAATGGTACTGAGTTGAGAAGTGTTTCTAAATTCACATGGTCTGTGCTTATTCTGAGAGTCTGCACTCTTTATTCAAACACTGAGGGCATGGCTACACGTGTAGATGTAGAGCGCTGTGAGTTAAACCCGCCTTCGCAGAGCGCAGCAGGGAAAGCGCTGCAGTCTGTCCACACTGTGTGGCCCATTTGCTGCACTTGCAGCGGTGTGGGAAGTGGTGCATTATGGGCAGCTATCCCAGCATGCAAGTGACTGCAATGTGCTTTTCAAATGGGGGTGGTGGTGGAGTGTGACAGGGAGTGTGTTGTGTGTATGTGTGGGGGGGAGAGGGGTTTTGGGGGGCTGAGAGCATGTCAGCATGCTGTCTTGTAATTTCAGACAGCAGCAGACCTCCCCCCCACAGCATTCCACAGTAACGGCTTGCGTGCCGGCTGTCAGAAATGGAGCTTTGAAAGGGCATTTCCGCATTCCTACAGGAGTTCAAAACAATGACAAGAGTGGCCACTTGACTTAAGGGATAATGGGATGTTTCCGGAGGCCAATCAGAGCGCAGTAACGCAACACCTCATTCACACTGGCACCCAGGCATTGTAGCCAAGGCACAGCAAACGTTATTCCTCTCACCGAGGTGGAGAACCAGCGGCACTGCAGCCACGGAGTCAGTGCCCCCTACATGCCTTGCCAGTGTGGACGGGGAGTGAGTTAGTGCGCCCGGGGCTCCTTTATTGTGCTGAACTCGCAAGTGTAGCCAAACCTTTACATTACAGTAATGTCCAGCAGCTGTGATCAGGTTTCAGTGGTAGCCATGTTAGTCTGTATCAGCAAAAAGAATGAGGGGTCCTTGTGGCACCTTAGAGATGAACAAATTTATTTGAGCATAAGCCTTCGTGGGCTAGAGCCCACTTCTTTCAGCTGTGATTAGGATTTTGACTCTGTGCTAGGTGCGGCGGTTACAGGGCTCGTTGCACCCCTGTCTCGTCTGAGGGATCAGGCCTTCTCCAGTTTGCCCTCTCTCAAATCAGGACTTGGGTTCCAGCCCCTATACATGAACCATGACTAATTTAGCTCGTCTAACTGGAGTGCTCAGACCCTGCCAGGGTTTCCTTTCGGGAGCCTGTGACAGCATATGTTTGCAGTCAAGTATCAGAGGGGTAGCCATGTTAGTCTGGATCTGTAAAAGCAGCAAAGAATCCTGTGGCACCTTATAGACTAACAGGCGTTTTTGGAGCACGAGCTTTCATGGGTGAATACCCACTTCGTCAGATGCATCTGACGAAGTGGGTATTCACCCACGAAAGCTCGTGCTCCAAAAACGCCTGTTAGTCTATAAGGTGCCACAGGATTCTTTGCTATGTTTGCAGTGATACAGGAACAGTGTCTTCAAAATGAAGCATGACCCTTTTTTTCCCAAAAAGGTACACAGTGCTTTGAGAAGTTCATTTAAAATAACAGCCTGCACACATACTCCCTTCCCTAATCTTAGTGTGTTTATTGTTAGCCCAGGTGGGTTAGGCTTAGTCCCCATCTCTGAGTTGGGGGAAACAGCCTGATCCCTCTGTCTTTGACACTGTCAGTCTTTTTCAGTGACACATCCTGGCCAGCCTATCTCAACTCGCACCCTCCTCTCCCCCCTCACTTCTAGGACCTTTAAGGGATTAAGTCTCCCCTTGATCCCAGGCTTAGCTGGGATGGAGCCAGCTAGATGAATTCTCCCCCCAGCTGAGGGCTGTCTTAATGCCTTTGGAGCTGTGACTTATCTCTATCGTTGTTTTACTTTACACAATATTCCTAAGACCTATTAGGGCTTTTCCCAGTTTGTATGCTAGGCACTGTGTAAGAAGAAGTAGGAATGTTCCCTGCCTGAATCACAGAACAATGCTAAAGATGTATCTAGGGGAGCGTAAACAATGCAACTGTGGTTTTTGTCTGTTCTAGCCTCTGCCACCATAAAAGTTCTTGGTCTGGAGGGGAGAGGCTGAGGATAGTCCTTCGATTAAGCTACATGCACAACTAGAGAGACACAGCTTCTTGAATTTAGAGTCTAGACTGAAATTGTCACTTGTTTCAGGTCATGCAATAATCCTGCACCAGCTGGCTGGCTTGGAAATGCCCTGGTGAAGTGCAATGCTGCAGTCTTACAGAATCCTTTCAGTTACAACAGAGAAGCTGGCTTTTCCCTCAGAGGACGCTTGACATTGGTGCAGCGGCGCCAATGCCATATCTGCCTGTGCTGTGCCGGAGCAGAGGGTCATTGCAGCTTACCTTGAGATGGTGTCACAGTTTGCATTTGAACAACACCAGCGATTTAGACTGGGACTCTCAGAGACCCACAGGAGTTAGGCACCTAACTCTTGCTAAAGTTTCAAACTCCCTTACATAAGAATGGCCATACTGGGTCAAACCATCTAGCCCAGTATCCTATCCTCTGACATTGCCCAATGCCAGGTGCTTCAGAGGGAATGGACAGAGTAGGTAATCAAGTGATCCATCCCCTGGCGCCCATTTCCAGCTTCTGGCAAACAGAGGCTAGAGACATTTCAGAGCATGGTTTTGCATCGCTGCTCATCCTGGCTAATAGCCATTGATGAACTTATCTATTTATAGTCTTGGTCTTCACAACATCCTCTGGCACATTGTTCCACGGGTTGACTGTGCAGTGTGTGAAGAAATACTTACTTTTGTTTGTTTTTAATCCTGCCCTCTATTAATTTCATTTGGTGACTCCTAATTCTTGTGTTATGAGAAGGAGTAAATAATATTTCCTTATTTACTTTCTCCAAACTTAACATGATTTTATAGACCTTAATCATATCCTGGTGCGAAGGTTGCGGATCTCCTGAGGCATCTAGACAGACTTATGTGTAGTGCTGGGGAGGAGGCGGTGGTCGTGGTACATGTAGGTACCAGTGACGTAGGGAAGGGTAGGAGAGATGTCCTGGAGGCCAAATTTAGGCTGCTAGGGAAGAGACTGAAATCCAGGACCTCTATGGTGGCATTCTCAGAAATGCTCCCAGTTCCACACACAGGGCCAGGTAGGCAGGCAGAGCTTCAGAGTCTCAATGTGTGGATGAGATGGTGTAGAGAGGAGGGGTTTACATTCATTAGGAACTGGGGAAACTGTTTGGATGGGGGGAGCCTATACAGGAGAGATGGGCTCCACCTAAACCAAAGTGGAACCAGATTGCTGGCACTAAATATTAAAAAGGTTGTAGAGCAGTTTTTAAACTCAGAGATGGGGGAAAGCCGATTTGCTGCAGAGGACCATGTGGATTGGACACAGACTTCTCTTAGGGGAGAGTCTGATGATAGAGAATCTCCAGGTTATAGTCGGGAACAGAGGACGAATGAGGATAATGTAAGGGCCGGATCAGATGATAAACAGTCACGTAAAAAAGAATCTGGCACATCAGAAAAGGGCAGACAAATAAATAGGGACAAGTTTTTAAAGTGCTTGTACGCAAATGCTAGAAGTCTAAATAATAAGATGGGTGAACTAGAGTGCCTTGTGATAAAGGAGGATATTGATATAACAGGCATCACAGAAACCTGGTGGACTGAGGACAATCAATGGGACACAATCATTCCGGGGTACAAAATATATCGGAAGGACAGAACAGGTTGTGCCGGGGGTTGGGGGCGAGAGTGGCATTATATGTGAAAGAAAATGTAGACTCAAATGAAGTAAAAATCTTAAGTGAATCCACATGTTCCGTAGAATCGCTGTGGATAGAAATTTCATGCTCTAATAAGAATATAACATTAGGGATCTATTCTCGACCACCTGACCAGGACAGTAATAGTGATGATGAAATGCTATCAGAATTAAGAACTCAATAATAGTGGTGGTTTTCAATTATCCCCATATTTACTGGGAGCATTTCACTTCAGGACAAAATGCAGAGATAAAATTTCTCGATACTTTAAATGACTGCTTCATGGAGCAGCTGGTACAGGAACCCATAAGGGGAGAGGCAACTCTAGATTTAATCCTGAGTGGAGCGCAGGAGCTGGTCCAAGAGATAACTATAACAGGACTGCTTGGAAATAGTGACCATAATACAATAGCATTCAGCATCCCTGTGGTGGGATGAACATCTCAACAGCCCATCACTGTGGCATTTAATTTCAAAAGGGGGAAATATGCAAAAATGAGGGGGTTAGTTAAACAGAAGTTAAAAAGTACTGTGACTCAAGTGAAATCCCTGCAAGCTGCCTGGGCGCTTTTTAAAGACACCATAATAGAGGCCCAACTTCAGTGTATACCCCTAATTAAGACACAAAGTAAAAGAACTAAAAGAAGAGCCACCGTGGCTTAACAACCAGGTAAAAGAAGCAGTGAGAGAGAAAAAGACTTCCTTTAAAAAGTGGAAGTCAAATCCTAGGGAGGCAAATAGAAAGGAGCATAAACACTGGCAAATTAAGTGCAAGAATGTAATAAGAAAAGCCAAAGAGGAGTTTGAAGAAAGGCTAGCCAAAAACTCCAAAGGTAATAAAATGTTTAAGTACATTAGAAGCAGGAAGCCTGCTAAACAACCAGTGGGGCCCCTTGATGATTGAGATGCAAAAGGATCACTTAAAGATGATAAAGTCATTGTGGAGAAACTAAATGAATTCTTTGCTTCAGTCTTCACAGCTGAGGATGTTAGGGAGATTCCCAAACCTGAGCCGGCTTTTGTAGATGAGAAATCTGAGGAACTGTCACATATTGAAGTGTCACTAGAGGAGGTTTTGGAATTAATTGATAAACTCAATATTAACAAGTCACCGGGACCAGATGGCATTCACCCAAGAGTTCTGAAAGAACTCAAATGTGAAGTTGCGGAACTATTAACTAAGGTTTGTAACCTGTCCTTTAAATCGGCTTTGGTACCCAATGACTGGAAGATAGCTAATGCAATGCCAATATTTTAAAAGGGCTCTAGAGGTGATCCCGGCAGTTACAGACCGGTAAATCTAACGTCGGTACTGGGCAAATTAGTGGAAACAATAGTGAAGAATAAAATTGTCAGACACACAGAAAAACAAACTGTTGAGCAACAGTCAACGTGGTTTCTGTAAAGGGAAATCATGTCTTACTAACCTATTAGTTCTTTGAAGGGATCAACAAACATGTGGACATAGAGGATCTAGTGGACATAGTGTACTTAGATTTCCAGAAAGCCTTTGACAAGGTCCCTCACCAAAGGCTCTTATGTAAATTAAACTGTCATGGGATAAAAGGGGAGGTCCTTTGATGGACTGAGAACTGGTTACAAGACAGGGAACAAAGGGTAGGAATAAAAGGTAAATTCTCAGAATGGAGAGGGGTAACTACTGGTGTTCCCCAAGGATCAGTCCTAGGACCAATCCTATTCAACTTATTCATAAATGATCTGGAGAAAGGGGTAAACAGTGAGGTGGCAAAGTTTGCAGATGATACTAAGCTTCTCAAGATAGTTAAGACCAAAGCAGACTGTGACGAACTTCAAAAAGATCTGACAAAACTAAGTGATTGGGCAACAAAATGGCAAATGAAATTTACTGTGGATAAATGTAGAATAATGCACACTGGAAAAAATAACCCCAACTCTACATACAATATGATGGGGGGAGCTAATTTAGCCACAACTAATCAGGAAAAAGACCTTGGAGTCATCGTGAATAGTTTTCTGAAGATGTCCATGCAGTGTGCAGAGGTGGTCAAAAAAGCAAACAGAATGTTAGGAATCATTAAAAAGGGGATGGAGAATAAGACTGAGAATATATTATTGGCCTTATATAAATCGATGGTACGCCCACATCTCAAATACTGCATACAGATATGGTCTCCTCATCTCAAAAAAGATATACGGGCACTAGAAAAGGTTCAGAGAAGGGCAACTAAGGTGATTAGGGGTTTGGAGAGGGTCCCATATGAGAAGAGATTAAAGAGGCTAGAACTCTTCAGCTTGAAAAAGAGGAGACTAAGGGGGGATATGAGGGAGGTATATAAAATCATGAGTGATGTGGAGAAAGTGGATAAGGAAAAGTTATTTACTTATTCCTATAATACAAGAACCAGGGGCCACCACATGAAATTAACTGGCAGCAGGTTTAAAACAAATACAAGGAAGTTCTTCTTCACGCAGTGCACAGTCAACTTGTGGAACTCCTTGCCTGAGGAGGTTGTGAAGGCTGGACTATAACAGCGTCTAAAAGAGAACCTCCACGAATGTATCCAGTTAAGTCTGTTAATGGCTATTAGCCAGGATGAGTAAGGAATGGTGTCCCTAGCCTGTGTTTGTCAGAGGATGGAGATGGATGGCAGGAGAGAGATCACTTGGTCATTGCCTGTTAGGTGCCCCAGAGGGAGTGAACCTGGTATTGGCCACTGTCGGTAGACAAGATACTGGGCTAGATGGACCTTTGGTCTGACCCGGTACGGCTGTTATGTTCTTATCCTCCCTTAGTTCTCTATTCCAAGCTGAAAAGTCCCAGTCTTATTAACCTCTCCTCACACAAGCCATTCCATACCCTTAATCATTTTTGTTGCCCTTTTGTTGAACTTTTCCAATGCCAATATATCCTTTTTTGAGATGGAGCGACCATATCGGCATGCGGTATTCAAGATGTGGGCGTACCATGGATTTATATAGAAGCAATATGATATTTTCTGTCCTATTATCTCTCTCTCTCTCAATGATTCCCAACATTCTGTTCACTTTTTTGACTGTTCTGCAGTCCCCTTTAAAAATCTCACCTTGATTTCATCCAAGTGTGGGAGTGGGAGTGGGACTGGCACTGTGCTGTCACGATAATACCCTTCTGCCACCGAGTGAGGAGAGAACCTTTTAAGATAAGGCACACAGCAGGTTTGGTGAGGAGGGCTCTCCCAGTTATTTGATATTGGCTTAACTGAGAAGCAAGTGTGGTTAGTCTCCCTTATAAACATGCCACAGTGGGAAAAGGGTTAGTCTGTGGAGAGAGAGGGAAGCTGTGGCTTATTGGTTCTGTAGATTCAGTACTTCAGTTAGAGCTGTTGGATACCAGTGCCAAAGAGATCCTGTTGAGCCCATAGGCCAGGATATAACAAACAGGATTAGGCCATGAACCATTTCCTAATCCTCCCACTTATATTCCTTGTGCAGCTCCTGGTGGTCTCATGTGGAGATGGGACCCCCTGATCCTATTTTGGGGGTGACTGAAGCCTTTAAACGAGACACCAACGCTAAGAAGATGAACCTGGGTGTTGGGGCATACCGGGACGATAATGGGAAGCCGTATGTCCTGAACAGCGTCCGCAAAGTAAGCCTAGCACCAGCTGCTATGGGGGTAAAATCCAAGTATTGTGTGATATGAAGTACTATTGCGAGGAGTCTATGGGGTAAAGATGGTCTCAGTGATTGATCCATAGGAAACACATGGCGGATGAAGTTAGCGTGAGTCCCTATTGCTAGCACTAGGGTGGTCTGGAAGACGACTCTATTGGATCAAGTTGACTGACATCTGAAGGAAGAACTAAAATACTTCTCTAGGACCAAATCCTGCTCCCGCTGAAGTAAATAACAAATCTTGCCTGTGACTCCCATGTCAGCTTGGGCTCGGTGCTCCCCCTTGGGGATCATGCTGCGTGGAGCTCTTAAACTTTTAAGAGATCTTTTTTAATAAACAAGACTAATGCAAAGAGCACTTCCCTAAACCACACTGTGTCAGTGAGGAAGAGCTGACACTAATCTAATAAGGGGCAGTCTCAGAAATTCTGCTGAGCGTTACTGCCTTCTCTCTAATCCAGTCTGAAATTCTGGACAGGGAAATTGGACACAGATCTGTATTGTCAAACTTATTGAAATCAGCCTCTCTGAGGGAAACTTTCTCTGGGCATCTGAGCCTTGGCAATGAGTGACCCTCTGTTCTGGGTCTGCTGGTGTGTGCCCCTCCCAAATGCTCCTCCTCATTCCTACTGTTAATAGGCTCTGGAGGAATGTGCTGAGGAGACTGTGGTTGAAATCCATGGTTCTTGCTGCTACTATCTGACCTGTGTAGCATGTGAACATTCAGATTTGTAACTGAACTCCTAAGGCCTTGCCTGTGCTGGGCAGCCACTCTCATATCTAAACCAGTTTAACTAAACCAATTTGAAAACCAGTTGGAGCCGCAGTGCTGACAAGGCTGAGACAACCAGAACCGTTTTTATAACTTGTTTAGTTAAACTACTTAAAAGCAGATTGAACAACATCATTTGTCAGAGCCTTGTCTATGCTGCAGCTCCAGCTGGTTTGAAAAGTGTCTTGAACGTTTCAGTAACTTTGCCAGTGCAGATAAGGTCTATATCTGAGCCAGCACAAATCGCTTGGCCCTGGGCACTGGTCTAGCTTGGGGTATATTTCCAGGCCCAGACATTTCTCTCCTATAAATGGTAGCTCTCACCTTCTGCAGAATGTTTTCAGATTAAGCGGAGGATTGTCTCTGGTGCAGCTCTTACTGCTAATGAGCCTGGAAGGGACTGTTTCCTCTAGTTTCTGGCTACCTGGCTCTGTAGTACTCACTGGACCACCAGTTGCTCACAAGCAGCAATGCTGGGTTAAGAGACTCAATGATTTGTGTCAGCCTGTGAACTTTGCTTTTAAAGCAACATCAATAAATATTTCTGCTGACAGGTTGCCATAGATGGCTTTGACTTTGAATGGAGCCCTCCTCTCTGGGAAATAACTCTGCTGAGCTGGAGTTCATAGACTTTAAGCTCAGAAGGCACCATCGTGATCATCTAGTCCGATCTCCTGTGCATTGCAGGCCACAAAACCTCACACACCCACTCCTGAAATAGACCCCTCATCTCTGGCTGAGTTACTAACATCCTCAAATCATGGTTTAAAGATTTCAAGTTACAGACTCTGCCATTTACAGTAGTTTAAACCTGCAAGTGGCCCGTGCCCCAGATTGCAGAGGAAGGTGAAAACCTCCAGGGTCTCTGTCAATCTGACCTGAGGGAAAATTCCTTCCTGACCCCAAATATGGCTATCAGTTAGACCCTGAACATGTGGGCAAGATCCCCTAGGCAGACATTTGAGAGAGAATTCTCTGTTCCAACACTGAGCTCTCCCCATCTAGTGTCCCATCACTGGCCGTTGGAGATATTGGCTGCTAGCAGTCACAGATGGGCTACCTGCCATTGTAGGCAGTCTCATCATACCATCCCCTCCATAAACTTGCAGAGCTCAGACTTGAAGACAATTAGGTTTTTGGCCCCATTGCTCCTCTTGGGAGGCTTTTCCAGAACGTCACTGCTCTGATGGTTAGAAACCTTGACCTAATGTCAAGCCTAAACTTGTTGATGGACAGTTTATCTTCTTGGATGGTATCTTACCATCATAATGGGTGCTAAGCAAAGGAAACATTAATATATATTACCTCTGGCAGAGCCTTGGGGAGCCTGTAGAATGTTTGCAGCAACTGAACGTGTGTTCCTTTCTTAGGCGGAGGCCCAGATAGCTGCTAAGAAGATGGACAAGGAGTACTTACCCATTGCAGGGCTGGCGGAGTTCAATAAGGCATCAGCTGAGCTGGCACTGGGTGACACCAATGAGGTTATCAAGAGTGGCCGGGTAAAGAGCTAGGTGGAAGTCTGAACTAAAACACTGTACAAGTAGGGCTGTTCTACCCTGTAAGCTTTGTACCTGTCCGCAAAAGAATTCCATAACCACGTCCAGAGTGTTTAAAGGGCAACAGATAATACCTCTGGCTCTTGTAATGCTTTGCCTCAGTACATCTCAAAGTGCTTTACAAAGGAGCTCAATATCATTGTCCTTGTTTTAGAGGAGGGAACTGAGACAACAAAGTCTTTCTGACTTGCCCATGGTCATCCAGCTGGAATAGAACCAGTGTTCCGGGCTAGCATGGCATTGGCCTAACTGCTGCCATTGAAGGCAACTCTGAGCACTTCTGAAAAACTCACTTAAGAGGGGAGGTGACCTTGTCCACGGGCACACAGAAGCCACTGTTAGAACTGGAGGTGGAGCTCAGCAATTCCTGGCTCCCAGTCCTATGATGAGACATTATTTCAACTAATGTAGAGCCATGTCTTGCTGTTTAGCTAACTTTTAATCTCAGGTTGTGTTGTGAGTTACCATTTGAAATAGAGTAAAAGATCCATGAGACATTGTTTTAACTTCTCAGTCCTGCGGAATTAGCTTGCCGTTTTATACGGGATTTAGGTATTGATGAGTTAAGAACAGATCTGTAACATCAGTGTTTCTTCTGTGTGGCTCATGCACACAGAAAAGATGTTAGTGCACTTTAACATGGTCCATATTTTGTGTGGTAGGTTGGCATCTTACGCATTTGCATCCCTTTTCCTTATAGTATGTCACTGTGCAGACCATTTCCGGGACTGGGTCTCTAAGAGTTGGAGCCAATTTCTTGGTAAGTCCCTGGTAAATGGTGTTGGGAGGAGAGGGGACATCTGTGGCTGAAGCTCATGCATTGATTAACTCCTTACTGCTGGGAGACTGACTTTCTCATTGGCAGCAATGGAATACACCAGTTGAACTTTCTCTCTGTCTGCCGTAGCAACGATTCTTCAAGTACAGCCGTGACGTGTACCTGCCCAAACCATCCTGGGGCAACCACACCCCCATTTTCAGGGATGCTGGCATGCAGCTGCATGCCTATCGCTACTATGATCCCAAGACCTGCGGCTTTGACTTTGCTGGAGCCTTGGATGACATTTCTGTGAGTTGACTGAGATGGGAGCAGAGGGGAAAGGTAGTGTTTGTAGTCTCATGACCCTACTTACTTAGCTTCTAGGCTGAGCCTGAATCTCAGACCACTAAGCAGCTCCCTCATCCCATAGCTGCAATTTCTAGTAGTCATTGGAACTTCTAAAGCAACAGTTCTTAACCTTCCTAGGCTACTGTACTCCTTTCAGGAGTCTGCTTTGTCTTGTGTACCCAAGTTTCACTTCAGTTAAAAACTGCTTGTTTATACAATCAGACAAAAATACAAGTGTCACAGTACACTATTAGTGTGAAAAATTGCTGACTTTCTCACTTTTGCCATATAATTATAAAATCAATTGGAATATAAATATTGTACTTACATTTCAGTGTATAGTATACAGAGCAGAAAAAATTTTAGTATGAAATTTTAGTATAAAATATGAAATTTTTAGTTTGTGCTGACTTAATTAGTGCTTTTTCTATAGCTTGCTGTAACACAAGATAAATATCTAGATGAGTTGATGTACCCCCCGGAAGACTCTGCGTACTCGCAGGGGTGTGCGTACCCCTGATTGAGAACCACTTCTCTAAAGACGCTACAAAACTCATCACGCTCTTGAGCACAAACTGATTTACTGCTGCTCGCCTCTTACTCCTCATTTCTGATATTGCTGTGCCTTCTAACTCATTGCTTGCCCTGTGGCTTAGTTATAGGCAACTGAAGAAGAAACATTGCTTTAAACATCGCTTGTCTCATGTCACTCTCTTAACATCTTCTTTAGAAAATTCCCGAGCAGAGTGTCATTCTCTTCCATGCCTGTGCTCACAACCCCACTGGTGTGGACCCCCGACCAGAGCAATGGAAGGAGCTGGCTGCTGTGGTGAAGGTATGGGGTGGGCTGGTGTATGTCATATCTGTGTTGATACTACTGATGAAATGGTGCCATGTTCCTAGACTTTGGTCTCTCTTGAGCACTGGCCCATTTGTCCCTTGTCAATCTGGATGGCAACCTTACCTGTCTAAAGTAATGGGGAGCCCAAGTGTATTGGACTGGTGCCGAAGCAGAATTCATAGCACAAACTCAAAGGTCAAACGCTCAGCATTCTATGGAAATCTCCATTATCTAAGGCCCCAATAATTATTCTGCTGAAACTCCTTTGAATTCTTGAACCTGGAACATTGTAGGAGCTCCAGCATTGTTATGCTAAAACTAACTTCCTTCTCAACCCAGTGATGGATGGAAATAAGGAATGCCTGGGAGTACTGCAGATATTTGACTATATTCCCTGTGGGAAGGAAAAGTGCAGCTAGAGTTGGTAGGAGTGAGGGCTGGTCAGAGTCTGGCTAGAGCAATGGTTCTCCAATGGGCATTAATATGTTTGTCGTAGAAGGGGACAGAAAACTAAAAAAACTGAACCCAGCTAAATGTTTGTGCGATCTTAGCCATTGGATAGAGGAAGTTTATAGGATACAGGAGGATGCCAGCCAACCTGACTAGCTGTCACATACTCTGGGGTTAGCATGATGAATCTTCCCTTCAGACATACCGTTCTCAAAGTATTTAGTTCAAAGATTAGCATGTACGCACCTGGAATACAAATGAAATGCACTGGTATGTGCTACATAGTGTGTGACTATGCGTGCCGCTTCATGCTGCCTTTTAGTAGCCAGGAGCCCTGGTGGTTGTGGAAATGGCCCACTGCTGGTGCAGTAACACATGGGGGAAGCCCTGCATAAATCTCTAGTAACACTACTGACCTAATTCCTGCGGCTCATAGGTGACCCTGGACATTCAGCCATTACAAGGGTGAGTGATTGAATCTTTGTTTTTCCTTGCAGAAAAGGAATCTCTTCGCATTCTTTGACATGGCGTACCAGGGCTTTGCCAGCGGGGACATAAACCGGGACTCCTGGGCTGTGCGTCATTTTATTGAGCAAGGCATTAATGTTGTTCTGTCTCAGTCCTATGCCAAGAACATGGGCCTCTACGGTAAGCAGTGGGAAAGGAAGATGGCTCAGAGGGTTAATGGTGAGATATGGCACCTCTGACTTCCAGGTTGCCGATGTGAAAGCCACCTGCACCATTATTGACCAGAAATCCCTACCTTCTGGTGAATGCCCACCAGATCCATGTCCTTTCACCTCCTAGAGGCACTCCCCTTTGGCACTGAAAGGAGATCTGGTCAGATCTGGGTAATGGGGGAAGCTCATGCTACTTTACCTGTGCTGTCCCCTCTGCAACCGGGGACTGCTGTGGTGTCCCAGGGCAGGTCTAATCCAAATGCTGGAGGCCTACAACATACATTGTCTGTTGTGGTAGGACGGGCATGATCAGACTTGGATTGTGTTTCAGGGGAGCGTGTGGGTGCCTTCTCAGTGATCTGCAAGGATGTAGATGAGGCCAAGAGGGTGGAATCCCAGCTGAAGATCCTGATCCGCCCCATGTATTCAAACCCACCCATCAATGGAGCTCGTATTGCCTCCATCATCCTGACAAGTCCTGACCTGCGGAAGGAATGGTAAGGCGACTCGCCTTCAGAAGCCAGTTTCCCATCACCAGCAGACTAGAAGCAAAGGTGCTGCATAGGAATGATGCAGGACAAAAGCCTGAACAAGTCGGGCTAAACAAGCTTCTCCACTGTAGCTAGCGAGCACAAAGGAGTGAAAGCTCAGTGGCAGGTACCTCAAGGTGATCCATCCCGTCAGCCCCAATGGGGCGTCGTCAGCCAAAGGGGGGGGGGGAATTCAAGAGACTTACCCTTGAGGGAAGCTTCTAAACAGGGCGCAGTCTCCCCACCATGCCTGCTCAGTGACTGTCATCCAAGAGAAATGTAACTCTGGCTGAACACTGCCCCTCAGGACTCCTAGGCAAATACTCTGCTCAAGGTGCTTCCCTGCACGGGGCTCCCCTGTTGCAGTAACAGTGCCATGGAGCTCTGGCACCAAGCCGCTAGCGAGCAAGAGACAGAAAAGCTACTTACACCTCTTTACCTAGAGCTGCAGGGAAGAGGTCAGTGTATAGTCCAGCTCTTCCAGGAGGGGAGTCCCTTTAAATCCAGCATACTCCCCTTCCTCTGACTACGCTGACCTCCTGCTGCTCCAAATGTAGAACCTAGCAGGGCTGTTTGAACAGGTGGCCAGATCAGATCTTCATGTTCCTCTTGGGTAACCACACACCAGCCTGCATGGCATCATCTGGTGGAAATTCAGACTGGAATGTGCAGTTTTTCCTCACTGTCATTTTAACAGGACAGAATTCAGCTGTAAATGGAACTGTTTGGGTTTCCCAGACTGAAGTCTCCGGTCTGTGCCTAGCAGCTCAATGCTGGGGCACTAAAGGGTCTCACTAATGCATTGCAGGACTTCTTAATACATTTTCCATGGGGAAATGAAATGGTTTGTTTTAAGCGCTGCTCCCCTCTGAGTACAGCTGAGAACGGTAACCTGATCCCATGTTCTGATGTACCCATGCACTGCTTTCCTAGTCCTATCGATCTGTTGCTAGAGTTCAGGGTCCCTGCAGGCAGCTGACTTGGCAGAACAAAAGGGGAAGGCTGTGTCCTCTAGCCCTCACCTCACTGGGAACTCTGATAGCTGCCTCCTTTTGGCAGACACGTCTTTAGCATGGTGCTTACGCATGGAACAGACATGCACAGATCAGAGCCCGAGCAGAGCCATATCCTGGATGGGTTGTTTTTGGGGAGTAGTGGGTGTCGCCCTCCAAATACAGTAGAATTGTGTTTATCTGAATTGCCTGGGGGAGACCCAGAATGTTGAGATAAATGGTATTGTGAGGTATGACTGTGAGTACCAGGGAGCAGTGATGGCGGTCCCCGGGGGTAGAGGGGAGAGAAGGGGAAGGAAAGAAGGAAGGAGAGGGAGAGCAGCTGCAGGAGACTGGAGCCTCCTTGGTGTTGCTCCAGCTCTAACCTCCCCAGGCTCCACAAATGCAGTACAAATAGCGAGGGGTACAGCTGGTGACCTACCCTAAGGCTGTCATAGCCAGGAAGCGCTAGGGCGCACCAAGGAGGTTCCAGACCCCTGTAGCTATGCCCCCTCCCTCTCTGCTTTCCTTCCCTTTTTTCTCTTCTCCACCCTTGGAGGCCAGCATCACTGCTTCCCGGCACAACAGCATCAGGGGAGGTAATTGACCATACCCACGCTTCTGTTTATCTGGAAATCCTTCCAAATCACAGTGCCCGCAGCCTTAATGTTTGTTAATCGGCGGGTGATTAATTGGCATGGGGCTGCATGGATATGACACCGTTGATTTGGATATTTAGGATTCTCGTATAAATGGTGTTTGGATAACTGGAACGCACGCATGCACGCAGTAAGGTCTATAGAACTGAACATTGTTCTGGATGGCATCTGAAATATTTCTGTCCATGATGAGCCCCTTGATGTTTAAAGTCCATGGCTTGAGTGTGCTTAACAATCAACCCTCTGCAATGGGGAATCCTGTGAGTATGGTGATCTCACCCTGGTCCCCTTTGAACTGGAGTCCATATTGCACCCACTGGGTTAGTAAAGAGCCCCCCTCCTCTGATCACAGGAGAGAGAGGCAGCTCCTAAAGCAACGTGGACTCAACTTCTCACACAACTAAAACACTAGGCTTGCTCTGCCTCTTTAACTGAAGCCACCAGAGTGATCTTTTGCCTGTAGCACTCTCAACTGACTGTGTGTGCGACCAGTTGAAAGCAGCAGTGCTTAACTTCACTTTGGCATTGCAGGTGGGTGCCCAGTGTGAATTGTGAAGAGGAAAGCTTTAGAGGTGTTTCCTTTGGGTAGTCGACTGCGTGCTAGTCTCTATTGTTGTCCTGCCTCACCGTTGTCTGAATCTGATGTCCAGGCATCTCCTTTCTGTTGCCGCTTCTGCAGGCTGGAAGAAGTGAAGGGGATGGCTGACCGGATCATTGACATGCGCAACCAGCTGGTGGCCAACCTCAAGAAAGAAGGCTCCTCCCACAACTGGCAACACATCACCGACCAGATCGGCATGTTCTGTTACACGGGGCTGAAACCTGAACAGGTGAGTGCGATTCTCCCCAGTCTGCTGGAAAAACCATTCCCCTGGACTTGGGGGGAACCGGAAGCACAGGGATATCCACGGCAGCGTCCATCAGGCTGGGCTCATGGAACACGTGCTATTCTTGGGAAGGTGGGGAGCTGATAACAGAATCTCCCACTTTAGCATTGGCTTTTTCTTTCTAAATATGCCTGAGGTCAGTGTTATATTAAACTGATTAGATGTACCTGACTTTCATGTAGCCTCCTTGGGGGAACCCCAGTGGGACCTAAGCCGGTTTTCCTAAGGCAGTTCACAGGAGAAATTCCAGTCCTGCTGGGTTGCTTTGTGTGTGTGAGACTCCTGCTGACGCCATGCTGGTCTGCTCAGTGCATTGCCTCGAAGGAGCAGCTTGTTCTTTCATTGAAAAAGAAGATGGTCCCTTCTGGGTTGCTAGTGGCTGCGCTAGGGCAAACATAGAATTGGAAGGGACCTTGAGAGGTCATCTAGTCCAGTCCACTGCACTCAGGGAAGAACTGAGTTTTATCTACCATCTCTGACAGGTGTTTGTCTAACCTGTTCTTAAAAAATCTCCAATGATGGAGATTCCACAACCTCCCTGGGCAATTTATTCCAGTGCTTAACCACCCTGACAGGAAGTCTTTCCTAATGTCCAACCGAAACCACCCTTGCTGCAGTTTAAGCCCATGTCACTCATGGCTGTATTTCCAAATAGGAAGTCACAAATATGAAGCCAGTTAAGACACTGGTGGAGCTGAGGAACTTCATTCTTAACAAAAAAGCTTCCTCCTCTCTGTGCAGACATAGAGAATCTTGTATGCACTCAACATCAGTCTTAGGATACCCCCTTTTTGCAACTATCATCTGTCCCTTCAGACTAGCCTACTATTGTAAAGGTACCACAATGAGCTACCTGTTTCAGTAAACGAGATTTCACATGAGATGCAGAGGTCTGAGGCAAAACCATAGAATCCTAGAAATGTCTGGCTGGAAATGACCTCAAAGTCATCCAGTCCAACCCCACTGTGCTGTGGCAGGGCCAAGTAAGCAGAGGCCATCCCTAAGCTCAGTAAGCTCCCTCTTGCCATGTTCTCAGAACAGGGCTCTGTTGTCAAATGCGACTATCTAAAAACCAGCTACAGCAGGGGTTTTCAAACTGGGGGTTATTACATCGGGGGGTCACAAGCTGTCAGCCTCCACCCCAAACCTCACTTTGTAACCAGCATTTATAATGGTATTAAATATATTTTAAAAGTGTTTTTAATTTGTAAGGGGGGTTGCACTCAGAGGCTTGCTATGTGAAAGGGGTCACCAGTACAAAAGTTTGAGAACCACTGAACTACAGTGATTAAAAAGAAAGTGAAACTAAGTCACTGCTGGAATATAAACATGTAGATGTAAAGGTGCCCACAGAGTAGGTGAGGACATCTATCTGTTCATGCCCATGGTCCGGGATGCTAGACTATTGATAACTTAAATAGTTTACAAACAAGGTTTTCAGTTGAGCTGCCTGCCAGATCCTGGGTTCAGCTTCCTATTAGAAATTTGGAAAACACTCTCAATCCTGCTAATGAGGGGCAAAGGATGTGTGAGCGAGTATCTTGGACTTGGGTCTGGTCTGCACTACAGACCTATATTGGTATAACTCACACTTGGGGTGTGAAAAATCCATGCTGCTGAGCAACGTCATTACACCTAAAGCCCTGCAGCTCTGGGTATCTGCAGACCATGGTTGCAGATCAGGTGCAGCTACAAATTTTGTATCTGCTCAGGGCTCTAGTTATACTAGCCTGTCCCCCCTGTGCAAACAGCTTCTCCCTCAGCGTCTCGAGGAGGTGGATTAACTACGCTGACAGGAGAGCATCTCCCATCAGCGCAGAGTGTCGTCTTTAAAGCGCTACAGCGGCACAGCTGCACCAGTGCAGCATTTTAAGGGTAGACGTGCCCTTAGACTGGCAGATCAGTCAGGAGACGCTAACTTTTCAGGCACTGTTAGCCCATTAACATCTCTCAAATTCCTTGCTGTCTCTTGATATTCAATGTTCATTTTTAAGAATCTTTTTGCCATTTTCTTTGGAAGCCTTGGATGGGCTAAAACATCTTACTGACATGAGAGGTCCTTATGAAAAGAGACTGCGGAAGAACAGGGAAGAGGGACAAAGTCTCTCTTCTCCTGTCCAAATGTTTTCGTGCTCGTGCGACACCCTTCAGTGGTAGTGATTAAAAGCTAAACTAGCTCTCTCACCAGGGCTTTGGAGCGGAGCCTAGAGCTGGAGCGCGGAGCAGCTCCGGAGCAATGGAGCTGCAGGTTTTTAGCTGGAGCGGAGCCAGAGCACAGCTTCAAAGCCCTGCTCTCAGCTGTAAAATGGAACAATCGTGTTGCTCTTTAAATGATATTAAAGTGCAGCTGAAGTCATGTGACTCTTGGCTGAGGATTTTAGTGCTTTTATGTGCCACAGGGCTAGTGAGTGGGCTTCAGGGCTGGCCAAGGAGCAGTCTGCAGGCTGAGTGCAGCTCAGAGATCTGTACAGTGACCTGGGGAAGCCACCTTCTCTCATAAACTACAATTCACAGCATGCAGTGCTGAGTCTCTACCTATCTACTGCTAGAATCAGGATGGAGCACTGCATGCTGGAATTCAGTCTCTCTTGGGCTACACCTTCATTTTAGGCAAACTGGTTGTGACTTGAGGCCCTGGCAAGCTGCCAGAGCAGCCCTTCAGTCCGGTGACGTTTGGACCCCCTGGAACTAAGTACTTTGTTTTGTGTGTTCCCCTCAGGTGGAGCGACTAACCAAAGAGTTCTCCATATACATGACAAAAGATGGCCGGATCTCCGTGGCAGGGGTCACATCTGGTAACGTGGGTTACCTAGCTCGTGCAATACACCAAGTCAGCAAGTAAACACAGTGGAGCAGACAGCCTGCCCTTCAACGGTCTTTGGACTTTCTGAATCGAGGAAGGGGAAGTGCATTTGGGGGGGTCGGGGCAAGCAGAATATTTACTTTCAACCACAGCACTTGATTCTGTCATTTAATGTAGTTCGTGTACAAGGCCGCAGCTAGCGCCATCAACACATCGTAGCCAAAGCCACCTGCCCTTTCCGACAGGGATGTCGCTGCTTCCTGCTCCTCTCTTCAGAAGTAGCTTTTTGCGTTATGCACCCTCTCCCCCACACCGGCACCCGTCAGGCTTTAAATGTCTTGGCAGAACTCGTGCATGTAGAATGACAGAACTCTGCCGAAGAGGACTGGGCGCTGAATGGCGTCTCTCTGCCCATCCCTTACTTGGGAGGGGAGAAGGCTTCCTAACATAGTTCGGTAACTGTTTTTAAGTGAGCTGGAACAGGCTCAAGACCCTGTCCTCCCACTCTTATAACCAACAAGCTGGGATTCCATCATTCTCTTCCTTCTCTTTCCCCTCAGTTCACTGATTTAAAAACTAACTGGAACAGTTTGAATGGAAATTGGTTGTAAGAGATCTGCAGGCCTTAAAGCAAACACAAGAATGAAGTGTGTCCGTAGTGTCTGGCAGCATGGAGTTCTCCGTTGCTGAAGGCAGAGGCCTGAACACGAACATACGTGAGGCAGCAGTATCTTGCATTGTCTACCACCTCTGAGCCCCATGTGTGTTCTTTTCTTCCCACTCACTCCCAGACTAAGTGGCCCCATCTCTATAACTGTCCATCAGCATCTTTCCTATTTTAGTCCCTAAAGGGCTTTTTGCTGATTGATAGGCAGCTGTCACTCCTGTAGTTCCTACCACTGTTCCATCCCCAGGAGCTCAGAATAGCCTAGTCTACCCTAAGCTGCCACCGCTATAGCCAGGAGTAAAGGAGGATTCTAGCCTGTCTCAAGTAAAGAGAAGTCAATTGCACTTTAATGGCAGTGGTGATGTACACATCCTCCTGCATGGGAGTTACTGAAGCCACTTGCCCAAAGCCTTCGCTTCTCTCTGATTCTCAGTGTGCATCTGGGTAGGGAATGACTTTTTTGTGCTGTGGTTCTAAACTTCTGTGTGCTTCCACCTCTAATCTTCACCTTTCTAGGCGAGCCGTCTGCCACTGTCTAATCACTTAGGCCTTTATGCAGCCTGTTCTCTCTGTTACAATAAAACTGCAGATAGCGTGTATCCATGTTTCTCTGGATAAGTGTAGCACCTTCATTGTAATTTGCTAACAGAAATTCCAAACAGTCTGTCTAGGCTCACAAGTCAAGCTGTTCTGAGGAAGCATTGTTATAAAGTTAACACTAAACAAAACTTCCTACAGCACTTTATACAAATAGTAAAAATTGAGATTTTTGGATTTAAAAAAAACTAAATGGTTCGGCACTAGAGCGGCTGAGTTTTTGAATGCCTCCATTTGGTGTATCTCCAACTTGAGCTACCATAGGCCTGACTCTTCAAAGGTGCTGAGCACCTTCCTCTCCCATTGCCATTAAGTGGAGTTGGAGGCCACTCAGCACTTCTGAAAAACCCAGCCCTCACAGTGCCTCGAGAGAGGGACAGAGACACAGCCAGAGTCCATGGCCAATTTGGAAACTGTTGATGAAAGGTCTGAAAAAGCAGCCGAGAAGGTCCAAAAATGAAGGAATCTTTAAATGGAAGACTGCTCTTAACAGCAACAGTGTGGATGGAGGTGGGGAACAGGGCCTGAACATGGGTATTATATCTTGGGGCTTGGCTGGGTCATGCAAGGAACAAGGCCTGAACATGGGTATTGTATCTTGGGGCTTGGCTGGGTCATGCGGGGCACAACTTATTACTAGGCACCCCTGCAATGTGCCCCTTCTGGAATGGGGCAAGTTCACTCCTCTCTCCGCCCCCCGGGCCAGTTGGGCTTACTGAAAAAGTGGCCCAGTTGGTCTCCACTGTCACCCAGCCCAAGCAGTACCTCTTGATTCAACCGGAGAAACAGATGAACTGAGATCAATCCAACTCCTCAGTCAGGGGAATGAGGGGAGTAGGGGCTACTCTGATCTCACTTCCTCTTCCCTGAGGCAGTGAGGTGGCTATTGGATGAAAGCGGGGTGATGGGGGGTCAGTACTCGCTCTTACTCCAGTGTGCGTATGTGATGCTGACTTGGCAGCGGGCATACCACTGACAGATGCATCTGACAGAGCATCCTCCATATATCTGACTAACTTGTGTCTGACGGGGCACGTGCCATAAGTCAGAGCCTCCGTGTTCTCTCAGAACTCATGCACAGAGGGTCAGTGTTCACTCCTGGGGGCACCTCCAGAAACACAAATGTCACCTTGTCATTCAGTATCTGGCACACTAATTTTAAAAACCGCTCCTGTTCCTTGCCATGGATAGGTTGAAAATGGGCAGTATGGCCCATCTCTGGAAGAAAAACCAAGACTGTCTGTGTTGCCTGCCCACCACTATTGTGTTAGCTGTGGATTGTGCATGTGAACACAAACTCAGTTGATCAGCAGTTAAAGTTGCCTTACGATGTGCTCCAAGCATAGTAAAAGGAAAGTGTCCAGTATTCCCTGTCACCCTTATGTGGCTGTTGCTAACGCTCCACGAGGCATTCATATCACCATCTACGGCACATACAGCAAAGCCATACCTACCCCATCTTCATCCACCTCACACACAAAACCTGTTAACAGGGTGTCCCTTTGTACAGGCTACACACGACACGAGGAGAGCTGCCTCGGGGGGAGTCCCAGTGCCCCACCCCATGCACGTGGGTGCGATTGGTTGGGGAGGGGGCAGAGCTTTGACTCTTTTCCCCTAGTGAGCTGGCTACCATAACTGCTGCACCAGCACGATGAGGGAAGTCCACTGTGCCTTGGAGGGAACTCACAACAAATGACTTTCAAGGGTTCTCTAAGAGCAGCATAACACGCTGCCCATGATCAGGCCTTGTGGTAAAGCCACGAATGAGCCCTGTTCTCCATGGAGATTGCCACCAGACCAGACAGGAGCCAATTACCCAGAAACCCAAATATCCTGAAACAATGGCCAAAAGAGCGGCTCTTATAATGGCGAAAGCTTCAATTAGTCTGTGATTCAGCAACACCCCCAGACGAGTCCTCACCACAATGCTCCGCTCGCACCCTTGACAGCCTGTGGGATTCTGAGTGGTGTCAGGTGCGTGTGTTCTCTGTAGGCTGTCCCAGCCCCGTGCAGGTAGGTGATCAGCCAACCTTGATAACACTACTCAGAAAGGCCACAGACAGTGTGGTGACAACGGCACTTGGCCAGGTTTATTGCCCTCTAGGCACAGAACTAGCACCTTGGCTCCCGGATTGCGGGCACACTAGCACGAGCGCCAGTCAGCAGCAGGAATTTCTGCTGTCCCTTGGGCCGCACAAAGGGTGAGGTGAGGTACACCCACTTTTACAGACTGAGGCAAATGACTTACGTTCCATCTTACATGTTTCCTGACATCAACTTGTTACGTCCCCTTGTATCATGCTCCGGGTATCGCAGGCAAAACATTCCCTTACCTGGTGTTAGGTCAGGATGTCACTGGGCTAATCTTTCCGCATGTGTTCTCACATGTAGCCAGATTCTGTTGCTTTTAGAGGTGTGTTTTAGCAATGCTAGCAATACCTTTGCCACAGTCATATATTGCAAAGGTTCTCAAAACTGGGTCCGTGCCCCCAAGGGAGGCACAGAATGTATTCGGAGAGGGGTGGCGTGAGAGCCAAGAAAGGGGCTTTAAAGGACTACAGACAAAGAAGGGGGCACGATCAAATAAGTTTGAGAACCTCTGACCTATTGACAGTGGACGTATAAACATCCATTTCAATACATGGCTTAACTTTAATTCACAACCTCTGGTTCAGGCCTAGGTCTTGCTCCTGGCTCTCTCTCTCCCCACCCTACAACAGGGATCCCTCAACTGGCACTGAGCTGTAGCTGCCTCTGGGGTGAGCTGTTTATCCCTTGCCCAGCACTGAGATGCAGCCACCCCAGGTGTATTTATAGAGGGATCTCTCACCCAATGCTGAGATGCGGCTGCCTCTGAGGTGGGACAGTGGGGGCTATTTATAGATGCCATGATTGGCAAAGAGGTGCAGCCATCTCTAGGTTGGGGCATAGGTAGGGTTACCAGGTGTCTGGTTTTGGACCAAAACGCCCACTCGAAAAGGGACCCTGGTGGCTCTGGTCAGCACTACTAACCGGGCTGTTAAATGTCCAGTTAGCAGGGCTGCCAGGCTCCCTACCTGGCTCCGCATGGCTCCCTGGAAGCTGCAACATGTCCCTCAGCTGCTAGGCAGAGGTGCGACCAGTGGGAGCTGCCGGTGGAGGCAGCACACAGCCACTTGGGCGTGCCTCTGCCTAGGAGCTGAGGGACATGTCACAGCTTCCAGGGAGCCCCCTGAGGTAAGCGCTGCCCAGAGCCTGAACCCCTCACCACCTCCCACACCCCAACCCCCTGCCCCAGTCCTGAGCTCCCTCCTGCGTCCAAACGTGACCCCACAGCCCCCACACCCCAACCACCAGCCCCTGACACACCCTGAACCCCTCATTTCTGGTCCCACCCCAGAGCCTGCACCCCCAGCTGGAGCCCTCACCCTCCCTCCTGCACCCCAAGCCCCTGCCCCAGCCTGGTGACAATGAGCAAGGGAGTGAGGGTGGGGGAGAGCAAGCGACGGGGGGTGGTGGTGGAAGGAGCGTGGCCTTGGAGAAGGGGCAGCGGTGGGGCTTGGGGAGGGGCCGGGCAAGAGTGTTCAGTTTTGTGCAATTAGAAAGCTGGCAACCCCAGCACGGGGGCTGTTTACATGCTGGTGGGGTCAGGCCCACACTGTTCCTAGCAGTAACAGGCTGTCCAGTATTCTGGGAACACAGGAGTGGCACCTTTGTCTCCCATCTCAGTCCCCGCTCCAGGCAATTCCCTGGGTCTCCTCCCCCATCTTCCCATCCAGCCCAACCCCCCGCTACAAGCACCGCAGAGCTTGTGGTGGGGCAGGAGGAATCCCTGGCCAGGCCACATGTTCAGTAACCCGGTTTTGAGGCTGCCCGGGCAATGGAAAGCTGCGGGGAGGTGGGGAGAGAAGTACATTGTGAGAGATATAGCACAATGCTGCCTCCGTCTCCTGTCACAGCTCCAGCTTGCCATGCCGGAGCAGGGAACACCAGGTCCAGAGCCTCCCCCCCAAATCCCTGCCAGGCGCCCCATTCTCAATGCCCCGATCCCCACCATCCTCCCCTAGTCTCCACCAGCCCCTCTCTGCTGTAGAACCGAACAAGCAGTGTGGGAATTTTCCAGACAACGCTCAAGCGTGTTTCCAGACAACGCTCAAGGACCAAGGTAGCGTCCAGTCACAGTTCCCAGATACTATTAAAGTGAGAACGGAGTCAACTAAACTTCCCGTCGCCGTTTCTGGTTGGACGCTATTACTATTAGAGTGTCTCACTGGGGCGATTCACCTTCCGGGCACGGTTCCCTGACAGACGCAATTAGAGCACGTACCGAACGACCTTAACTTCTGGACCAGGCGGACATTATTAAACTGAGACCAAGCTCGGGTGACCATATTTCCCTACGGTGCATATGGGACTCCTGGTAAAATAACTCGTATTCAAGCAAGTTCAATGGCAATCAGAACTGTGCAGTACACACATTCAAATTAACACCAAGTTGATTGAGCCCCAGTTAAAAAGAAATACTGCATAGCTGGATTCTTTTTATTTACCATCTTATCTTAAAGGCTTTAGGGGGACGGACGGATGGACGGACGGGCGCACGCATGCACACACACACACACACACCCCTTCCCTCCCTGCCCAGAGCTCTCCGCCCCTGGGACAGACCTGCCTCTCCTGGTACCTGGTGCTGCGTCTTTCTGAGGCAACATGTGGGGCATAACGCAGGGTCACATGGCCCCCCACACGCACACCAGATTTCTGCCAGGGTTCACACCAGAATGTGGCCAGCAGCAGCCTTTCAGCACTGTGCAGGAGGGAAAGGGTGGGAGCTGCTTCCAGCCACGGGAGCCGGGGCAGAGGAGAGGGATGACTTGGCCTGTGTCTTTACAGAGCTCATCTTTTCTCTCTCCCCCCCGCGCCCCCCCGTGGCTGGAAGCAGCGTGTCCTTTCCTGCCTGCACAGTGTGGAAAGGCAGCTATCACTTCCAGGCTGCTGCTGGCCACTGATATAAACCAACGGCCTCTGGCTACAGCATGGGCTGGAAGGGGTTAAGCCCTCAGGCTGCATTGTGCACCAGGGCCCAGGGACTGACTGCAGGGGCTCCAGTGAACCTGGCCAGAGAGGTGGCTCAGCAGGGGAGGGTGCCTAGGGGACGGAGCAGCCCCATGCTCCCTGGGGGGGCAGGGCCTAGGGGAGGTGGGGGAGATGGGTGAAGAGGGTGCTGAGCCCTTGCCCAGAGGGCTGCTATGGAGCCTGCAGGTTCAGGGCATGAACAGGTCAGAAATTGCTCCCCCTGCCAACTCCAGAGCTTAGCTGGAGGCGGAGAGGCTGCCCTGCGCCAGTGCTTTGTGGGGCTTCAGCACACGCAGGGCTTGGCTCCTCCTGGCCAGTGTCCCACACCAGAAGGACTTGGGTTTTCCTGGGGTGCTGGCCCAGCCAGAGGCAGTGGGGGGAGGAAGGAGCCTGCTGGCCAGGCTGTTGATGAGCTGAGCACTCTGACCAGGGGCTGGTTCTCTGCAAAGCGCTGGGAGCAGGACTTGCCCCACTGGGGGGCAGATATGCAGGAGCAGCAGGGTTGTGAGGCTGAAGTGGCAAAGCAGGGCGAGGACATTGAGAAGAAAGCACGTAAAAGGCTGATGGGTGGGCAGCAGAGGTGCCACGTAATCGATTGCCACCTGCCCACACTCACTGGCTGCCGCAGCTCACAGCACAGAGCAAGCACTGGCCGGAAATCGGACGGGGGGGCAGGGCCCTGCTCGCCAAGAGCTGGCACCCAGCGGGAGCGAGGGCCACCAAGAGCGGGTTCAGCCACTGGTGAAAACAATTTTTCAGGCCCTCCGGCAACAAGAGACCAGCTAAACAGGACCATCGAAGCCAGAGAAGCCAGGCCCCAGGCCCCCTTCCGGACCGCCAGGCCCTGGTAATTTGTACAAGCCTCCCCATCCTCATTGGCCCTGGCAGGAGCTGTGCTTGACAAACCAGCAGAGGGAGTGGCCAGCACTGCGCGCTGCATCTCGCCCTGCCACCAGCCTTGCGCATCCATCCCCATCGTCGGGCACTGGACGCCCCCCATTCACTATTGGTGGGTGGGCGGCTGGTGAGCAGGGACCTGGCCAGCAGCAGGACCCACCAGTGCTGATGAGGGGGAGACAGAAAATATGGGACAATTTACCCTTTTTTAAGAAAAAGTCGGCACACCTGCAGGAGGGCTGGAATACAGGACTGTCCCTGTAAAAACAGGACATCTGGTCACCCTATTTATGAATCTAATTGGGGAGCAGAAGCAGAAAATTCTCACCATTCCCGAGATGCCCAGCTAAAGAGGGACCTTTCCTGTAAGAGCTCCCTGCTGGTTGACACGTGCGTGCAGACAGCGGCCACATGGGTGTCTGTTGGTGAGGTTTCTCTGCCTGTTCGATGTTAAACGTTTGGCTACGTGTTATCTGGCTGGTGCTGGGTGAAAGGATTTAGTATCCGAGGAAGGATGTATCCTGGTTAGCAAACAAACAAAGCAGCACATTTCGCGTCCAGATTATATTTAGTACTAAATCAACATTGTGATCATGTGCGGTGGGTCGCATAGGCTGGGGGAGGCTGTGTCTCCCCAAACAGTCAGGTGCCGCCCCACCCCCTGCTTACCACCGCTCCCTGAGGCTGTGGCTCCAGTGCTCCGGCTGGGGCTCGGGAGGCGGGTTCACGTGCCGCCTGCCTTCCCTTCCCGGCGCTCTGGGGCGGAGGGTGTGGGGTTGGGGGCCTGGCCTGGGACAGGAATGGGCCGGGGGTGCTGAGGGGGCAGGCCTGGGGGGCTGGCCTGAAGCAGGACAGGGCCGGGGGTGCTGAGGGGGCAGGCCTGGGGGGCTGGCCTGGGGTAGGACGGGGCCAGGGGTGCTGAGGAGGCTGGCCTAGGGGGCTGGCCTGAGGCAGGACAGGGCCGGGGGTGCTGAGGGGGCTGGCCTGGGGCAGTACTGGGCAGTACG
Organism: Gopherus flavomarginatus; assembly: GCF_025201925.1. Taxonomy (NCBI): domain Eukaryota; kingdom Metazoa; phylum Chordata; order Testudines; family Testudinidae; genus Gopherus; species Gopherus flavomarginatus. The sequence goes on from NC_066630.1 coordinate 41,807,595, forward strand.
GGGCCGGTGGCCAGGGGTGCAGAAGGGGCGGGGTTGGGGGGCTGGCCTGGGCCGGTGGCACGGAAGGGGCAGGGCTGGGGGTTGGCCTGGGGCAGGACAAGGCCAGTGGCTGGGGGTGTGGAGGGGGCAGGGTTGGCAGGCTGGTCTGGGGCAGGACTGGGCCGGTGGCGCTGAGGGAGCGGGCCTAGGGGGCTGGCCTGGGGCAGGACGAGGCCAGTGGCCGGGGGTGCGGAGGGGCCAGGACTGGGGGGCTGGCCTGGGGCAGGACGGGGCCGGTGGCCAGGGGTGCGGAAGGGGCGGGGCTTGGGGATGGCCTGGGGCAGGACGGGGCCAGTGGCCATGGGTGCAGAAGGGGCGGGGTTGGGGGGCTGGCCTGGGGCAGGACTGGGCCGGTGGCTGGGGGGCTGGCTTCCCACAGCTGTGATGGTTCCCAACCAAGGACAGTTAACCTTTCTTTACGGAAATGACTGAGTACAGGGGCGGCTCCAGGCACCAGGACGCCAAGCGCGTGCCTGGGGCGGCAAGCCACGGGGGACGCTCTGCCGGTCGCCACAAGGGCGGCAGGCAGGTTGCCTTTGGCAGCTTGCCTGCAGAGGGTCCGCTGATCCTGCGGCTTCGGTGGACCTCCCTCAGGCAAGCCGCCGAGGGCAGCCTGCCTGCCGTGCTTGGGGCGGCAAAATGCCTAGAGGCGCCCCTGCTGTACAAATGCCAAACACAATTCAGATCGAGGATTCACAGCAAGGTTTTCTCTGTGGTGATTATAAAGGCTTTAATTTAAATCAGTCCACCCTGAGGTGAGCAATTAAGAATTATTTTAACTCAAGGTAGTTTAGGGCTAAACCTTTGGTTTTGTATGAATGGAAGTTCGTTCCATTTACTAACCCTGAGCTGGTTTCATGAACATTCTTTGGGGTGCAAGGAGAACCCAGGCCCATGAAGACAGAGTGCTTTGGATGTAAATGTTCGCCTGCAGCATCTGTAACAGCTCTTCCTCCTTCCAACCCTCCAAATACGCACTTGCTTGTCTTGGATCTGGTGCAGTGGCTGGAGAGGGACTGGTATAAAACCCTTTGGAACTGAAGCCCAGTGTTGAAATCTCTCTCTCAGAGGGCAAAGACTAATCCAGCAATAATCCCCTGCGCAACATCCGTGCGGCAGAATTCTGTCTCCGTTGGAAGGGGGCAGCTTCAACTGGAGAGAAGCAGATGTTCTTCCCCTGCACCGTGAGTGCAAAAGCCCTGGATACAGCTGTAGTGAAAAAGCACCTTGGGCTGAACAGCAAGAGAACCGAGGTGGTGGTGGTGTGCTTCCTACTGTCGAACGCTTGCCAGGGAAGGGGTGAAAGTGTCAGAATTTACCAGACATAGCGTCTGAGACCACACCAGTGGCTCCAAACTGTGTGGTGGCAGCCTAGGGGGTGCAGAGTAACATTCAGAGGGGCGTGGTGGGCCCAGGCCAGAGAGCTCCACCCAACCCTGCTCTGCCCTCAGCTCTGCTCCGGCCCCACCTCCAGCCATGGCCCTGAACTCGGCCCTTAGCTCCCAGCCCAGTCGTGGCTCTGGTTCCAGTCTCAGCCCCCTTACCCTGTCTGCACCCCGACCCCAGGAGCCACGGCCCTACTCTGGGCCCCAGTTCCTGATCGTGGCTCTCGGGGGCCGGACAGTGGTATGGGGGGCACGATGTGAAAAGTTTGGAGACCACTGGACTACCCAGTAGGCACCTCCCTGCCTTGTGCACAGGGCCAGGGACAAGGAGTTGATAAGTCTGTTCCATCTTTCACGATTCTCTGCCACTTTAATTTTCAAGGACAGAATCAAACATCTCCATTAGCCAAACAAGCCTCAAATGCTCAACTCCCTGCACAGTCTGATCTTATTCTTAAGGGAAAGCCAAACTTGAATCAAATCGGTTGTAATGTCTTTACTGCAAACTGTGACCCCAAAGATTGCACAGGATTAAGTTATTCAGTTGAAGGGACCAGGGTGTCAATCCCACCTCTGTCTGAAAGGGGGTAGCTACCATCGCAGGGGTGCCACATAAGACTCTGGGAACGGGAAGCTGAGGGAGGGAGAATTGTTGCCGGTGTATTTTGTGCATAGTCAGTTTCTCTGTTTTCCTCTCCTCAGTGACCTGCCCCCTTGCTTGGGTTGGTCTGTAACAGAGGAAAGAGACTTACCAAAAAATGAGCAGAAAACAAACTGGCCCCTGCAGCTGGGTGCGCCCTGCAGCTACTGCAACGAGATTTCAAGTGGACGGTTCCCCTTGCAGGGACCAGGGAAGTGGAAGAGGCCCCGCCCCCTCTCCATCCTCCTTCCCTCTGTCGCTAGCTGTCCCCCACCCTTACCCACTTCCCAGCCCCCGCTAGCCCTGCCCCAGCCCAGCCCGGCCCCCGCTAGCCCTGCCCCAGCCCAGCCCCTCCCCGCCCTGCCCGAGCCCCACCCTGCCCCCGCTAGCCTAGCCCTGCCCGAGCCCAGCCCGCCCCCCGCTAGCCCAGCCCAGCCCTGCCCAGCTCCGCCCCCCGTTAGCCCTGCCCGTCCCCCGCTAGCCCAGCCCAGCCCCTGCCCAGCCCCAGCCCGCCCCCCACTAGCCCAGCCCAGCCCTCCGCTAGCCCAGCCCCTGCCGAGCCCCAGCCCCGCCCCCCGCTAGCCCAGCCCAGCCCAGCCCCTGCCGAGCCCCAGCCCCGCCCCCCGCTAGCCCAGCCCAGCCCCTGCCGAGCCCCAGCCCCGCCCCCCGCTAGCCCCGCCCGGCCCCTACCTCTGCAGGCTGCGGGGACAGGAGCCCTCGGCTGTCTGTGCCGGGCAGCGCTGCTCTGCGCCACAGCGGCTTCTGCTGGGCGCACGGGGAACTGCAGCGCTCCCGGGCCGAAGAGCAACGCGGGGAGGGGCTACGCGGCATCGCAGCAGCGCCCCCGAGGGAGGGGCCCGGGGACAGCGGCGGGGGGTGGGGCTCTGCGGTGCCGCCAGGCCCCCTCGCTGTTAGCAACACCAGTGTGTTGTGCCAGGGGCAGCAGCGCGGGGGGGAGGGGGTCGCAGTTCCGCCCGTGGCCTGTAGGTGGCGCCATGGGGCTGCTGGGGAGAGCGAGAGCCCGAGCCCTGCCCCGCGGGTCCGCATCGCACGGGCGCCCCGGGGGAGGGGGCAGCGCAGAGAGCAGGGACTGGGGAGCTTGGGGCGCCGACAAGGGGACGCGTCCCAGCCCCACATCCCCTGCCTGCCCGTTCCTGCAAGGTGCATTACAATGGCCTTGTAATCACTGACCCAAAGCTTTGGGAGCTCATTAGCATCAGTCAGTTTTTTGGGGGGTGGATAAGTGTGGGAGTCCCGGGGGCCTGTCACGGGGTGGGGGGGGTGGATAGGGGTCGGGGCAGTCAGGGGACAGGGAGCAGGGGGGCTGGATAGGGGGCAGGGGTCCAAGGAGATGGTGGTTAGGGGACACGGAACAGGACAGGGGTTGGATGGGTCAGGGGCTCTGAGGGGGGCAGTTGGGGTGTGAGAAGCGGGAGGGGTCGGATGGGGCCAGGGGCCAGGCTGTTTGGGGAGGCACAGCCTTCCCTGCCCAGCCCTCCATACAGTTGTGCAACCCCACTGTGGCCCTCGGGCCAAAAAGTTTGCCGCCCCCCCCCCTTAGCCTGCCAAATGTTTACTGTGGTAGCTGTGGTTATTTTGAAATTATGATCTATGCACAGGTGCACAGCTCATATTCTCCAAATCCAGCCAATTGTCTTAAGTGTGGTTAATGTGTCAGACACAACATTTGAAAACAGCCCAGAGAAGCATGTGGTTGATTTACAGCTTGACCACACGTCCATCTCTAATTTTGCAAAGCCTGCTTTTTGGAGCTGACCACAAGGCTACAATATTTCCTAGTTTGAATTTGCTACACTTGCTCTGGTTGCTATACTTGATCTTTGAGGCTTCAGGAAGTTTTAGGCCTAACATTGAATAGGCTTGACAATACTTTTGCTTGAATTATTCACAATAGGGACTGAAGTCATGAGAGTTTTCCCATTGGTTTTGTTTGGGCTTTGGATCAAGCCTGTTGTGAACTCTTCATCTCCACTTCCCTAAAGTAATATTTCCCAGTAGTTCCTTCTCCTGCACCTCCCACATCCACAGACCAGTAACTGAATCGTACAATGTTGATCTCTGTTAAAAGTGTGTAAATCATGTTCAGCAGATTATGAGTTTTCAAATGATACCTCCCAAGACATACTTTGTCCAAAATAGATCACCCTATGCAAGTAGTGAACATGGGGGACAGGGTGTCACACCTCCCACCTTTCAAAACTGCAGGTGTGTGGGCCAGTGGCTGATATGAAGGCCACTGTGTTTCAGGCCCTTTTGTGTTTTGACAACATAACTCCCAAATGTTGCTAAACATTGTAAAGTGAGCTACATATGCTTTTGCAAAGTTCTGTGGACCAGGTAAGACTTTGTGAACCAGTCTAGTGGTCTCATGAGTTAGCAAGAATATTTTTCCTGGTGTGATGGGTTTGGTCCCAGAGACGCCCTTGGTACTGTCACCTGATGTGCTGAAACTACCTCTGAGCCCCTTTTCTTTGCCAGCTTAAGACTCCAGAATCCTGCCTTGTTGAGCCAGACACACTAGCCTGCTGCAACATAGACCCAGGATCTGAACCGTGCCCCCAAAGCTGCAGCCTTAACTGAAAAACAGCTCAGCAAGTAGTCCTGTCTCCAGCAGCCAGATATCCAGCTCCCAATGGGGGTCCAAACCCCAAATAAATCCATATTACTCTGTATAAAGCTTATACACAGTGAACTCGAATTGTCCGCCCTCTATAACACTGAGAGAGATGCACAGCTGTTTGCCCTGGGTATTATTTATTAACCCAGAGTACATGATTAAACAAAAAGTGATTTTATTAAGTATAAAAGTAGGATTTAAGCGGTTTCAGGTAATAACAGAACAAAGTAAGTCACAAAGCAAAACAAAAACAAAACACAAGTCTAAGCCTAATACCTGTATTCGGTTTCTTAATGTAAATCTCCCCCTCAGAGATGTTCTAATACGCTTCTTTCACAGACTAGACTCCTTCCTAGTCTGGCCCAATCTTTTTCCCTGGTTCAGTCCTTTTTAGTTCCAGCAGACATCGAAGGTGGAAACTAGGGGTGTTCTCATGACTGCAGCCTCTTTATTCTGTTCCACCCCCTTTTATAGCTTTGGCACAAGGCAGGAATCTTGTCTCTCTGGGTCCCCACCCCTCCTCCTAAATGGAAAAGCACCAGGTTTAAGATGGAGTCCAGTACCAGGTGACCTGTGAGACTCAAGCCGCATGTACCCCGGAAGGTTTGCAAGTAAACAGAGCCATTCACAGTTCATTGATTCTGAAGCACCCTTAATGCCTTCCACTTAACATATTTACATCAGTAATACATGTTTATATCTTATTCTCTAACTCCAAACATAGAAATACATGCAAACAAGTGGGATGAGCACACTCAGTAGATCATAAGCTTTATAATGATACCTTACAAGAGACTATTTGCATAAAGCATATTCCAGTTACATCATATTCACACTTAAACATTTTTATAAAGCAAAGGAGTGCAACGTCACACTTGGATTGTCAGAAAACATCCGTGTCTTGGCAACCCTAACACCACATTTGCCTTTTCAACTGGTGTTAGCTTACTGGAGATATCAATGTTTTCCAGTGTGGAGTTATCCTGGCATTTAGCCATCAAATCAATGAGGTGGTGTGCCTCAGTTTCCCCTTCTACACAGCAGATCATGGTTACTATAACTTCTCAGCTGTGATACTATCAAGTCTGTTTACATGTATTCATTGTGAAACAGCATTACCATGAGGTTTCTCTACATCATCATCATCACCACCACCACCACCACCCGCATTGGTCATTGGGGCACCATCAATGATGAGTAATCAACCAATTGTCTCCATCTCTAACGATTGTGTGTCAGTACTTGACTCTCTGCGAAGTCCATTCCTGTCCACTCTTTTATGTTGTCAATCCATCTTTTCTTCTGTCTGCCTCTTCTTCTCTTCCCCTGTACTGTCCCTTGAGGATGATCTTGGATAGGCCAGATGATCTTGTTACATGGCCGTACCATTTCAGCTTGCACTTCTTCATGGTTGTCATGAGGTCTTCATATGATCCAGCACATTGGGTGATGATGTTGCGGACCTCTTCATTAAGGATGTGATCGAAGTAGGAGATACTTCCATAAAATCCTGGGCACCTCATCTCTACTATCTGTATTTTCCATTCAAGTTCTGCCATAATGGTCCATGTCTTGCACACATACAGAAAAATGGAGGTGACCACTACCTGCAGCAGTTTCAGTTTGGCTTCCAAGGAGATATTCTTATTCCTCCAAACTGGCTTTAGCTTTGCCACTACTGCTGTTTGCACTGTTCTTGCCTACATTTCTGCCTTGGATCCTTCATCAGTGAAGACTGCCCCCAAAAATACTTGAACTGTTTCACTGTCTCCAGCTCTTGTCCACTGACACTGATATGTGAGCTTATCCCATCATGTTTCTTTGTCATCAGCTTGGTTTTCTCTGCACCAATTTTCATGCCATATTTTGCTGCAGTTTCATCCAATTGTTTCATAAGGTTGGCAAGTTCGTCTTTGCTGCCTGTCAGGTCATCCAATATATGCCCTTATTTACCACTTCTATCATTTCAAAGGGTCCTTCCCAAGAATTTGGCATTTTGTACCTTTCCACAGGGGTTAACATTAATATCAGTTCACTCATTGCAAAAGCCCTTTTACAAGTATTTATGTCATCATAGAATCATAGGACTGGAAAGGATCTCAAGAGGTCATCTAGTCCAGTCCCCTGCATTCATGGCAGGACTGAGTACTATCTAGACCATTCCTGACAGATGTTTGTCTAACCTCCTTTTAAAAATCTCCAGTGATGGAGATGTCACCATCTCTCTAGGCAATTTATTCCACTGCTTAACCACCTTGACTGTTAGGAAGTTTCTCCTAAAGTCCAACCTAAACCTCCCTTGCTGCGATCTTACACCTTTTGTTTAGCTCCTCTGTCTTTGAGGTTGGTTTGAACAATCCCCATTGCAACTTTTAGCTCCTTCCTGAACCTTTGTCCGTATTCACTTATTGGCTCTTTTCCCTTGGGGTTCCCTTCAGCATGGATCCTTCATCCAGTCAGAGTCTTAGGGCTGTGGTGTCTCAGGGTCTGGTGAAGTGAGGATGCAGGGTGCTCCTGCACATTCGCAGGCCCTGTCTGGAGATGTCTCCCAACCCTAGGGCTGTGCATATGCAAAAAGCTTATCTCCCCTCTTCGGGCCAAGCTGAGACCCTCACTCCCAGGCCCCTTTCCTGGAGGGTTGTGATGTGGGCTCTGTGGGTTAAGAGTATCCTCCCTCTCTCCAGGCATCCCTGATACCAGCAGCATTCTTTCTGCTGCTTCCTTTGTGCTACCGGCTAAGGGGAAGGTTCCCTCATCCCCCAGCCAGCCGGCTCATTTGCATGTTCACAGACACCTGCATGTTTAGCCTGAAGGACTCAAATCCTTGGATTCAAATCCTTGACTATTACAGAGACAGGGGCTGAATTCTGTCTTAAAGAGTGTGACGGGTTTGGTCACAGAGACGCCCTTGGGACTGTCACCTAATGTGCTGAGATTACCTCTGAGTCCATTTTCCCTCCCAGCTTGGGACTCCAGAACCCTGCCTTGTCGAGCCAGACATGCTAGCCTGCTGCAACAGACCCAGGTCTGGTCAATGCCTCCAAAGCTGCAGACTTTAACCAAAAACGGCTCAGCTGGTCACTTATCTCCAGCACACAGACACTCAGTTCCCAATGGGATCCAAACCCCAAGTAAATGTGTTTTACTCTATATAAAGCTTATACAGGATAAACTCAAATTGTCCATCCCCTATAACATTGATAGAGATATGCACAGCTGTTTGCTCCCCCAGGTATTAATCACTTACTCTGGGTTTATCAATAAACAAAAGTGATTTTATTAAGTATAAAAAGTAGGATTTAAGTGGTTCCAAGTATTAATAGACAGAACAAAGTAAGTTACCAAGCAAAATAAAACAAAACACGCAAGTCTAAGCCTAATACATTAAGAAACTGATTATTGGAACATCTCTGAGGGTGAGATATTATCTGTAAGCTTCTGCCTACTTTGGGCCCAATCCTTTCTCCTGGTTCAGTCCTTTTTAGTTCCAGCAGACATCTTAGGTGGAAACTAGGGGTGTTCTCATGACTGCAGCCTTCTTTGTTCTGTTCCACCCCCTTTTATAACTTTGGCACAAGGTGGGAATCTTTTGTCTTTCTGGGTCCCCACCCCTCCTTCTAAATGGAAAAGCACCAGGTTTAAGATGGAGTCCAGTATCATGTGACCTGGTCACATGTCCTGTGAGACTCCCAGCCTTCATTCTTCCTGGGCTGGCCTACACATACACAGGAAGGTATGCAAGTAAACAGTCAGTTGTCCTAGTCAATGGGAGCCATCAAGATTCCAAACCACCATTAATGGCCCACACTTTGCATAATTACAATAGGACCTCAGAGTTATATTTCATATTTCTAGTTTCAGATACAAACGTGATACATTCATACAAATAGGATGACCACACTCAGTGGATTCTAAGCTTTGTAATGATACCTTACAATGATACCTTTTGCATGAAGCATATTCCAGTTACATCATATTTACACTCAGAAGCATATTTCCATAAAACATTATAGAGTGCAATGTCACAAAGAGATACCATCATTTTCCACCCCCAAGTGACCTGCATGGGACATTCCTGTGCTAAAAACGTGACTTCCCCATGGTGCTGGCTGGGCGCACCCAACGGCTGAGAGGATTGAGCAGGGCTTTGGTTCTCTCCTACAGGAGCATCCCTGGGCAATTTATCATCTTTTTGAAAAGGTCTTTCCCAGTTTTCCTTTCCTGGGGCCCCCTCTAGGACACCTTTCCTTGTGCTAACTCTGGCATTCAACAATTGGAACCTCTTGTGCAGCGATAGGCCCCACCTCGAACCCCTCTGGCTCTGAGGGCACTGGGCAGGCTGCTTTTTGCTGCATGGCGGGAGTTCGTCTCAGTACCCCCCTTTGCTGCTGGAGACACGCCACTTCTCTCTGCTGCCGGGGTGTCAGAGAGACTCTCTCTGTCTCTCAGTAGCTTCTGGGATTTCCCCCTTCTCTCTGGGATCTGAGCACAAAGGTGCCTTTTGCTGCGGGTTACCACATCCACAGCCTTAGCCACATAAACAAATAATTCCCAATAAGCATGTCAGTGGGAAGTCGTCCACGGCCCCCACTTGTCAATCACTTTGTAAACCATCATCTTCTCTATGCACCATGGCTAAAGGGACAAAACTCCTAGATCGTCCTCTTAACACAAGCTCTGCCATTCAGCCAGGCAACAGGTCAGATTTTGGAATCTCTCTTGATTTAAGCAGATAATGGTTACCCTGTATCTTTCCATCCCATGCATGCTTGGTCATTGATTTATCGCTGTAATAGGTGTAGTAAGATGAATCCCTGAAACATAAACCCTTAGACCTGAACTAAAGTAACGGTCAAGACTTTGTTAACTTAGCAACAGTTCTGCAGAAATGGACCTAGGGGTTACAGTACATGAGAAGCTGGATCTGAGTCAACAGTGCACCCTTGTTGCCAAGAAGGCTAACGGCATTTTGGGCTGTATAAGTAGGGGCATTGACAGCAGATCGAAAGATGTGATCATTCCTCTCTATTCGACATTGGAGAGGCCTCATCTGGAGTCCTGTGTCCAGTTTTGGGCCCCACACTACAAGAAGGATGTGGAAAAATTGGAAAAAAAAAAAAAAAAAAAGGAGTCCAGTGGAAGGCAACAAAAATTATTAGGGGCCTGGAGCACATGACTTATGAGGAGAGGCTGAGGGAACTGGGACTGTTTAGTCTGCAGAAGAGAAGAGTGAGGGGGGATTTGATAGCTGCTTTCAACGACCTGAAAGGGGGTTCCAAAGAGGATGGATCTCAACTGTTCTCAGTGGTACCTGATGACAGAACAAGGAGCAACGGTCTCAAGTTGCCGTGGGTGAGGTTTAGGTTGGATAGTAGGAAACACTATTTCACTAGGAGAGTGGTGAAGCACTGGAATGGGTTACCTAGGGAGGTGGTGGAATCTCCTTCCTTAGAGGTTTCTAAGGCCTGGCAACCAAGCCCCCCCCCACAACCAAGCCCTGGCTGGGATGATTTAGTTGGGAATTGGTCCTGCTTTGAGCAGGGGGTTGCACTAGATGACCTCCTGAGGTCCCTTCCAACCCTGATATTCTGTAATTCTGTGAACTTAAAGCAAAGTGAAGCTGTGAGCCAGAGGCAGGCTCTGCTCACAGAACCTGGCAAGGAAAGGGCTGATGTTGCAAGAAGATACAGACCTAAAAGGACCAGAACACTCAGATACTTGCACATTCCACACAGAAAACAAGGAACAGGCTGACCCCTCCTCAACATGGGCTTAAGGGTAATGTAGACGAGTGGACTCACTGCTGTGACGCCTCCTGCTGGTGACTTCCACGAATTAGCTTGTTCCAGCTCCAGCGTGCCCTCTACAGGCCGGTGATCTGCCTGTCCTCTGGCCCTTGTGTCCCTCCCTGGACCCGGTGCCCTTTTACCTGAGGTGCTGCTCCCTGGCAGTAATCCCCCAGTCTTAGGGTCTCCCCTCCCCAGGGAACCCCCACCCACGATTCCTACCTCACCTCAGTATAAGGCTACTACCAGTCATCATCTAGCCCCACGCCCTGGGGCAGACTGCAGTATCAGCCTACTCATCACTGGCAGGGAGGGTTTGGACCTGCTGCCTTGGCCTACCCCTGGGCTGCCCTCTGCAACCCCCAGTACCCCTTGGCCTTCTGCTAGGCTGCAGCCTGGGGCTTTCCAGGCTAGAGCTCCGCAGCCTGTCCCCAGCCCTGCTCCACTCAGGTACGCTGTCTCTAGCTCACTGCAGCCAGGCCCTTCTCTCTCTACAGACAGAGGGAGAATCTCTCTACCTCCGGGTTCTCTGCCTTTATAGGGCCAGCCGGGTCTGTTTGAGGCATGACCCCAGCTGCAGTCACATCCCCCAGTCAGCCCAGCCTAAAAGCTGCTTTCTTCAGCCACAGCCCCCTCCCAGGGCTGTTTTTACCCCTTCAATGCAGGAGCAGGGTCCACCCTGCTACAGGTAATATGATGGATAGAGTTGTTTTGTTCAAACCAACATGTACAAGGTGAGAGGCAGCACCTTACCGCGTAGAGGGGTTGTACCTCAATACGTCAGGAGTGATGTGTAACCTGTTTGTACCTGTGTATAAGAATACATCCCTGGGGCCGTGTCTTTGTCAAGCCTAGGGGGCAGTGGAGAGTCTCGCCACTGACTGAGCTGCGTTCATTGTCAGGGAGCACATATATACTAGTAGAACCATAGATATCTGATCTGGGGAACTAGAGACTGCGTTTCATTTGGCAATAAACCTGGCCGGGTGCCTTCGTACCTTATCAGAGTCTGTGGTCATTGGGAGTTCTCTCGGGGCCTGCTGTGTCAGCGATCTGTGCAGAGCTGGGGCAGCACATAGAGAGAACATGCACGGTGCCGACTGTTATCAACGTTGAACAGAGCAGAGCACCACACCTGTGATGTCTGACAACACTGGTGACCCTGACTGCTGATCTGGTAAGTGAGCTCTCCGCTGGAGAATCGCGATCTAACATGACAGAAAACCATGAGCCAGGGAACCCCCTTAACCTCTCCCTCCAAATCCCCACAGAGTTTAGAAATATAATGGGGAAGAAACATGTAATGTAATTTGTAAGGCTAGGGCAGAGACAGTAGCCTTGAAATGTAAACTATTGCAGACTATAACCATGGCTGTTAAATGGTTAAAACAGCACCCCACAAAACTGGGGCAAGTAACAGTAACAAAGAAAGAGTTAAAAGAATCAAAAGAAGCTACACAGCCCTGCTCCCATCCTCCTTGCAGGGCCGTAAGCAGCCCAGAGACAACCAGCACAGGAACAGAATAAAACATTGAAAACAGCTGTAAGAAACCTACAAAAAAGAGATATGCCATCCCCTGTTATAGATAGTTGTGGTCAAGAGCAGGCTTCAGGTAGCTCCCCTGTGCCTGAAGAATGGGGACAGAAATGGAAAAAGGGGGACAAATTAAAAGATGAAATGGGGTCCACTGCAGTGCAGCCACCACCTTGTGATAAAGCCGGGTTCTGGTAAAACCTAAATCGGGACCTAGACTGGTGCCTGTCAGAACGAGAGAAGTGAAACAGCGAGAGCTGAAGTGAGGAGAGGCGGGGGAAAGCTTGTCACCCGGCCCCTCAGGTTCTGCAGTGCTCTGTCCACATCTCCCAGCAGTATCTCTCCAGCTGGCCAGGCTGGTCCCAGCCCGTGAGCTTTGCTGTCCCTGCCTCGCATCCCTTGATGTCCCAGCTCACTCTGCATGGGCTCTCTCCCCTGTCTAACCATCTCCTCCCACCCACCATTTCCCTGTGGCCCTGCCCACCTGGCTTCTCCCTTTTATTTCTGCCCATTTGTAAAGCCAGCCAATTGCAGCTTCTAGGCACAACTATCAGGGCCGGCTTTAGGCTGATTCCCGATTCCTCCATATTGGGCCCCATGCCTAAGAGGGCCCCGCGCCCTAAAGAAGGACGCCTAACTTCTTAATTTTTACTCACCCAGCGGCAGTCTGGGTCTTTGGTGGCACTTTAGTGGTGGGTCCTTCAGTGCTGCGGAAGACCCGGAGCGAGTGAAGGACCTACTGCCGAAGTGTTGCCGAAGACCTGGACCACTGCCGGGTATTCAAATCGAGCCCCGCACTTCCTAAGCCGGCCCTGACATTTCCCCGTCCCGCTGTCTGCCCGTCATGGGAGCATGTTTGAACACCGCATGGATCTGCCCCAAACGTCAGGGAATGTTCTAGACATCCATGGGCAGAGCCTCTTGTCCTGGGGCCAGTCGGCACATCAAGCGGGGGACACAGGGAGCCGCAGGCCTCCCTTGATGGCACCATTAAACCCTGCAGCTTAAGGACAGCCCCTGCTCCCTCGCCCAGTGGAGGGTGGCCCTGGCACCCTGCATGAGGGAAGAGAAGTCAGTGCTCTCCCTGCTGGGAGCCCAAGTCCCATAGGACCCGCCAGAGGAGAAAAGAGAGACAAAAGGTTCATTCATCCCTGCCTCCTGCTTACATCCTGCACCCTCAAAGGTGGGGAAGAGAGGGCACCAGCCATCCATCCAACCCTTCAATGGTAGAAGGAGGTACCTGGGGTGGGAAGAGACACACAGCCCCCTAGGGTTGCCAGATGTCCAGTTTACAACACTCGGTCGTAAAGGGACCCTGGTGGCTCCAGTCAGCGCCATTAAAAGGCCGGTCGGCGGTGCTGCAGGGCTAAGGCAGGCTAGTCCTGACCTGTCCTGGCTCCAAGCTGCACCCCAGAAGCGGCCAGCAGGTCTGGCTCCTAGCAGGTGGGCCATGGGCCCATGAGTTCCCGGCCAATGGGAGCTGGTAGTGGGGTCAACGCCTACAAGTGAGAGCAGTGCACGGAGCCTCCTGGCCCCCCCCCCACCTAGGACCCAGACTTGCTGCTGGCCGCTTCCAGGGCGCAGCACGGTGCCACCCCAAATGCCTCATCCCAAGCCTCACTCCTGAGCCCACAATGCCATCCAGAGCCCTCACCCCGTCCTGCACCCCAACTCCCTGCCCTGGCCCAGAACCCCCTCCCACACCCTGAACCCCTCATTTCTGGCCCCACCCCAAAGCCCACACCCCCAGTTAGAGCCATCACCCTCTCCCACACCCCAACCCCTGCTCCAGCCCAGTGAAAGTGAGTGAGGGTGGGGGAAAGTGAGCCACAGAGGGAGGGGGGAATGTAGTGAGCAGGGGGCAGGGACTCAGGAAAGGGGCAGGGCTAGGGTGTTTGGTTTTGTCTGATTAGAAAGTTGGCAACTCTAAGCCCTCCTGGCATGATCAGGAGACTGGGGCATCTTGGTGTATTGGGGGAATAGAGCCCCTGGCATGGTAGGGAGAATGGGGGCAGCAGGGATAGATGTGCACAGAATCTCAGGTGGGGGGGCGGAGATTGGAGGATCCTGGTATAGAGAAAGGGAGGGTCGCACACAGGCCCTGCCACGTGGGTAAGAGAGGGATGGAGGGCATAGGGGAGTGGGTATGGGGGTGCACACAGATGCCCTGCCATTGGGGATGTGAGGAGAATGGAGGGCATGGGGGAGTGGTTATGGGGGTGCACACAGAGCCCCTGCCGTGGGGGTGGGTCAGAGAGTAGACATGGGGGAGTGGTTATAGGGATGCACGCAGAGCCCATGTCATATGGGTGGAGAATAGGGGTCTCTGGTATGGGGGAGAATAGAAGGGAGCACAGAGAGCCCCTGGCAGTGGGGAGATTGGGGGAGTTGTAGAGAGTCCCTGAAATAGAAGGGATGGGAGGGGGCACCCAGAGAACTTGTGGGTGGACTGATGGGACACTAACTATTGTAACTTGGGCTTTCCTTGTTGGCCATATAAATGTCATGAAGTGGGTTATAGCCACGAAAGCTTATGCCCAAATAAATTTGTTAGTCAATAAGGTGCTACAAGGACTCCTTTTTTTGGGGGGGGGGGTTGTGCTCCCTCTTTGACTCCTGCTAACTCCCTGTGCCAGAGCCCTCATCCACAGTGGTGCAAAGCGTGTGCGTGTGTGTGTGTGCCCACTTTGCTGCCTCCCAGAGGTGGGAGCGATGGACCCCTGCTCAGCCTGCAATCTGTGCAGGTGGCAGTGATGGCATAAAGTGACAGGCTGGGGGGAAGCCCCAGCCACAAGCAGTTTGACTGGCCATCCCTGGGGCTGGAACTGTTCCCCCCAAGAGGGGAGGGCTGTGGCAGGGGGCTGGGCTTCTCCCTGAAACAGGAAGCAAAAGGGCAGAGTCTATAAATCTATATTTTTACAAGAATGGAAGAATACAGCAAACAAATACAAACCTGAAAGTCCCCAGCGTGTGCCAGGCCGTCAGTGATAAAGGTGCTGGAGGCCGATTAGAAAACTCAGTTCCTGGTGTGGGGTTCAGGAATCGCTCGGCCCAAGGTGCTGGAGAAATCCTCTGTATTCAGCCAGGCAGCTCCAGCTCCCTCTGCCTCACAGGAGGAGGCTCCGGCACCCCCTCCCCAGCCTGCTGGCCTGGGAGGCTAACCCAACCCACTGACAGGTACAGGTCCCCACCACACCTGAGAGCTAAACTCAACTGCACGGGCAAACTGGAGCAACCCCCGGCCCTGGCTCGAGACACGAGCCCCTCGCTCTGACACCACCTGTCAGAGCGCCCAGCAGGAGGGGAGGGTCCCAGCTTCCTATCAGCCCAAATTGAGCAGCAGAACATTGTCCTGATCAGCTGCTGGGAGCCAGTGACTCGTTTGCTTGGGCACTGGCATCCACACGCTCTCAGCTGGCCCCAGAATCAGAGTAAAACAGGTCCTGCAGAGAAGCTCACTTGAACCTCTTGTGCAGAGAGCCCTGACAGCATGAGCCCTCTCGCCCTGCAGCTCTCTCCTGCCAGCCCTGGCCCGGCCCATGGAGCTTCCTCCCTCCAGTGTGCATACATGGGTAAATGCATAGCTCCATACGTGGCTCCAGCGTGGCTGCTGTCAAGGGCTGTGCCGTTCCGTACGACCACAGCTGTGCTGGCAGCTTTGTATTGTTCCAAGTCAGGCCCCTGGCACGTGCAGCACCTTGTCTTTGGAGATTGGCTAACGGCTACTGGAGCTTCACCCCCATCTCACTAATCACGTGGACGAAGCTGCATGTGGTGCAGGAAGCTAGCCTGGTCCAGCCCGGCCCTGTGTCCTTTGTGTGTGTGGCTGAGAGAGGGCAGGGGAGAATTTGCCGTGTTCTTTGGAGAACCATGTCAGTGTCTAGTTCCCAGCCCAGAAGCCAGAGGGGCTGCACCAAGGTGGGGAGGTCGAGGACCTGCCTGGCATGGACGCTCCGCCTAGTGTCAGGGGCGAGGCGCTAGGCAGAGACGTTACAGGGGAGAGGTGCTTGATTATTGGCCCGATGTCCTTGGCGGCCAGCTGTAGCTAGGCAGAGAACGGCTCTAACCCCACCGACTGCCGGTCAGGAGCCGAGCTGCACTAGACACAGAATGGTTCTCCCCAGCCTTGCCAGCCCCTTCTTTGTGGGCAGGTCTCCAGGGAGCCAGAGCAGCCTTGCCCATTGCTCCCGCTCTCACTCCAGCCCCCTGGCTCTGTCGTAGTACTGAGCCTGGGCTCTGGTCTCCATACGGTTAGGGCTGCCCCGGTTCCCCTGCAGCAGCTGCCATCTCAGTTGGCTCTCTGCAGGTGTTTCTAGGCCCTAACCTGCCATTCGCTGGCTCTCTGCAGCCGGCTTTGTCTCGCAGACTCTTTCAGCAGGAAGTTTGAAATCAGCTTCCTGACCACCTGGCCCTACTGCCCTCTGGGTGCTGAGTTGCCCTGATCTCACTCGCCACAGCCCTGGCACTGGCACAGCCCCGGCGTTGGGAGTCCAGCCTTTCCGCTCTGCTGGGCATAGTGGGGTTAGCGCTTGCCCAACTTTCAGGCTGGCTAAATGGTACAAATCCAATCAACGGCAGGGATGTTGCATTAGAACAGTGGGTTTATTGAGGACACAGGAATGGCTGACGGCGCGGTCACTGGAATGACCTGACCCAGGGCTCCTGTCGCGTGGCCAGGGGACGTATCACCAGGGAAGAACTTTCCCTTCCCAGTTCACAAAGGCCCCGTTGTCCTTCTTGGAGAGCGTTGGAAGCACGTTCAGGATCCCTTGGACACTCACGTCCACTGTCAGTGGAGCCTGCAGGTGGCAAAGGAGAGTGAGGGGGAGAAGCCTGCCCTGGGGCTGGCCCAGGACATCAGGGGCCGGGCCAGGATCTGGGAAAGGATCTCAGTAATCCCATTCTGCCTTTGCTGGCAGGGAACGGGGGAGGCAGGTCCCAGACCAGTGTTTACATAGAAAATGGATGAAAAGGGTTGCACCCCTGAGAGACAACCTAAGCCCCAATGGATACAGACGACTAGCTCCTGCCCCCTCCAACTCCCCAAAGCAGCAGCTCTGCAGGGTTTCTTATGCAATGCTGAGCGCTGACGGAACCATGGGACCGGCAGCCCTGGGAAGCAACGCTCAGGACACAGCACTGAATCCCCAGGAAGCTGGGTCCTGACGACCGCCTTGCTGGGATGGGAGCCTCTGAGAGGTGTCATCAATATGGGGCAGGGGTGATAAGGGAACAGGCGCCAGTGTAACCATTCCCCCTACGATGAACTTCTGCCCTTGACATGTGGCTACGACTGGCCTCTCCCACTCAGCACCTACCTGGTGGGGGGTAGAGCTCCCCATGTCAGTCTGCACCCAGCCTGGATGGACAGCGATGCTCAGGATCCCGTCTCCCTCATACCCCAAGGATTGACACTTGGTGAGCATGTTCAGAGCAGCCTGTAGGCGAGACACCATGAGCAGAGACAGCAGCATGTGAGGAGAGCAGGGACCCACCCCCAGGAGAAAGGTGAGCAAGGGGGACAGCTGATGCAAGCTGCAGGGTGTGATTCTCTCCTTGGGGATGATCGGCATGTTATTGAGTCACCACCTCTCACTGCAATGGGCCCAGGTGCAGGACCCAGAGTCCTGTTCCAAGGCTTGGGCTCTGGGGTCAGGTGACCAAGCATCATGTGACCCGGAGGCCGTGCTTCCCACAAGAGACAGCAGAGTGAGACTGGCCTGAATCCTGGCCTGGCAGGTCAAATCTGGGGGATAAACCACGGGGCAAGAATAGGGTGACCAGACAGCAAATGTGAAAAAGACCCAAAAATCAGGACTGTCCCTATAAAATCGGGACATCTGGTCACTCTAGGCAAGAAAGATTTTTCTTTTCCCTTTGCTGTAGCGGAAGACGGACTGAGCGTGAATTGGTGCCCCATGGGGCACACCCCCTACCTTGCTGCACCGATAAGAGACAGCGTGCCCCAACTCCCAGGCAAAGAGATTCGTGATGGAGCCGCACTCACTGGACATGTTGACAATGGCCGCCTTGCTGCAGCTCAGCCCTGGTTTGGGGTTCCCCTGGGCAGCCTTCCTCAGCAAGGGCAGGAACGCCTGGGCAATGGGGAGAAAAAGAGCACCCCCAGGTCAGCTTAGGAGAAAGGACCCACATTTCTCTCTTCACCAGCGGACTCTGATTTGAATTGAAATGGGTCCAGCTGTTGCCCAGAGGTGTCACAGGCTGGCCCCTTGGGCCTGCTGCTCCTGGGCCATGCTCTCCCCCTACTCTCCAACTTGTTCAGGCTCAGTCTTGTTTTAAAGGCTGATTTCTAGGAGTTGGGTAATCCCATTCTACCCTCGCTGGCAGTGAACGGGGGAGCCCGGTCCCAAGCCAGTGTTTACAATAGAAAGTGGGTGAAAAGGGCTGCACCCCGAGAGACAACCTAAGCCCCAGTGGAGACAGCCTGAGGTCAATGGAAGAATTCTGCCGTTGCCCTAGCTACCACCTGTCGGAGCAGTGGATTTATTACAGCAACAGAAGAACTCTTTTGGCACCGCTCTCTTGTTTCTAGTGTAGATACAGCCGATCATATGCTGTTTCCCCACCTTAGAGCCCTGCACAGAGTATCTTGCAGGATTGTACACGCCCTCTAGATCTGGGGTTCTCAAATTGGGGGTCAGGACCCCCAAGGGGGTCACGAGGTTACTACATGGGAGGTCGTGGGCCTCCACCCCAAGCCCCACGTTACATCCAGCATTTATAATGGTGTTAAATATATAAAAAGTATTTTTAATGTACAAGGGGGGGGTCACACCCAGAGACTTGCTGTGTGAAGGGATCACCAGTACAAATGTTTGAGAGCCCCTGCTCTAGATCTGTGCTAGACAGGGGCCTCGACTCACTGACATGGAAGTATTTCCTCTCTAATACGCTGAGCTGTACTTACAGCACACTGCAGAAATCGGGTAGGATAGTCAAATACCAGCAGCTTTGGCCTAACTCGCGGGGGCAGCTCTAGGTATTTTGCTGCCCCAGGCACAGCAGGGAGGTCCGGGGTCCCGCGGATTTGGCGACATGCCTGCGGGAGGTCCGCTGAAGCCGCGGGACCAGCGCACCCTCCACAGGCATGCCGCCGAAAAGCAGAGCGCCTCCGTGGCTTGCCACCCCAGGCACGCGCTTGGCGTGCTGGTGCCTGGAGCCGTCCCTGCTAACTCGGCTTCCATCCGAGTCAGTGGGAGTTTTAGCGCGGAGGTATTAAGAGCCCGGTTAGGTCAATACAATTGGCTTCTTCAAATCCTACACTCAGTATAAGAGGAGCAGCAAAAACTTGTGGGCGTATTCAGTATAAAACAGAGCACCTATGATCAGAGCTAAGACAGCCTCATCAGTAACTGCCTTGTCCAATACCTGTCCCTGCAGAGGGCTGGGCTGCTGGGGGAGGGGAAAGTACCTCGTACCTAGATGCAAACACACACTTCAGCGACAACTTATCACAGCATAAGGTTGGGATTTAGATGCCCAACTCTCTTTCACTGTCAATGCGATTTGTGTGCCCAACTCCTTTAACCACCTTTGAAAAACCCAGCCCTGGTGCACAGAGATAGAGCAGGCCAGTCCAGCAATGGCACAGCTTTCCCTACCCGGCCCTCCATAAAGTTTCACAACCCCGATGTGGCTCTCGGGCCAAAAAGGTTTGCCCATCCCCGCTCCCAGGGGACGGCCTCTACTGCAGGAGCTGGACTCTTGGCTCAGACCCCACCAGGACAGCGTTAGGGCCTCTGGGTCCATTTCTCGGGTGGTTACAGTCTCATAATGCACCTGACATCTACACTGTGATGAACGCCACACTCCAGCCCCCAAACACGCACACTGACACACCAGGTTGGCTCATTGATTCAGGAACCAGAGCCCTGGGGGGAAGGAAGAAGATCTGGCCTATGCAAAGTCAAACCCCAGTGCAGCCGGTGACCTGCCCTCTGCCAGGGCCCTTACCTGGCTCACCAGCAGGGGCCCTGTCACGTTGGTTGCATACACCAGGGACATGTCCTCTGGTGTCTCAGACTCTAGTGTGCTCGGCCTCACTATCCCAGCATTGTTTATCAACAGATTCAGCCCCGAGCTTTTCAGATGCTCCTCAACTCTGGTAGCTGCCGCCTTGATGCTGGCTGGGTCTGTAGCTTCTATAGAGACAGAGCAGGGGGTTCAGAGTAGGGTAGGCAGACAACAAATGTGAAAAATCAGGACAGGGGGTGGGGGGTAATAGAAGCCCATATAAGAAAAAGACCCAAAAATCAGGATTGTCCCTATAAAATCGGGACATCTGGTCACCCTAGTTCAGAGGTGTGGTTCCTCCACCCTGTCGCTAACCCCTCTCCTGGAGACCCGAAGCGCAGGCTGCTCTACAGAACCATGCTAATGATTGGGAGCTCATAAGCACAGCTAGCCAGAACTGGAGAGTGCCATGGCACGGGTAGGACGGATAGCATCAAAGCCAGAGAGTGAAATCGGGGGGACCAGTAGTCAGCTGGGCGAGTGCAAAGCAGTGAGGCAGTGAGAGTGGTAATGGGGCAGGGGGAAGGGCGTGTTGGACCCACAGGATCTTCCCAGGGGTGAGCAGGTTTGGAAATCTGCCATCAGAGCTCTGGCAGCCTCACCCTCACCCAGCTTTCATCATTCCATGAGAACACCCTTCAGGAGAGAACGCCCCGATGGCACAGTTGTTTGGCAGCATTTGAAACATGCCGATTTTTCCTATTAAAAAGTGTTTGCAGCATTTTTTTTAATCAGAACCATCAGCGGCATTTTCGGTTTACTGAAAAAGCTGGTTCAACAAAAAAGCTTGATAGTCATTTTGATACGTCACCGAAAACATTGGACAAGCCAGGAGGGGCTCAGGACAGAGTGGACGGGCGGGTCTCAGCGGCACGTGGGCTGCAGGAAAGGAGGGATGAACCTGGGGGCGATAGGCTGGGTCCCCGTGGGGGGGGGGTCACTGCAGGCAGGGGATCACATGGGGGGTGACAGGCTGGGCCCCCGCAGGGACGTCAGTGAGGGATGGGACTCTGGCATCACGTGAGGGGCACGGATCACATGAGGGCTGACAGGGTGGGTCCTAGGGGGAGGAGGGTCGTTGAGCGGTGGGGATTAGGCGAGGGGTCTGAGAGTGAGTGTCACTGGGGGGCTGGGCAGAGGGGGTCACATGAGGGGTGATAGGCTGGGCCCCTTCAAGGGAGGGTTGCCAAGTTTGCTGTGAGGTATTCCTGGAGGTTTCATCACATGACAATCTTTAATTAAACATAAATTTTTAATTCCTAGAGAATTCAGGACAGTCCTGAAGGGTTGTTAACCCTACTTCAAAGGGTTTATTACTGAAGGAGGGGAGGGATAGCTCAGTGGTTTGAGCATTGGCTTGCTAAACCCACGGTTGTGAGCTCAATCCTTGCGGGGGCTACTCCCTCAGATTTAGCCCTGCTCCCCCAGCCTCAGTCATGTGAGCAGCACTCCAAGCGTCAGCAGGATAAGCAGCTGGTCCTAGCAGATCAAAAGCATGACCAGACCAGGTCTAGTTTGTTAATCTGGCCTTAGCAGGATCCCTAGGCTGGGATTGGTTCCCTGTTCATGAAACTGATTCCTTGATTCCAAAGCTTCAACTACCTGAAGGAGGGTTCCAAAGAGGATGGATCTAGACTGTTCTCAGTGGTGGCCGATGACAGAACAAGGAGCAATGGTCTCAAGTTGCAGTGAGGGAGGTTTAGGTAGGATACTAGGCAACGCTATTTCACTAGGAGGGGGGTGAAGCACTGGAATGGGTTACCTAGGGAGGTGGTGGAATCTCCTTCCAGAGAGGTTTTTAAGACCCAGCTTGACAAAGCCCTGGCTGGGATGATTTTGTTAGGAACTGGTCTGCTTTGAGCAGGGGATGGGACTAGATGATCTCGTGAGGCCTCTGGGATGGGACTAGATGATCTCGTGAGGCCTCTTCCAACCCTGATATTCTTTGATTCTATGAGTCTATGAAAGCAAATCTGTCTCCAAGAGAGCGAGGCCTGTTCAGACCCAAACCAGCCAGGCTCATACATGGCAAAGGCAGCCCCTGTCTCAATCAAAATCATCCCTTCCCTGCCTGTCTGGCAGGCAGGACAATCTGCAAATACCAGGAACTTCCTGGACCTCCTCCTGACCAAGCCCAGAGAGCCTGAGTGGGACGTAGGAGACCTGGGAGTTGCTCTGCTGAGAAGGGTGACTGCTAGGCACCCTCCCCTTCACTAACACCTAGGCAGGATTCACTCTAACAGTGGCTCCCAACCAGGCAAGGAACAGGAACATGGAGACAGGGGGACGGGGAACAGGGAACAAAGGGACCCAGAGCAAGGGAGCCTCAGCTCCGGGCCCAGGGCAGGGCACCCACCTAGCGCAACGATCACCAGGTTTGGATGCCTGGACACCAAGTTCTTTAATTGCTGGAAGAGAATAAAGTCAACAATTATTGATGGAGCTGCCAGCCTGCAGGGATGGTCAGGCCGGGCAGAGTCCAGCTCCCTACTGCTGCCTCAGACCAAGTCAATATCTGCCTGCAAAGCTCCCATGGGCAGGATCCAGGACTGGCTTTCGGGGTCTGCAGCAGGGTGTCTAAACCGGCATCGTCTAGCTCAGTGCAGTCAAGCCTGGGACACGTTTCCCTGTTCCCTTTAGGAGACAGGCACCTGTGCTCCCCACCCGGTCCCTCAATGCGCTGTGCTAGCTTTGCATGTGTCCCATGCAGAACTCATCCCCAGCCTTATGCGCCAGGGAGCGTCAGCCTGGAGCAGGGGCTGAAATCCCCTCCTGCTCGGGCCTGTTGCTTTTGGCTCCAAGTGCTGGAGGCCCCTCACTTAGATTCCCCCACCACCAGGTACAGCTAACTCCCTCTCACCTCGCCCCGTTCTCACCTGTGCTCGCTCTCCCTCCGGGTCCCGGCAGGTCGCAAAGACCCACTCGGGTGGGTTTGATTTCTCCAGTAACTGTTTGACAAGCTCCAGGCCGATTCCCCGATTGGCCCCAGTCACCAGAAGGCTGCGGACATTAAAGCCAGCCATGGTCCTCGCCTGCCTGTGCCCCAGCTGGCAGGGCCTGTGCTCAGCGAGAGCTGGGCTAGTTCTGGCCCCCACGTCCCCTGCACTTGGGGTTACACAGGGTCTGACTCCTGGGTTCCAGCTCCCTGATTCCACACCAAGGCCTGGAGCCTCCCTCACGCAGAGTAAAATCTCTGGAAGCTGAGCAGAGGCTTCCCTAGCAGGGGTGTGGGAGTCACCATGGATTGGAGGAGCTCCCCAGAAGGGAGGAGCTGTGAAGTGCAGAAAAGGAGATGGCGGGGGTGGGGGAGAGGCTGATTGGAAGCTTTAGGGTTCGGATGGATTCGTGCATTTTCACGGGGTGACTTTTACACTGGGCAGGGTTTGCAATCTCTCACAGAAGTAATAAGAGTTTGGGCAAGTTAATATTCAACATGTTGAAACTCATTCCCCACTCCCCTGACTTGGTTGAGCCGCATCGCACCTACTAAGGGCTTTCAGGGGCTGTGGGACGTAGTTTTACAGAGAAATGATCTGTTATAAGGTACTGCAGGGCAAGACCCCTACATTTTATTGTTCTATGAAGGCTGAGGGAAAAGCCCAGGCTGTGCAGCACACTCCACATAGGTTAGGGTCTCAATTTTACATTGTCCACAGTTAATGTATCAACGTTATGAAACTTGAACTACACCCATGCGCATGGTACCGGGCTTCTGATTTTAGGCTTTAACCTGTGAGCACCCCAAAACAAAAGAATTGAAATTGGTGATTAGCCAGTAAACACTGGAAAACACTGGAAGAGGTTCCTTGTATCTAAGGACTCTGCAGCTGTGCCGCCCGGCTGGAGCCAGCGACGTCACCGTGCTGCACAGAGCACCAGGTCAGGCCGCGGCTCTGTTGCTGCGCCGCCCAGCTGGAGCCAGCCATGCTTCCACTCTGCACAGAGAACCGGGTCAAGCTGCGGCTCTGCAGCTGCTCTGCCTGGCAAGAGCTCGCAGTCCCGCCACCCAGAGCATTGCGGCCCTGGTGCAGTGAGCTGAGGCCGTGGGGGAGGGGGCACAGTGGGGAGGGGCTAGAGGCAGCCTCCTGAGCCAGGAGCTCAGAGGCCAAGCAGGAGGGTCCCGCGGGCCAACTGCGGCCTGCGGACCGTAGTTTGCCACCTCTGGTATAAGTAATATAATAGGCAAGTTGCCACTCCCAACAGATAAACTGCTATTCTCCACATTATACTGAGCTTCTTTAAGCAAATCACTTTTCCATTGGTTAAGCATATTTTCCCAAGCTTTACTAGCCAACAATCCAACACTCACCAAAGCTTTCCCCTTCCTCCCTCAGTCAGGGCTTTAACCTGATCACCAACTTTAATTTGCTCTAGAGAAAAATTTCCCTGAGACTTATCTAATGCCAGATTCACTTCTGAGATATCAGACACTCAGCAATTTCTCCCGCATACGTACTGCTTCTTTGCACAGATAAACAGCCATCTTCCTGTGACAAACATTTGGTGAAATGCTCCAGAGGCAAGTTCTTGCCCCTGTAGACACAGGTTTAGGGTTATTTTTTTTCTGTGACTGATTTATGACATCAGCCTGGCTGAACAAAGCTTTAATATTATCCCCAATCAAAAGATCCTTAGGGAATAGCTTCCTTACACCAGCTATAACTCCATGTTTAGCACCATTCCAGTCACAATGGATTTACGCTACGGGCTTAGGTCGAATTTAGCCCCGTTAGGTCGATTTAAAAATGACAATCACAAAACCAACCCCATTCCGTCGACCTAAAGGGCTGTTAAAATCGACTTCTGTGCTTCTCCCCGACAAGGGGAGTAGCACTAAAATCGACCTTGTTGGGTTGAATTTGGGGTAGCGCAGATGCAAATCAATGGTATTGGCCTCCGGGAGCTATCCCAGAGTGCTCCATTGTGACCGCTCTGGACAGCACTTTGAACTCCGATGCACTAGTCAGGTACACAGGAAAAGCCCCAGGAACTTTTGAATTTCATTTCCCATTTGGTCAGTGTGGTGAGCTCAGCAGCACTCAGTTTCAGAAGTGACCATGCAGTCCCCCCAGAATCGTAGTGTGTAGAATGTTTCTACGATCCCCCTATCATCTCCATCCCTGAGGTTATCACAGATTAGAATGCAAAAAAAATGCTCTCGCAATGCAGGGCCACCCGGGGGGGGGGGGGGGCAAGTGGGGCAATTAGCCCCAGGCCTCGGGCCCCGCAGGAGCCCCCATGAGAGTTTTGTGGGGTCCCTGGAGTGGGGTCCTTCACTTGCTCCGGAGTCTCCGGAAAACTCTCGTGCGGCCCGGGCCCCCGGAGCTTCTTCCGCTCCGGGTCTTCGGCAGTGGGGGCAGTCCTTCTGCCCCAGGGTGGAAGAACTCTCCGACACAGAATTACCGCCGAAGCAGGACCCGCCACTGAAGTGCTGGCTCGTCTGCGGTAATTCGGCAGCAGGGGTCCCCGCCGCAGGTCTTCTGGGCACTTAGGCGGCTGGTCCCGGAGTGGATGGACCCCTCGCCATCGAATTACCACCGAAGTGGGGGCCCCCCGCCTCCAAAGACCCCAGGCCTCCTGTCACGGAGTGACTGGGCTATGCTCTGGAACTGCTCCCCACCAAGCAAGGCAGGAGTTTGGGGAGCCTCCTCTCGCTTGGAGCAGACTTGTTCAGGGCAAGAAGCTCACATGGCTTCACCTCCTGGGTCTCTCCTTGGAGCATTCAGCATCCTCTGCCCCTCCGTGCGCTTCCCACAGCGAGCCCACCCAGGCGGGGTCCTGGGGAAGCCACAGGGTCCTGCACCCCCACTTCGCAGTCAGACGTGACTCTCAGCCAGCCAGTAAAACAGAGGTTTATTCGATGACAGGAACAGGGTCTAAAATAGAGCTTGTAGATACAGCCAACCGGACCCCTCGGCCGGGTCCATTCTGGGGGGCAGTGAGCCAGACCCCCAGGTCTGCACTTCACTCGTCATCTCCAGCTAGCTCCAGACTAACAATCTCCTTCAGCCCCTCCTCCTCTGCTCAGTTCCTTTCCCGGGCCAGGAGGTCACCTGATCTCTTTGTCTCCAACACCTTCAGCTGGCACCTTTGCAGGGGAGGGGCCCAGGCCATCAGTTGCCAGGAGACAGAGTGTCAGGCATTTAGGTGCACTGGCCCTTGCTCTGCCAGATACTTAAGAACTGCCATGGGGACACTGAGGCACCAACACAGTATTCAGAGAAAACATTAAGAACATTCCTAGTTCATCACAGCTCCTGAATCCTCTGGGCGGCCCTGTCACAATGACATGTTTTCCGAGCTCACGCAGTCCTCCTGCACTCATAGGGCACAGCTTAATGCATGGAGGCATTGAGTGGCAGAGGCCAGGAAAGAATTAAGTGAGAGTGAAGAGCGGAGGCAGGACACGATGCTCAGGCTAATGGAGGAGCAAATGGACATGATGAAGCGTCTGTTGGAGCTGCAGAAAAGCCAACAAGAGCAATGATTGCTGCTGCATCCACTGCATAACCGCCTACCCTCCTCCCCATGTTCCATAGCCGCCTCACCCAGATGCCCAAGAACACTGGGCGGGAAGCTCCGGGCACCAATCACTCCACTCTAGAGGCTGGCCAAGCAACAGAAGGCTGTCATTCAAACAGTTTGATTTTTAGTTGGCTACAATAAGCAATGTGGCCTTGTCCTTCCCTTCTCCCCCACCCCACCCAAGCCACCTTGTCTGTTATATCATTTTTTTTTAATTAATAAAGAAAGAACGCATCGTTTCAACACAAAACTTACTTTATTTCGAAGGGGGGAGGGCGGTTGGCTTACAGGGAATTAAAATCAACAAAAGGGCAGGCTTGCATCAAGGAGAAACACACGCAACTGTCACACTGAAGCCTGGCCAGTCATGAAACGGTTTTCAAAGCCTCTCTGATACACAGCGCACCTTGCTGTATTCTTCTAATTGCCTTGGTGTCTGGCAGCTCAAAATCAGATGCCAGGTGCCTTGCCTCAACCTCTCACCCTGCCATAAACGTCTCCTCCTTACTCTCACAGATATTATGGAGCACACAGCAAGCAGCAATAACAATGGGAATGTTGGTTGTGCTGAGGTCTGACCAAACACCGCCATTGAGCTTTTAAACATCCAAAGGCACATTCTACCACCATGCTCAGCCTATAGTTGAACTGCTCCTTACTTCTGTCCAGGCTTCATGAGCCATGGGAGCAAGGGATAGGCTGGGGTAGGTGCAACCACGCAGTTCTGCTGTCCGGAAGAGCAGCCTGAGGCAGAAGCCTCCAGCCTGCAACAGCAGCGGTGACAGTGAGCTGAGTGGTCTCTGTGCTTGCCGTGCTACGACGTCTGCATGGGTAACCCAGGAAAAAAGGCGTGAAACGATTGCCTGCCATTGCTTTCACAGAGGGAGGGGTGACTGACGACATGTACCCGAAACCACTCGTGACAGTTTTTGCTCCATCAGATATTGGGAGCTTAACTCAGAATTTCAAAGGGCAGCAGAGACTGCAGGAACTCTGGGATAGCTACCCACAGTGCACCGCTCTGTAAGTTGATACTAGCCGCGGTAGTGAGGACGCACTCCACCAACTTAATGCGCTTAGTGTGGACGTATGCAATCGACTATATAAAATCAATTTCTAAAAATCAACTTCTATAAAATCAACCTAATTTCGTAGTGTAGAATACCCTTACAGTAAACTCATAGAGGATTACAGTATTCACTCTTATCTGGGGAACAATCCTCCTCTTTGACAAGATCCGCTTTAACAAGAGTGATGTTAGCAGCTGTAATTTGCCCTAAACAGCTTTTCCGATTGATTTTTACATTCTCTGCACAAGTTATGGGGTGACCTTCAACCGAGCTCACAGTAAAAGCATTTACATAAAAGATGTCAGTGATGAGGTTAATTTGGTTACACACAGACAACTGCTTAAAGTCAAACAACAAACCAACACTGTTCCAAACTGGACAGATTCTAGCCCCATCTTTGTCGTTGAGAGGAGCTGGCTTTTCAGGATGATACAGGTCCTGTTCCTTTATTCTTTTGAGCTCGAGCTTAAGTCTGTCCACTTTTGCCTTAGCTTCTAGTTCCTGCCATTGAATATATGCCATTCTCTTTCCATATCAGTGATGTTTTGCTTTTCCAGCCATTCTTTGTTCAGACTGCTTCCTTATCACCGGCAATTTGTCTTGGAAACTGGCCCAGAGTGGCACTTTGAGAGTGATGGAGAAAGCGGGGCAAGGGCTTCTTGAACTGAGCTGCTCCTGTTTGCTCATGCATACAAGTAGCTGAGCTTTGCACGCACAAGTTCTCCAGGTAGCCAGCACTCCGTGAGGACTTTGGGCCAATTTGCCAAGAAAAAACAGCTTCCCTCTCTCCAATATCAGCAGCTGAAGGCTCCATTTTGTTCTCACCGAATGCAATATTTGCACTGAGTGTAGAGTTTGGGCTGCTTATGGGGATGTTGAGAACCACACATCTCTCTCTGGTAGGTATACAGAGTAGGCGTGGGTTTGCGGTACTCTCACTGAGGCCTTCTCAGATTGGCTGGACTATGAAAGCAGTAATAAATGGACTGATACTAGGCACCAAGAATATCAGGGGACTGCCTTTTTGTGGGCCCAGGCCTGGTGGACTGACTTTTGTGAGGGGAGGGATAGCTCAGTGGTTTGAGCATTGGCTTGCTAAACCTGGGATTGTGAGTTCAATCCTTGAGGGGGCCATTTGGGGATTTAGTTGGGGATTGGTCTTGCTTTGAGCACGGGGGTTGGACTAGAGGACCTTGTCATAAACAGATAGCTATGGGTTAATGTCTCTTTCACCTGTAAAGGGTTAACAAACAGTGACCTGTAACACCTGACCAGAGGACCAATCAGGAGACAAGGTATTTTAAAATCTCGTGGGAGGGAAGCCTTTGTTTGTAGGTTTGGGGGTTGGCTTTGTTCTCTCTGGGTCCTGGACGGGAATGGAGGTGAAACCAGGTTTCTGCCAATCTCTCTGCTACAGTCTCTTATCTATTCAGAATTGTAAGTAAGAAAAGGCAGTCATAGTCTTTTAATTTGTTTTTTTTCATTTACATATGTGTACTTGCTGGAAGTAGCTTAAATTGTGTTTCTGCTTGAGAAAGTTTCTTTCTATTATTTATAAGTTGAAAGACCCTGTAACTGTTTTACCATCTAAAATGCAGAGATAAACCTTTTACTTTTTTCTTTCTTTTTTTTTTTTATTAAAAGTTTTGCTTTTAAGACCTGTTGATTTTTCTCTCCTAATTAAATCTCAAAGAAATTGAGTCTGTACATATCGGGGAACTGGTGAGGGGAAGGGAAGGATAAATTTCCTCTTTGTGTTAGAGTCACGCAGCTTGAATCTGTTTTGCCTCTGGGAGAAGGGGAGATAGAAACTTGATCTCTCTGTGTTGTGTTTCAAGGAATTGACTCACGGTATCTCCTAGTGTACCCAGGCTGGAAAGATCTGGGAGGAGGTAAAGAGGTGGCAGGAAATAGTTTATTTCCCTTTGTTGTGAGACTCAAGAAATCTGGGTCTTGGGGTCCCCTGGGAAGATTTTTGGGGGACCAGAGAGTATCAGGCCCTAAAAATTCCTAATTGGTGGCGGCGCTACAGAATCTAAGCTGGTAATTAAGCTTAGAGAACTTTATACTAGTACCCATATTCTGGACGCTAAAGTCCAGATTTGGGAATTATACTATGACATGGTGGGCAGCTAAGTGGGATAGATAAGAATCCAAAAGCCAGTAAGATTATTAATTTGCTTCTCTGCTAGCTGGTTATAAGCAGAGGGAAGGGGTTTATTTTTTTAAACTGCAACCACAGAATTTTTTTCCTTGCTTCGGTCTGGCTGTGCATAGATATGGCCTCAGGCAAGGGCCATTAAGTTTAACAGGGGTCTTTTCTTAGACAATAGAACTCCAGCTGTGAGTCAACTACACCAGCAAAACACACATGCAAAGGAAAGGTTTCCTTTTGTTCTAGTTTTATTCAGGAAGGCTTGTTAGAAAGCCTCTGTTGCTTAGCAACACAGCAGGCAGCAGAGGAACAGTAATTCAGACAGTAAAGCAGCAGATGGCGCCCCAACACAAAAAAAAATAAAAATAAAATTAAAAGCAGGAAACATGACTTCCAGGGCAAAAGTAGAGGCAGAGCATAAGTGAGATATGGAAAAAAAAAAACAAGAACTAGAAATAAAACAAAAAGAGATGGAGCTAAGAGAAAGAGAAAGAGAGGCGGCCCACAGAAGAGAACAAGAAGACAGAGAGGCAGCCTACAAAAGAGAGCAAGCAGCCAAAGATGCAGACCACCACAGACAGCTGGAACTCCAGAGGGACACCTACCAGCAGGCCCTGGAATTAGAAAAGGCTAAGCAACAGAACCCAGCCAATCCTAACAACCCGTCTCAAGTTGTTGTTCCACATCCCAAAAAATACCCACCTACAAGGCAGGTGATGACACTGAGGCCTTCTTAGAAAATTTTGAAAGAGCCTGCCTTGGGTACAGCATCCCTGAAGACCAGTACATGGTAGAACTGAGGCCACAGCTCAGTGGACCCTTAGCAGAGGTGGCGGCTGAAATGCCTAAGGAGAAAATGAATGATTATAAACTTTTTCAAACCAAGGTCAGATACCGAATGGGGATAACACCTGAACATGCCTGTCGGTGGCTCAGAGCCCTAAAATGGAAACCAGATGTGTCGTTCCCCCGACTCGCCTACCACATTGCAAAGAATTATGAAGCCTGGATATCAGGAACAAAGGTTAACAATCTGGACAAGCTGCACCTCCTGATACAAAGGGAGCAGTTCTTAGATGGTGTTCCTGAGGAAATAGAGAGATACATCCTAGATGGAAAGCCCAAAACGGTAACTGAGGCGGGGGAGATTGGAGCCAAATGGATGGAAGTGGCAGAAAAGAAAAAAGCTATTGTCAAGAGGAGCGAATACCCCAGGGTGCACACCAACAATAAACCCTATAACTGAGGGCAGCACAAGACCCCACCAACAACCCAAGGAAAGCCACAGACGCCCTATTCTTCCACCTCATCAGTCTCCAGTAACCCACCTCGACCCAGTGACCAGTCAGCTGGAAGATGCTTTAAATGTAATGAACTGGGACATATAAAGGCCAACTGCCCAAAGAACCCCAACCGAGTGCAGTTCATTACACCACCATCACACCAAAGATCCCCAGGCCTAGATGCCTCTCAAATACCCTTGAAGCGAAGTGGAATTTTGAGAGTGGGCGGAAAGAAGGTTACTGCATGGAGAGACACGGGGGCACAAGTGTCAGCTATCCACCAATCCTTCGTGGACCCCAAATTCATCAACCCAAAGGCCCAAGTTGCAATTTACCCCTTCATGTCACAAGCTGTAGACTTGCCTACAGCTGAACTGCCTGTCCAGTACAAAGGCTGGTCAGGAATGTGGACTTTTGCAGTCTATGACAATTATTCCATCCCCTTGCTACTGGGGGAAGACTTGGCCAACCAGGTGAAGCGGGCCAAGAGAGTGGGAATGGTTACACGCAGCCAAGCCAGGCAAGCTTCCAGACCCATTTCTATTCCTGAGCCGTCCACAGAGGCCCCGTCTGTGTTACAAGAGACCCAGACAGAGGTAGTGGACCCGGATCCCCTGCCAACAACTGAAACAGCCACAGCACCTCCAGTCCCAGACCAGGAACTGGAAAAACAGCCAGAACCAGAACCGTTGCCAGCACTGATGACAGTGCTTGCAAATCCATATTCAACCCCAACGCCAGAGGGCACCAGTGAGCCTGAGCTGGCAGAAGCAGCAGACAACCACATCCAAGAGGCTCAGCCAGAGCCTGAAATACCCCCTGGTGCAGCAGCGGAGAGCGGTTCACCAACCACGAAAACAACCCCATCACCGACATCGCTTCCAGAGGGACCAAGCCCAAGTCCACAGTCTAAGGAAGAAATGGTGTCTCCAGCTTCAAGGGAACAGTTCCAGACTGAGCAGGAAGCAGATGACAGGCTTCAGGAAGCTTGGGCGGCAGCACGGACCACCCCACCACCTCTCAGCTCTTCTAATCAATCCCGGTTTGTTGTAGAACAAGGACTTTTATACAAGGAGACTCTTTCTAGTGGACACCAGGAAGACTGGCATCCACAAAAACAGTTGGTGGTTCCAACTAAATACATGGAAAAGCTCTTAAGCTTAGCCCATGATCATCCCAGTGGCCATGCTGGGGTGAACAGAACCAAAGACCGGTTGGGGAAGTCCTTCCACTGGGAGGGGATGGGCAAGGACGTTGCCAAGTATGTCAAGTCTTCTGGGGTGTGCCAAAGAGGGGAAAACCCCAAGACCAGGTCAAGGCCCCTCTCCAGCCACTCCCCATAATTGAGGTCCCATTTCAGCGAGTAGCTGTGGATATTCTGGATCCTTTCCCAAAAAAGACACCCAGAGGAAAGCAGTACATACTGACTTTCGTGGACTTTGCTATCCGATGTCCGGAAGCAGTAGCTCTAGGCAACACCAGGGCTAACGCTGTGTGCCAGGCCCTAACAGACATTTTTGCCAGGGTAGGTTGGCCCTCCGACATCCTTACAGATTCAGGATCTAATTTCCTGGCAGGGACCATGAAAAAACTGTGGGAAACTCATGGGGTGAACCACTTGGTTGCCACCCCATACCACCATCAAACCAATTGCCTGGTGGAAAGGTTTAATGGAACTTTGGGGACCATGATACGTAAGTTTGTCAATGAACACTCCAATGACTGGGACCTAGTGTTGCAGCAGTTACTTTTTGCCTACAGGGCTGTACCACATCCCAGTTTAGGGTTTTCACCGTTTGAACTTGTGTATGGTCATGAGGTTAAGGGGCCATTACAGCTGGTGAAGCAGCAATGGGAGGGGTTTACGCCTTCTCCAGGGACTAATATTCTGGACTTTGTAAGCAACCTACAAAACACCCTCCGACACTCTTTAGCCCTTGCTATAGAAAACCTAAAGGATGCCCAGGAAGAGCAAAAGGCCTGGTATGACAGACATACCAGAGAGCGTTCCTTCAAGGTAGGAGACCAGGTTATGGTCTATAAGGCGCAACAGGCCCATAAAATGGAAGCATCATGGGAAGGGCCATTCACGGTTCAAGAGCGCCTGGGAGCTGTTAACTACCTCATAGCCTTTCCCAATTCCTCCCTAAAGCCCAGAGTGTACCATGTTAATACTCTCAAGCCCTCTTATTCCAGAGGCTTACAGGTTTGTCAGTTTACAGTCCAGGTAGAAGATGACGCTGAGTGGCCTGACGGTGTCTACTACGAAGGGAAAAAAGACGGTGGCATGGAAGAGGTGAACCTCTCAACCACCCTGGAACCTATGCAGCGGCAACAAATCAAGGAGCTGTGCACTAGCTTTGCCCCATTGTTCTCAGTCACCCCAGGACGGACTGAACGGGCATACCACTCCATTGACACAGGTAATGCTCACCCAATTAGAACCCCACCCTACCGAGTGTCTCCTGAGGCCCAAGCAGCTATAGAACGGGAGATCCAGAACATGCTACAGATGGGTATAATCCGTTCATCTACCAGTGCATGGGCATCTCCAGTAGTTCTGGTACCCAAACCAGATGGGGAAATACGCTTTTGCGTGGACTACCGTAAGCTAAATGCAGTAACTTGTCCAGACAACTATCCAGTGCCACGCTCTGATGAGCCATTGGAGAAGTTGGGACTTGCCTAATTCATATCTACAATAGACTTAACCAAGGGGTACTGGCAAGTACCGCTAGATGAACCTGCCAAGGAAAGGTCAGCATTCATCACCCATGCAGGGGTGTATGAATTTAATGTGCTTCCTTTCGAGCTGCAAAATGCACCCGCCACCTTCCAGAGGCTGGTAGATGGTCTACTAGCAGGACTGGGCGAATATGCAGTTGCCTACCTCAATGATGTGGCCATTTTTTCTGACTTCTGGCCCGAACACCTAGAACACCTGGAAAAAGTCTTTGAGCGCATCAGGCAGGCCGGACTAACTGTTAAGGCCAAAAAGTGTCTAATAGGCCAAAACAGAGTGACTTACCTGGGACACCAGGTGGGTCGAGGAACCATAAACCCCCTACAGGCCAAGGTGGATGCTATCCAAAAGTGGCCTGTCCCAAAGTCCAAGAAACAGGTCCAATCCTTCTTAGGCTTGGCCGGGTACTACAGGCGATTTGTACCACACTACAGCCAAATTGCTGCCCCACTGACCAACCTGACCAAAAAGACCAAGCAGAATGTAATCAAGTGGACTAATGAGTGTCAAAAGGCCTTTACCCAGCTTAAGGCGACACTCATGTCGGACCCTGTGCTAAGGGCCCTAGACTTTGACAAACCATTCCTAGTAACCACAGATGCATCTGAGCGTGGTATAGGAGCAGTTCTCATGCAGGAAGGACCAGATCACAACTTTCATCCTGTCGTGTTTCTCAGCAAGAAACTGTCTGAGAGGGAAAGTCACTGATCAGTCAATGAAAAGGAATGCTACGCCATTGTGTACGCCCTGGAAAAGCTATGCCCATACGTTTGGGGACGGCAGTTCCAGCTACAAACCAACCATGCTGCGCTAAAGTGGCTTCATACTGCCAAGAGGAACAACAAAAAACTGCTTCGATGAAGTTTAGCTCTCCAAGATTTTAATTTTGAAATTCAACACATTTCAGGAGCTTCTAACAAAGTAGCTGATGCAGTCTCTCGTGAAGGTTTCCCAGAATCCACTGGTTGAAATTTGTCCTTAAAATGTAAAAAGTCTTGTAGTTTATATACTTAGTAGTATATGTAAAGGTACATGTGTTGTATTAATCTGTTTGTTCTAAAGTTCTAGGAAGAAATCACCGCCAGTGAGGTTCCCCACTGTCTGCGATTTGGGGGACGTGTCATAAACAGATAGCTATGGGTTAATGTCTCTTTCACCTGTAAAGGGTTAACAAACAGTGACCTGTAACACCTGACCAGAGGACCAATCAGGAGACAAGATATTTTAAAATCTCGTGGGAGGGATGCCTTTGTTTGTGGGTTTGGGGGTTGGCTTTGTTCTCTCTGGGTCCTGGACGGGACTAGAGGTGAAACCAGGTTTCTGCCAATCTCCCTGCTACAGTCTCTTATCTATTCAGAATTGTAAGTAAGAAAAGGCAGTCATAGTCTTTTAATTTGTTTTTTTTTCATTTACATATGTGTACTTGCTGGAAGTAGCTTAAATTGTGTTTCTGCTGGAGAAAGTTTCTTTCTATTGTTTATAAGTTGAAAGACCCTGTAACTGTTTTACCATCTAAAGTGCAGAGATAAACCTTTTACTTTTTTCTTTCTTTTTTTTAATTAAAAGTTTTCCTTCTAAGACCTGTTGATTTTTCTCTCCCAATTAAAGCTCAAAGAATTTGAGTCTGTACATACCAGGGAATTGGTGGGGGGAAGGGAAGGATAAATTTCCTCTTTGTGTTAGAGTCACACAGCTTGAATCTATATTGCCTCTGGGAGAAGGGGAGATAGAAACTTAATCTCTCTGTGTTGTGTTTCAAGGAATTGACTCACGGTATCTCCTAGTGTACCCAGGCTGGAAAGATCTGGTAGGAAGTAAAGAGGTGAGAGGGAATGGTTTATCTCCTTTTGTTGTGGGACTCAAGGAATCTGGGTCTTGGGGTCCCCTGGGAAGGTTTGGGGGGGACCAGAGGGTATCAGGCCCTAAAAATTCCTGATCGGTGGCGGCGCTACAGAATCTAAGCTGGTAATTAAGCTTAGAGAACTTTATGCTAGTACCCATATTCTGGATGCTAAGGTCCAGATTTGGGAATTTTACTATGACAGACCTCCTAAGGTCCCTTCCAACCCTAATAATCTATGATTTGTGGGCCTAGCGCAAGGCCCATCTGGGTGGGCCAGCACTCTGGGGGCCTGGGCTGGGCAGGTGGTTTCTGGGCCTGGCCTAACTGGGTGGGCCAGACTGGTCCTTTGCAGCCATCTTGGCTGCAGCCACTAGGGGAAATATTCAGAGGGTGAGTGGGAGGGAATGAGGAGAGGTTTCCTGAGCACATGCCTCATTCATGGGCATAGACATGCTATGCTTCTACTCGCCCTAAGTCAGTGGGGGCAGTTGGGCACTACCTCACTACCCTACGGAGAACGCCACCAATGGCTCCCTAGCAGAGACCACAGCCTAGTGTTCTGGGTGAGGCTATAGCATAGAAGGGGCCCCTCAAAGTGAGCTACGTTGCAGGCTGATTCCCCACTCTGGCACTCCAAGTGCAGAAGGTGGGGGCCTGCAAGGATTCTAAAAATTAATACTGGCCACTCCAGGCTTGTACTAAATTCCCAAGGGTACAGCTTCTCTGTGACCTTGGCTTGGTAAATGCTGCCACCACCCAAATGCAAAAAAAACCCCTTTCACCCAGGAAGGAGCACTTGGGAATTCCTCCCTGTGGGGTACCCTCAAGCCCTTTCACCCCCACTCCAGGGAAGAGCTGAGAAGAAAACAAAGGAAATTAGCTGTTGTCACCAACTAATCAAACAGCACAAACCTCTTAGAACACAACAATCCAAATCCTGTTCTTTCAAAAGGTAAATTTTATTAAAAATGAAAAAGAAATAAAATACATCTGGAACTTAGGCTTTTGCTAGATTTTAAAAGAGCAATTCCAAAAATTAAGCACCCAGAATAGCTTTCTTGGAGGTTCAGCTTAAATGTTACAAGCAAACAAAAGCATCTGAGGTTAGCACAGAGGAGATCCACGAGAGAAAATAAAGAAATAAACCTGATCACGTTTATCTAAACATTCCCTGTCCCAGTGATTCCTTCCAGGTATGGAAGATAAGTTTTCATACCTGGTTCAAGCCTTACACAGCATTCCTGCTTATAGCATTGCTGCTCCATGTCCCTGCAGGCCAGAGAGAACAAGAGACAAAGGAAAAGTTTCTTTCCCAATTTTAAAAAGCTCTACCAAAAGCTCTACCGTCCCACTGGCTCTTTTGGTCAGGCGCCCACTTTTTTTTCTTACCTGGGGGACTTTTTAACCCTTCACAGGTAAAGCAAGTAGAGAACAGCCACCAAGAGGGATTTTACAGCTAACTGGCTGGCTGGGTGTCCATCAAAGGGAGCTCCCGCGGCCCCCTGCCTTATTTATCACACAGGCGGGAGCATCTCCCTGACGGTGGTTGGCACTTAGCCGATTTCAGCTCTGCTTCCGTTGCTTCCGTCAGTACCAAGGGAGTGTGATCGACTCGGATTGCTGGTCTGGAATGAGCGTGACCCTCAATAGCCATGTTCTGTTCACACCTGTGTGCAGTATGGTAGAGAGGGGCGCTCCCTGAACTCCATGCTGACAATCCCCCAGCCACAAATGGCAGGTAGCCCCACCCCAGTAACTCCCACAGCTGCTAGTCCAAAGCCAGCCCCTGCAGAGCTGCCCAAAGGGGTATGCGGGGCTGGTCTACACTTGAAACCCAGCCGCTGTGGCATTCAGCGAGGACATTGCTGCACCACGGGCAGAGCGTCTCCCATCAGCGTGGTTACAACACTTCCGCGAGCGGCCTGAGCTGTGTGCGTGGAGACACTCTCCCGCCCCCATAGCGCTGTCCACCCCAGAGGCTAGGCTGGGAGGACCGATTAGAAAACTCATTTCCTAGTGTGGGGTTCAGGAATCGCTGGGCCCAAGGTGCTGGAGAAATCCTCTGTATTCAGCCAGGCAGCTCCAACTCCCTCTGCCTCACAGGAGGAGGCTCCGGCACCCCCTCCCCAGCCTGCTGGCCTGGGAGGCTAACCCACCCCACTGACAGGTACAGGTCCCCACTGCACCTGAGAGCTAAACTCAACTGCACGGGCAAACTGGAGCAACACCCAGCCCTGGCTGGAGACATGAGCCCCTCGCTCTGACACCACCTGCCAGAGCGCCCAGCAGCAGGGGAGGGTCCCAGTTTCCTATCAGCCCAAACTGAGCAGCAGAACATTGTCCTGATCAACTGCTGGGAGCCAGTGACTCGTTCGCTTGGGCACTGGCATCCCCACGCTCTCAGCTGGCCCCAGAATCAGAGTAAAACAGGTCCTGCAGAGCAGCTCATTTAAACCTCCTGTGCAGAGAGCCCTGCCAGCATGAGCCATCTCGCCATGCACTTCTCTCCTGTCAGCCCTGGCCCGGCCCATGGCACTTCCTCCCTCCCGTGTGCGTACATGGGTAAATGCATAGCTTCATACGTGGCTCCAGCGTGGCTGCTGTCAAGGGCTGTGCCATTCCATACGACCACGGCTGTGCTGGCTGTTTTGTATTGTTCCAAGTCAGGCCCCTGGCACGTGCAGCACCTTGTCTTTGGAGATTGGCTAACGGCTACTGGAGCTTCACTCCCATCTCACTAATCATGTGGAAGAAACTGCATGTGGTGCAGGAAGCTGGCCTGGTCCAGCCCGGCCCTGTCTCCTTTGTGTGTCTGGCTGAGAGAGGGCAGGGGAGAGTTTGTCGTGTTCTTTGGAGAACAGTGCTAGCGTCTAGTTCCCAGCCCAGAAGCCAGAGGGGCTGCACCAAGGTGGGGAGGTCAAGGAGCTGCCTGGCATGGACACCCCACCTGGTGTCGAAGCAAGGCGCTAGGCAGAGACATTACAGGGGAGTGGTGCTCGATTATTGGCCCGATGTCCTTGGCAGTCAGCTGTAGCCAGACAGAGAACGGCTCTAACCCCACGGACTGCCGGGCAGGAGCCGAGCTGCACTGGACACAGAATGGTTCTCCCCAGCCTTGCCAGCCCGTCCTTCATCAGCAGGTCTCCAGAAAGCCAGAGGAGCCTTGCCCATAGCTCCCGCTCTCGCCCCAGCCCCCTGGCTTTGTCGTAGTACTGAGCCTGGGCTCTGGTCTCCATATGCTTAGGGCTGCCCCGGTTCCCCTGCAGCAGCTGCCATCTCAGTTGGCTCTCTGCAGGTGTTTCTAGGCCCTAACCTGCCATTCGCTGGCTCCCTGCAGCCGGTTTTGTCTCGCAGACTCGTTCAGCAGGAAGTTTGAAACCAGCTTCCTGACCACCTGGCTCTGCTCCCCTCTGGGTGCTGAGCTGCCCTGATCTCACTCGCCATGGCCCTGGCACTGGCACAGCCCCGGCATTGGGAGTCTAGCCTTTCTGCTCTCCTGGGCATAGGGGGGTTAGCACTTGCCCAGCTTTCAGGCTGGCTAAATGGTACAAATCCAACCAATGGCAGGGATGTTGCATTAGAACGTGGGTTTATTGAGGGCACAGGAACGGCTGACGGCGCGGTCACTGGAATGACCTGACCCAGGGCTCCTGTCGCGTGGCCAGGGGGCGTATCACCAGGGAAGAACTTTCCCTTCCCAGTTCACGAAGGCCCCGTTGTCCTTCTTGGAGAGTGTTGGAAGCACGTTCAGGATCCCTTGGACGCTCACGTCCACCGTCAGTGGAGCCTGCAGGGGGCAAAGGAGAGTGAGGGGGAGAAGCCTGCCCTGGGGCTGGCCAAGGACACCAGGGGCCAGGCCAGGATCTGGAAAAGGATCTCAGTAATCCCATTCTGCCTTCGCTGGCAGTGAACGGGGGAGGCAGGTCCCAGGCCAGTGTTTACAATAGAAAATGGGTGAAAAGGGTTGCACCCCTGAGAGACAACCTAAGTCCCAGTGGAGACAGACGACCAGCTCCTGCCCCCTCCAGCTCCCCAAGGTAGCAGCTCTGCAGGGTTTCTTGTGCAATGCTGAGCGCTGAAGGAACCATGGGACCGGCAGCCCTGGGAAGCAACTCCTAGGACGCAGTACTGAATCCCCAGAGAGCTGGGTCCTGACGACTGCCTTGCTGTGATGGGAACCCCTGAGAGGTGTCATCAATATGGGGCGGGGGTGATAAGGGAACAGGCGCCAGTGTAACCATTCCCCCTACGATGAACTTCTGCCCTTGACATGTGGCTACGACTGGCCTCTCCCACTCAGCACCTACCTGGTGGGAGCCTGTGCTCCCCATGTCAGTCTGCACCCAGCCAGGATGGACAGCGATGCTCAGGATCCCGTCTCCCTCATACCCCAAGGACTGGCACTTGGTGAGCATGTTCAGAGCAGCCTGTGGGCGAGACACCATGAGCAGAGACAGCAGCATGTGAGGAGAGCAGGGACCCACCCCCAGGAGAAAGGTGAGCAAGGGGGACAGCTGATGCAAGCTGCAGTGTTTGATTCTCAACTGGGGATGATCAGCATGTTACTGAGTCGTCACCTCTCACTGCAATGGGCCCATGTGCAGGACCCAGAGTCCTGTTCCAAGGCTTGGACTCTGGGGTCAGGTGACCAAGCATCATGTGACCCGGAGGCCCTGCTTCCCACAAGTGGCAGCAGAGTGAGATTGGCCTGAATGCTGGCCTGGCAGGTCAAATCTGGGGGATAAACCACGGGGCAAGAATAGGGTGACCAGACAGCAAATGTGAAAAATCGGGATGGGGCTAGGGGATAATAGGAACCTATATAAGAAAAAGATCCAGAAATCGGGACTGTCCCTATAAAATCGAGACATCTGGTCACCTAGGCAAGAAACACTTTTCTTTCCCCTTTGCTGTAGTGGAACACAGACCGAGTGTGAATTGGTGCCCCATGGGGCTCACCTCCTACCTTGCTGCACCGATAAGAGACAACTTGCCCAAACTGCCAGGCAAAGGGATTTGTGATGGAGCCACCCTCACTGGACATGTTGACAATGGCTGCCTTGCTGCAGCTCAGCCCTGGTTGGGGGCTCCCCTGGGCAGCCTTCTTCAGCAAGGGCAGGAACGCCTGGGCAATGGGGAGAAAAGAGCAACCCCGGGTCAGCTTAGGAGAAAGGACCCACATTCCTCTCTTCACCAGCGGACTCTGATTTGAATTGAAGTGGGTCCAGTTGTTGCCCAGAGGTGTCACACGCTGGCCCCCTGGGCCTGCTGCTCTTGGGCCATGCTCTTTCCCTGCCCTCCAACTTGTTCAGGCTCAGTCCTCTTTTAAAGGCTGATTTCTAGGAGTTGGGTAATCCCATTCTGCCCTCGCTGGCAGTGAACGGGAGAGCCCGGTACCAGGCCAGTGTTTACAATAGAAAGTGGGTGAAAAGGGCTGCACCCCTGAGAGACAACCTAAGCCCCAGTGGAGACAGCCTGAGGTTAATGGAATAATCTGCAGTTGCCCTAGCTACCACCTGTCGGAGCAGTGGATTTATTACAGCAATAGAAGAACTCTTTTGGCACCGCTGTCATGTTTCTAGTGTAGATACAGCCGATCATATGCTGTTTCCCTACCTTAGAGCCCTGCACAGAGTATCTTGTGGGATTGTACACACCCTCTAGATCCGGGGTTCTCAAATTGGGGGTGAAGACCCCCGAGTGGGTCATCAGTTTACTACATGGGGGGTTGTGGGCCTCCACCCCAAACCCCACTTTACATCCAGCATTTATAATGGTGTTAAATATATAAAAAATGTTTTTAATGTACAAGGGGGGATCACACCCAGAGACTTGCAGTGTGAAGGGGTCACCAGTACAAACGTTTGAGATTCCCTGCTCTAGATCTGTGCTAGACAGAGGCCTCGACTCACTGACATGGAAGTATTTCCTCTCTAACACGCTGAGCTGTACTTACAGCACACTGCAGAAATCGGGTAGGACAGTCAAATACCAGCAGCTTTGGCCTAACTCACGGGGGCAGCTCTAGGTATTTTGCTGCCTCAGGCACAGCAGGGAGGTCCCGGGTCCCGCGGATTTGGCAGCACGCCTGCGGGAGGTCCGCCTAAGTCGCGGGACCAGCAGACTCTCTACAGGCCTGCCGCCGAAGAGCAGAGCGCCTCCGTGGCTTGCCACCCCAGGCACGCGCTTGGCGTGCTGGGTCCTGGAGCCACCCCTGCTAACTTGGCTTCCATTCGAGTCAAGGGGACTTTTAACACGGAGGTATTAAGAGCCCGGTTAGGTCAATACAATTGGCTTCTTCAAATCCTACACTCAGTATAAGAATAGCAGCAAAAACATGTGGGCGTATTCAGTATAAAACAGAGCACCTATGATCAGAGCTAAGACAGCCTCATCAGTAACTGCCTTGTCCAATACCTGTCCCTGCAGAAGGCTGGGCTGCTGGGGGAAAGGAAAGTACCTCATACCTAGATGCAAACACACACTTCAGCAACAACTTATTACAGTGTAAGGTTGGGATTTAGGTGCCCAACTCTCATTCACTGTCAGCTAGCTTTGTGTGCCCAACTCCTTTAACCACCTTTGAAAAACCCAGCCCTGGTACACAGAGATAGAGCAGGCCAGGCCAGCAATGGCACAGCTTTCCCCACCCGGCCCTCCATAAAGTTTCGCAACCCCGATGTGGCCCTCGGGCCAAAAAGGTTTGCCCATCCCGGCTCTCAGGAGATGGCCTCTACTGCAGGAGCTGGACTCTTGGCTCATAATGCACCTGACATGTACACTGTGATGAACGCCGCACCCCAGCCCCCAAACACACACACACACACACACCAGGTTGGCTCACTGATCCAGGAACCAGAGCCCTGGATCAAAGGGAGAAGTTCTGGCCTATGCAAAGTCAAACCCCAGTGCAGCCGGCGACCTGCCCTCTGTCAGGGTCCTTACCTGGCTCACCAGCAGGGGCCCTGTCACATTGGTTGCGTACACCAGGGACATGTCCTCCGGTGTCTCAGACTCTAGTGTGCTCAGCCTTGCTATCCCAGCATTGTTTATCAACAGATTCAGCCCCGAGCTTTTCAGATGCTCCCCAACTCTGGTTGCTGCCGCCTTGATGCTGGATGGATCAGTAGCTTCTATAGAGACAAAGCAGGAGGTTCAGAGTAGGGTGAGCAGAAAGCAAATGTGAAAAATCAGGACAGGGGGTGGGGGGTAATACGAGCCCATATAAGAAAAAGACCCAAAATTCGGGACTGTCCCTATAAAATCAGGACACCTGGTCAGCCTAATTCAGAGGTGTGGTTTCTCCACCCTGTCGCTAACCCCTCTCCTGGAGACCCGAAGCCCAGGCTGCTCTACAGAGCCATGCTAACGACTCGGGAGCTCATAAACACAGCTAGCCAGAACTGGGTCGTGCCATGGCAAGGGCAGGACGGATAGCATCAAAGCCAGAGAGTGAAATCGGGGGGACCAGGAGTTAGCTGGGCGAGTGGAAAGCAGTGTGGCAGTGAGAGTAGTAAAGGGGCGGGGGGAAGGGCGTGTTGGACCAACAGGATCTTCCCAGGGGTGAGCAGGGTTGGAAATCTGCCATCAGAGCTCTGGCAGCCTCACCCTCACCCAGCTTTCATCGTCCCATGGGAACACCCTTCAGGAGAGAGCGCCCCGATGGCACAGTTGTTTGGCAGCATTTGAAACATGCCGATTTTTCCTATTAAAAAGTGTTTGCAGCATTTTTTTTAATCAGAACCATCAGCATGATTTTTGGGTTACCGAAAAAGCTGGTTCAACAAAAGAGTTTGATAGTCATTTTGATACGTCACCGAAAACATCGGACGAGCCAGGAGGGGCTCGGGACGCAGCGGACGGGCTGGTCTCAGCGGCATGTGGGCTGCGGGAAAGGGGGGATGAGACTGGGGGCAATAGGCTGGGTCCCCGTGGGGGTGTCACTGCAGGCAGGGGGTCACATGGGGGGTGACAGACTGGGCCCCCACAGGGCCGTCAGTGAGGGGCGGGACCCCGGCATCATGTGAGGGGCAGGGATCACATGAGGGCTGACAGGGTAGGTTCTAGGGGGAGGAGGGTCGTTGAGCGGTGGGGATTAGGCGAGGGATCTGAGAGTGGGTGTCACTGGGGGGCTGGGCAGAGGCGGTCACATGAGGGGTGATAGGCTGAGCCCCTTCAAGGGAGGCTTTCCAAGCTTTCTATGAGGTATTCCTGGAGGTTTCATCATATAACAATCATTAATTAAACATAAATTTTTAATTTCTGGAGAATCCAGGACAGTCCTGAAGGGTTGTTAACCCTACTTCAGGGGGCTTATCACTGAAGGAGGGGATGGATAGCTCAGTGGTTTGAGCATTGGCCTACTGAATCCAGGGTTGTGAGCTCAAGTCTTGAGGGAGCCATTTGGGGGGTTGGTCCTGCTTTGAGCAGCAGGTTGGACTAGATGATCTCCTGAGGTCTCTTCCAACACTAATAATCTACGATGTTCACCCTGAGCACTGGTGTGACCCTATGCGTGAAGTCACTGTGCCACTCACTCAGATTTGGCCCTGCTCCCCCCGCCTCAGTCATGTGAGCAGCACTCCAAGCATCAGCAGGATAAGAAGCTGGTCCCAGCAGATCAAAGGCACGACCAGACCAGCCACTTTATGGCTACTGCCTGAGCCAGGGGTGCTCCCCCATGAATTTGGGCCCTGGCTATTGGCCTAGTTTGTTAATCTGGCTCTAGCAGGATCCCTAGGCTGGGATTCG
Source organism: Gopherus flavomarginatus (assembly GCF_025201925.1). Classification (NCBI taxonomy): domain Eukaryota; kingdom Metazoa; phylum Chordata; order Testudines; family Testudinidae; genus Gopherus; species Gopherus flavomarginatus. Next base: position 41,852,021 of record NC_066630.1, read on the forward strand.
TTCCCTGTTCATGAAACTGATTCCTTGATTCCAAAGCTTCAACTACCTGAAGGAGGGTTCCAAAGAGGATGGATCTAGACTGTTCTCAGTGGTGGCCGATGATAGAACAAGGAACAATGGTCTCAAGTTGCAGTGAGGGAGGTTTAGGTAGGATACTAGGCAACACTATTTCTTTAAGAGGGGGGTGAAGCACTGGAATGGGTTCCCTAGGGAGATATTGGAATCTCCTTCCTTAGAGGTTTTCAAGACCCAGCTTGACAAAGCCCTGGCTGGGATGATATAGTTAGGAACTGGTCCTGCTTTGAGCAGGGGATTGGACTAGATGTCTTCCTGAGGCCTCTTCCAACCCTGATATTCTTTGATTCTACGAGTCTATGAAAGGAAATCTGCCTCCAATAGAGCGAGGCCTGTTCAGACCCAAACCAGCCAGGCTCATATATGGCACTGGCAGCCCCGTCTCAATCAAAATCATCCCTTCCCTGCCAGTCTGGCACGCAGGACAATCTGCAAATACAAGGAACTTCCTGGGCCTCCTCCTGACCAAGCCCAGAGAGCCTGAGTGGGACATAGGAGACCTGGGAGTTGTTGCTCTGTTGAGATAGGTGGCTGCTAGGTACCCTCCCCTTCACTAACACCTAGGCAGGAATAACACTAACAGTGGCTCCCAACCAGGCAAGGAACAGGAACATGGAGACAGGGGGACAGGGAACAGGAACGAAAGGGACCCAGAGCAAGTGAGCCTCAGTTCTGGGCCCAGGGCAGGGCACCTACCTAGCGTAACGATCGCCAGGTTTGGATGCCTGGACGCCAAGTTCTTCAATTGCTGGAAGAGAATAAAGTCCACGATTATTGACGGAGCCACCAGCCTGCAGGGATGGTCAGGCCGGACAGAGTCCAGCTCCCTGCTGCTATCCCGGACCAAGTCAATATCTGCCTGCAAAGCTCCCATGCACAGGGTCCAGCCCTGGCTTTCGGGGTCTGCAGCAGGGTGTCTAAACCGGCATCATCTAGCTCAGTGTGGTCAAGCCAGGGACACGTTTCCCCGTTCCCTTTAGGAGACAGGCACCTGTGCTCCCCGCCCTCTCCCTCAATGCGCTGTGCTAGCTTTGCATGTGTCCCGTGCAGAACTCGTCCCCAACCTTATGCGCCAGGGATCGTCAGCCTGGAGCAGGGGCTGAAATCCCCTCCTCCTCGGGCCTGTTGCTTTTGACTCCAAGTGCTGGAGGCCCCTCAATTAGATTCCCCCACCCCAGCTACATCTGACTCCCTCTCACCTCACCCCGTTCTCACCTGCGCTCGCTCTCCCTCCGGGTCCCGGCAGGTCGCAAAGACCCACTCGGGTGGGTTTGATTTCTCCAGAAACTGCTTGACGAGCTCCAGGCCGATTCCCCGATTGGCCCCAGTCACCAGAAGGCTGCGGACATTAAAGCCAGCCATGGTCCTCGCCTGCCTGTGCCCCAGCTGGCAGGGCCTGTGCTCAGCGAGAGCTGGGCTAGTTCTGGCCCCCACGTCCCCTGCACCTGGGGTTACACAGGGTCTGATTCCTGGGTGCCAGCTCCCTGATTCCACACCAAGACCTGGAGCCTGCCCCGCGCAGAGTAAAATCGCTGGAAGCTGAGCAGAGGCTTCCCCAGCAGGGGTGTGTGAGTCACCATGGATTGGAGGAGCTCCTGAGAAGGGAGGAGCTGTGAAGTGCAGAAAAGATGGCGGGGGTGGGGGGGAGGCTGATCAGAAGCTTTAGGGATGGGACGGATTCGTGCATTTTCACGGGGTGACCTTTACACTAGGCAGGGTTTGCAATCTCTCACAGAAGTGATAAGAGTTTGGGGAAGTTAATATTCAACTTGGTGAAACTCATTCTCCACTCCCCTGACTTGGTTGAGCCGCATGGCACCTACTAAGGGCTTTCAAGGGCTGTGGGACTTAGTTTTACAGAGAAATGATCTGTTATAAGACACTGTAGGGCAAGACCCCTACATTTTATTGTCCTATGAAGACTGAGGGGAAAGCCCAGGCTGTGCAGCACACTCCACATAGGTTAGGGTCTCAATTTTACATTGTCCACAGTTAATGCATCAACATTATGAAACTTGAACTACGCCCATGCGCATGGTACCGGGCTTCTGATTTTAGGCTTTAACCTGTGAGCACCCCAACACAAAAGAATTGAAATTGGTGATTAGCCAGTAAACACTGGAAAACACTGGAAGTGGTTCCTTGTATCTACGGTCTCTAAGGACTGGAAGCGGTTCCTTGTATCTAAGGACTCTAAGGCCTGGAAGCGGTTCCTTGTATCTAAGGGCTCCTTGTGTAAGCAGAGTCAGGATGAGCGCTACCCTGACATCTAGTGGTGAATTGTAGGGAATGTGGAAAGAATTCCAAGAATTTCAAAGAGTGGGGAAAGATTTGCATTGGCATCCACCCCCCACTTAGCATAAGCCCACAGCAGACTGGGATGGTTATTTTAACAGCTCTGGGATCCCCAATTTCTTTGTTATTGGGGCAGGAGGAAAAAAAAGTTTGTCACCCTGATTGTGTGAATGAGGAGCTGTGGGACTGCTTTGCGACAGAGATGACTCAACCTCAGTTGGGTGGTACTTGCTAAACATGGGACATGGGTTCCAAAACCCCCTGAAAAGAAAGAGGTTGGGGAATGGTGTGTGTTTGTGATGTTGAGAGCCTGGAACACCCACTGGATCTTCTCTTCTCTCCACTGTTAAAGAGTAGAGCTAATTTTGATTCCATTAGGAGTCCATCTAAAGACTGTTGAGTTGAATTCATGTTGAACCAATAGTGCACCAACACCAGGGCTGCCCTACTAAGAGCTGAAATCACTGAGTACTGTGTTAACCTGTGGGGGAGCCTGAAGACCTATTGTTAAGTGGCTGGCAGAGCAGAGTGGTTTGCAGTGTGTTGGAGCAGCCATGGAGCAGTGAGCAGAGTGAAGTGGTTTGCACAGACAGCTGGAGGAGCGGCACAGCTGGTGTGGTGGAGCAGGTCATGGTGAAGGCTGCAGCAGAACTTCAGGGAGAGGTGGAGCAGTTGGCCCTGGCCCACGTGAGGTGCCCCTTAACACCCTGTGTGGACTCCTCCCCCATTTCCACCCAGGCTGGGGAGGTAAAACTCGGCAGATAAACTCTTGAATTCTGGGGTGGCACTGACCAGAGACTTTTGGGTTGTTGGACTTTGGGGTAATTTGACTTAAGACCCTAAAGGGGAAAGGACATTGCCAAATGTACTTGGAGGTGGGTTTTGTTTATGGTTTGTGTTATAAACCTGTTTGTGGTGTTTCTCCAATGGGATGCCACATTGTTTCCTTCCTCCATTAAAAGGATTTTGCTACACTCAGACTCCGCTCTTCTGAGAGGGAAAGTATTGCCTCCTAGAGGTGCCCAGGGAGGTGTGGTATGTAATTGTCCCAGGTAACTGGGTGGGGGCTCGAGCCGGTTATGCATGGTGTTATTAAAACGGAACCCCTGGATACTGAACCCGGCCCTTGTTGCTGCCAACTCAGAGGAGCAGAAGGGTTAAACTTGTATCTAAGAATCTTATATCTAAGGCCTCTGCAGCTGTGCCACCCAGCTGGAGCCAGTCATGCTACCACTTCACACAGAGCATTGGCTCAGGCCGCGGCTCTGCAGCTGTGCTGCCTGGCAAGAGCTCGCAGTCCTGCCGCCAGAGCATTGCGCCGCCAGTGCAATGAGCTGAGGCTGTGGAGGAGGGGGCACAGTGGGGGAGGGGCTGGGGGCAGCCTCCTGGGCCAGGAGCTCAGAGGCCAGACAGGAGGGTCCCGCGGGCAAGCTGTGGCCTGCGGACTGTAGTTTGCCACCTCTGGTATAAGTAATATAACAGGCAAGTTGCCACTCCCAACAGATAAACTGCTATTCTCCACATTATACTGAGCTTTTTTAAGCACATCACTTTTCCATTGGTTAAGCATATTTTCCCAAGCTTTATTAGCCAACAATCCAACACTCACCAAGACTGTCCCCTTCCTTCCTCAGTCAGGGCTTTAACCTGATCACCAACTTTAATTTGCTCTAGAGAAACATTCCCCTGAGACTTATCTAATGCCAGATTCACTTCTGAGATATCAGACACTCAGCAATTTCTCCCGCATATGCACTGTTTCTTTGCACACATAAACAACCATGTTCCTCTGACAAACTTCCGGTGAAACACTCCAGAGGCAAGTCCTTACCCCTACAGACACAGGTTTCGGGTGATTTTTTTTCTGTGACTGATTTATGACATCAGCCTGACTGAACAAAGCTTCAATATCATCCCCAATCAAAAGATCCTTAGGGAATAGCTTCCTTACATCAGCTATAACTCCATGTTTAGCACCATTCCAGTCACGATGGATTCTGGCTAAAGGCACACTTAGCCCTGGTTTACGCTACGGGCTTAGGTCGAATTTAGCCCCGTTAGGTCGATTTAAAAATGACAATCACAAAACCAACCCCATTCCGTCGACGTAAAGGGCTGTTAAAATCGACTTCTGTGCTTCTCCCCGACAAGGGGAGTAGCACTAAAATCGACCTTGCTGGGTTGAATTTGGGGTAGTGCAGATGCAAATCAATGGTATTGGCCTCCGGGAGCTATCCCAGAGTGCTCCATTGTGACCGCTCTGGACAGCACTTTGAACTCTGATGCACTAGTCAGGTACACAGGAAAAGCCCCAGGAACTTTTGAATTTCATTTCCCGTTTGGTCAGTGTGGTGAGCTCAGCAGCATGTAGTTGCAGAGGTGACCATGCAGTCCCCCCAGAATCGTAGAGTGTAGAATGTTTCTACGCTCCCCCTATCATCTCCATCACTGAGGTTATCACAGATTAGAAGGCAAAAAAAATGCACTCGCAATGCAGGGCCACCCGGGTGGGGGCAAGAAGGGCAATTTTCCCCAGGCCTTGGGCTCCGCAGGTACCCCCATGAGAGTTTTGTGGGATCGCTGGAGCGGGGTCCTTCACTCACTCTGGGGGCCCCGGAAAATTCTCGTGGGGCCGGGCCCCCAGAGCTTCTTCCGCTCCGAGTCTTTGGCAGTGGGAGGGTCCTTCTGCCCCAGGGTGGAAGGACTCCCCGACACCAAATTACCGCCAAAGCGGGACCCGCTGCTGAAGTCCCAGGTCGTCAGCGGTAATATGGCAGCAGGGGTCCCCGCTGCAGGTCTTCAGGGCACTTCGGCAACTGGTCCCGGAGTGGAAGGACCCCTTGCTGTTGAATTACCGCCAAAGTGGGGGCCCCCGCCTCTAAAGACCCCAGGCCTCCTGAATCCTCTGGGCGGCCCTGTCACAATGACATGTTTTCCAAGCTCATGCAGTCCTCCTGCACTGATAGGGCACAGCTTAATGCAGGGTGGAATTGAGTGGCAGAGGCCAGGAAAGAATTAAATGAGAGTGAAGAGCGGAGGCAGGACGCGATGCTGAGGCTAATGGGGGAGCAAATGGACATGATGAATCGTCTGTTCGAGCTGCAGGAAAGCCAACAAGAGCACAGATTGCTGCTGCATCCACTGCATAACCGCCTACCCTCCTCCCCATGTTCCATAGCCGCCTTGCCCAGACGCCCAAGAACCCCGGGGGGAGGTTCCGGGCACCAATCACTCCACTCTCAGAAGACTGTCATTCAAACAGCTTGATTTTTAGTGTGGCTACAATAAACAATGTGGCCTTGTCCTTCCCTCCTCCCGCACCCCACCCTGGCTACCTTGTCCGTTATCTCATTTTTTTTAATTAATAAAGAAAGAATGCATGGGTTCAAAACAATAGTTACTTTATTTCAAAGGGAGGAGGGTGGTTGGCTTACAAGGAATTAAAATCAACAAAGGGGGCAGGTTTGCATCAAGGAGAAACACACATAACTGTCACACTGAAGCCTGGCCAGTCATGAAACTGCTTTTCAAAGCCTCTCTGATGCACAGCACACCTTGCTGTGTTCTTCTAATCTCCCTGGTGTCTGGCAGCTCAAAATCAGATGCTAGGTACTTTGCCTCAACCTCCCACCCTGCCATAAACGTCTCTCCCTTACTCTCACAGATATTATGGAGCACACAGCATACAGCAATAACAATGGGAATGTTGGTTGCGCTGAGGACTGACCAACACCGCCATCGAGCTTTTAAACATCCAAAGGCACTTTCTACCACTATGCTGCACTTGCTCAGCCTATAGTTGAACTGCTCCTTACTTCTGTCCAGGCTTCATGAGCCATGGGAGCAACGATAGGCTAGGGTAGGTGCGACCACGCAGTGCTGCCGTCTGGAAGAGCAACCTCAGGCAGAAGCCTCCAGTCTGCAACAGCAGCAGTGACGGTGAGCTGAGCGGGCTCCAAGCTTGCCGTGCAACAGCGTCTGCATGGGTAACCCAGGAAAAAAGGCGTGAAACGATTGTCTGCCATTGCTTTCACAGAGCGAGGAGTGACTGACGACATGTACCCGAAACCACTCGCGACACTTTTTGCCCCATCAGACATTGGGGGTTTAACTCAGAATTTCAAAGGGCAACAGAGATTGCAGGAACTGTGGGACAGCTACCCACAGTGCACCGCTCTGTAAGTTGACACTAGCCGCGGTAGTGAGGATGCACTACACCAACTTAATGCGCTTAGTGTGGACGTATACAATCGACTGTATAAAATCAATTTCTAAAAATCAACTTCTATAAAATCAACCTAATTTCATAGTGTAGAATACTGTTACAGTAAACTCATAGAGGATTACAGTATTCACTCTTATCTGGTGAACAATCCTCCTCTTTGATAAGATCCGCTTTAACAGGAGTGATGTTAGCAGCTGTAAATTGCCCTAAACAGCTTTTCCCATTGATTTTTACATTCTCTGCACAAGTTATGGGGTGACCGTCACCCGAGCTCACAGTAAAACATTTACATAAAAGGTGGTAGTGATGAGGTATATTTGGTTACACACAGACAACTGCTTTTAGAGTCAAACAACATACCTACACTGTTCCAAACTGGACAGATTCTAGCCCCATCTTTGTCGTTCAGAGGAGCTGGCTTTTCAGGATGATACAGGTCCTGTTGTTCCTTTATTCTTTTCAGCTCGAGCTTAAGTCTGTCCACTTTTGCCTTAGATTCTAGCTCAACCCTTTCACCCCCACTCCAGGGAAGAGCTGAGAAGAAAACAAAGGAAATTAGCTGTTGTCACCAACTAATCAAACAGCACAAACCTCTTAGAACACAACAATCCAAATCCTGTTCTTTCAAAAGGTAAATTTTATTAAAAATAAAAAAGAAAGAAAATACATCTGGAACTTAGGCTTTTGCTAGATTTTAAAAGAGCAATTCCAAAAATTAAGCACCTAGAATAGCTTTCTTGGGGTTCAGCTTAAAGGTTACAAGCAAACAAAAGCATCTGGGATTAGCACAGAGGAGATCCACGAGACAAAAATACAGAAATAAACCTGATTGCGTTTATCTAAACATTCCCTGTCCCAGTGATTCCTTCCAGGTATGGAAGATAATTTTTCATACCAGGTTCAAACCTTATGCAGGATTCCTGCTTATAGCATTGCTGCTCCGTGTCCCTGCAGCCCAGAGAGAACAACAGACAAAGGAAAAGTTTCTTTCCCAATTTTAAAAAGCTCTACCGTCCCATCGGCTCTTTTGGTCAGGTACCCACTTTTTTTTCTTACCTGGGGGTCTTTTTAACCCTTCACAGGTAAAGCAAGTAGAGAACATCCACCAAGAGGGATTTTACAGCTAACTGGCTGGCTGGGCGTCCATCAAAGGGAGCTCCTCCTGCCCCCCGCCTTATTTATCACACAGGCGGGAGCATCTTCGTGGCAGTGGGTGGCACTTAGCCGATTTCAGCTCTGCTTCTGTTGCTTCCGTCAGTACCAAGGGAGTGCGATCGACTCAGATTGCTGGTCTGGAATGAGTGTGACCCTCAATAGCCATGTTCTGTTCACACCTGTGTGCAGTATGGCAGAGAGGGGCGCTCCCTGAACTCCAAGCTGACAATCCCCCAGCCACAAATGGCAGGTAGCCCCACCCCAGTAACTCCATGGCTGATAGTCCAAAGCCAGCCCCTGCAGAGCTGCCCAGAGGGGTACGCGTGGCAGGTCTGCACTTGAAACCAAGCCGCTGTGGCATTCAGCGAGGACATTGCTGCACCGCGGGTAGAGCGACTCCCATCAGCGTGGTTACAACACCTCCGCGAGCGGCCTGAGCTGTGTGCGTGGAGACACCCTCCCGCCCACATAGCGCTGTCCACCCCAGAGGCTAGGCTGGGAGGACCGATTAGAAAACTCAGTTCCTAGTGTGGGGTTCAGGAATACCTCGGCCCAAGGTGCTGGAGAAATCCTCTGAATACAGGCAGCTCCAACTCCCTCTGCCTCACAGGAGGAGGCTCTGGCACACCCTCCCCAGCCTGCTGGCCTGGGAGGCTAACCCAACCCACTGACAGGTACAGGTCCCCGCCGCACCTGAGAGCTAAACTCAACTGCACAGGCAAACTGGAGCAACCGGCCCTGGCTAGAGACATGAGCCCCTCGCTCGGACCCCACTTGCCAGAGCGCCCAGCAGGAGGGGAAGGTCCCAGTTTCCTATCAGCCCAAACTAAGCAGCAGAACATTCTCCTCATCAGCTGCTGGGAGCCAGTGACTCGTTCGCTTGGGCACTGGCATCCCTACGCTCTCAGCTGGCCCCAGAATCAGAGTAAAACAGGTCCTGCAGAGCAGCTCATTTGAACCTCCTGTGCAGAGAGCCCTGCCAGCATGAGCCATCTCGCCCTGCAGCTCTCTCCTGTCAGCCCTGGCCCGGCCCATGGCACTTCCTCCCTCCCGTGTGCGTACATGGGTAAATGCATAGCTCCATACGTGGCTCCAGCGTGGCTGCTGTCAAGGGCTGTACCGTTCCGTACGACCACGGCTGTGCTGGCAGCTTTGTATTGTTCCAAGTCAGGCCCCTGGCACGTGCAGCACCTTGTCTTTGGAGATTGGCTAACGGCTACTGGAGCTTCACCCCCACCTCACTAATAAGGTGGAGGAAGCTGCATGTGGTGCAGGAAGCTGGCCTGGTCCAGCCCGGCCCTGTGTCCTTTGTGTGTGTGGCTGAGAGAGAGCAGAGGAGAATTTGTCATGTTCTTTGGAGAACAATGTCAGTGTCTAGTTCTCAGCCCAGAAGCCAGAGGGGCTGCACCAAGGTGGGGAGGTCGAGGAGCTGCCTGGCATGGACACCCCACCTGGTGTCAGGGGCGGGGCACTAGGCAGAGACGTTACAGGGGAGAGGTGCTCGATTATTGGCCCGATGTCCTTGGCAGCCAACTGTAACCAGGCAGAGAGCGGCTCTAACCCCACAGACTGCCGGTCAGGAGCCGAGCTGCACTGGACACAGAATGGTTCTCCCCAGCCTTGCCAGCCCCTCCTTCGTGAGCAGGTCTCCAGGGAGCCAGAGCAGCCTTGCCCGTAGCTCCCACTCTCACTCCATCTCCCTGGCTCTGCTGCAGTTCTGAGCCCGGGCTCTGGTCTCCATATGCTTAGGGCTGCCCCGGTTCCCCTGCAGCAGCTGCCATCTCAGTTTGCTCTCTAGAGGCGTTTCTAGGCCCTCACCTGCCATTCACTGGCTTCCTGCAGCCCACTTTGTCTCGCAGACTCTTTCAGCAGGAAGTTTGAAACCAGTTTCCTGACCACCTGGCTCTGCTGCCCTCTGGGTGCTGAGCTGCCCTGATCTCACTCGCCACGGCCCTGGCACTGGCATAGCCCCGGTGTTGGGAGTCCAGCCTTTCCACTCTGCTGGGCATAGGGGGGTTAGCACTTGCCCAGCTTTCAGGCTGGCTAAATGGTACAAATCCAATCAACGGCAGGGCTGTTGCATTAGAACAGTGGGTTTATTGAGGACACAGGAACGGCTGACGGCGCAGTCACTGGAATGACCTGACCCAGGGCTCCTGTCGCGTGACCAGGGGGCGTCTCACCAGGGAAGAACTTTCCCTTCCCAGTTCACAAAGGCCCCGTTGTCCTTCTTGGAGAGTGTTGGAAGCACGTTAAGGATCCCTTGGACACTCACGTCCACCGTCAGTGGAGCCTGCAGGGGGCAAAGGAGAGTGAGGGGGAGAAGCCTGCCCTGGGGCTGGCCCAGGACACCAGGGGCCGGGCCAGGATCTGGGAAAGGATCTCAGTAATCCCATTCTGCCTTCGCTGGCAGTGAATGGGGGAGGCAGGTCCCAGGCCAGTGTTTACAATAGAAAATGGGTGAAAAGGGCTGCACCCCTGAGAGACAACCTAAGCCCCAATGGATACAGACGACCAGCTCCTGCCCTCTCCAGCTCCCCAAGGCAGCAGCTCTGCAGGGTTTCTTATGCAATGCTGAGCGCTGACGGAACCATGGGACCGGCAGCCCTGGGAAGCAATGCCCAGGACGCAGCACTGAATCCCCAGGGAGCTGGGTCCTGACGACCGCCTTGCTGGGATGGGAGCCCCTGAGAGGTGTCATCAATTTGGGGCGGGGGTGATAAGGGAACAGGCTCCAGTGTAACCATTCCCGCAACGATGAACTTCTGCCCTTGACATGTGGCTACGACTGGCCTCTCCCACTCAGCACCTACCTGGTGGGAGCCTGTGCTCCCCATGTCAGTCTGCACCCAGCCAGGATGGACAGCGATGCTCAGGATCCCGTCTCCTTCATACCCCAAGGATTGGCACTTGGTGAGCATGTTCAGAGCAGCCTGTGGGCGAGACACCATGAGCAGAGACAGCAGCATGTGAGGAGAGCAGGGACCTACCACCAGGAGAAAGGTGAGCAAGGGGGACAGCTGATGCAAGCTGCAGTGTGTGATTCTCAACTGGGGATGATCAGCATGTTACTGAGTCGCCACCTCTCACTGCAATGGGCCCATGTGCAGGACCCAGAGTCCTGTTCCAAGGCTTTGGCTCTGGGGTCAGGTGACCAAGCATCATGTGACCCGGAGGCCGTGCTTCCCACAGGAGACAGCAGAGTGAGACTGGCCTGAATGCTGGCCTGGCAGGTCAAATCTGGGGGATAAACCACGGGGCAAGAATAGGGTGACCAGACAGCAAATGTGAAAAAGACCCAAAAATCGGGACTGTCCCTATAAAATCGGGACATCTGGTCACCCTAGGCAAGAAAGATTTTTCTTTCTCCTTTGCTGTAGCTGAACACAGACCGAGCGTGAATTGATGCTCCACGGGGCACACCCCCTACCTTGCTGCACCGATAAGAGACAACTTCCACCAACTCCCAGGCAATGAGATTCGCGATGGAGCCGCACTCACTGGATATGTTGACAATGGCCGCCTTGCTGCAGCTCAGCCCTGGTTTGGGGGTCCCCTGGGCAGCCTTCTTCAGCAAGGGCAGGAACGCCTGGGCAATGGGGAGAAAAGAGCACCCCTGGGTCAGCTAAGGAGAAAGGACCCACATTCCTCTCTTCACCAGCGGACTCTGATTTGTATTGAAGTGGGTCCAGCTGTTGCCCAGAGGTGTCACAGGCTGGCCCCCTGGGCCTACTGCTCCTAGCCCATGCTATCCCCCTGCCCTCCAACTTGTTCAGCCTCAGTCCTGTTTTAAAGGCTGATTTCTAGGAGTTGGGTAATTCCATTCTGCCCTCGCTGGCAGTGAACGGGAGAGCCCAGTACCAGGCCAGTGTTTACAATAGAAAGTGGGTGAAAAGGGCTGCACCCCTGAGAGACATCCTAAGCCCCAATTGAAATAGCCTGAGGTCAATTGAAAAATTCTGCCGTTGCCCTAGCTACCACCTGTCGGAGCACTAGATTTATTACAGCAACAGAAGAACTCTTTTGGCACTGCTGTCATGTTTCTAGTGTAGATACAGCTGATTATATGCTGTTTCCCCACCTTAGAGCCCTGCACAGAGTATCTTGTGGGATTGTACACACTCTCTAGATCTGGGGTTCTCAAATTCGGGGTCAGGACCCTCAAAGGGGTCATGAGGTTACTACATGGGGTTTCGTGGGCCTCCCCTCGAAACCCCACTTTACATCCAGCATTTATAATGGTGTTAAATATATAAAAAGTGTTTTTAATGTACAAGCGGGGGTCACACCCAGAGACTTGCTGTGTGAAGGGGTCACCAGTACAAACTTTTGAGAGCCCCTGCTCTAGATCTGTGCTAGACAGAGGCCTCGACTCACTGACATGGAAGTATTTCCTCTCTAATACGCTGAGCTGTACTTACAGCACACTGCAGAAATCGGGTGGGATAGTCAAATACCAGCAGCTTTGGCCTAACTCGCGGGGCAACTCTAGGTATTTTGCCACCCTAAGCACAGCAGAGAGGTTCTGGGTCCCGTGGATTTGGCGGCACGCCTGCGGGAGGTCCGCCGAAGCCGTGGGACCAGCGGACCCTCTACAGGCATGTCGCCGAAAAGCAGAGCGCCTCCGTGGCTTCCCACCCCAGGCGTGCGCTTGGCGTGCTGGTGCCTGGAGCCACCCCTGCTAACTCGTCTTCCATCCGAGTCAATGGGATTTTTAGCGCGGAGGTATTAAGAGCCCGGTTAGGTCAATACAATTGGCTTCTTCAAATCCTACACCCAGTATAAGAGGAGCAGCAAAAACTTGTGGGCGTATTCAGTATAAAACAGAGCACCTATGATCAGAGCTAAGACAGCCTCATCAGTAACTGCCTTGTCCAATACCTGTCCTGCAGAAGGCTGGGCTGCTGGGGGAGAGGAAAGTACCTCGTACCTAGATGCAAACACACACTTCAGCGACAACTTATCACAGCATAAGGTTGGGATTTAGGTGCCCAACTCTCATTCACTGTCAACGTGATTTGTGTGCCCAACTCCCTTAACCACCTTTGAAAAACCCAGCCCTTGTGCACAGAGATAGAGCAGGCCAGTCCAGTAACGGCACAGCTTTCCCTAACCGGCCCTCCATAAAGTTTTGCAACCCCGATGTGGCCCTCGGGCCAAAAAGGTTTGCCCATCCCCACTCTCAGGAGATGGCCTCTCCTGCAGGAGCTGAACTCTTGGCTCAGACCCCACCGGGGCAGCGTTAGGGCCTCTGAGTCCATTTCTCGGGTGATTACAGTCTCATAATGCACCTGACACTTACACTGTGATTAACGCCACACCCCAGCCCCCAAACACACACACACACACACCAGGTTGGCTTATTGATCCAGGAACCAGAGCCCTGGAGGAAGGGAGAAGTTCTGGCTTATGCAAAGTCAAACCCCACTGCAGCCAACGACCTGCCCTTTGTCGGGGCCCTTACCTGGCTCACCAGCAGGAGCCCTGTCACGTTGGTTGCGTACACCAGGGACATGTCCTCCGGTGTCTCAGACTCTAGTGTGCTCGGCCTCACTATCCCAGCATTGTTTATCAACAGATTCAGCCCCGAGCTTTTCAGATGCTCCTCAACTCTGGTAGCTGCCGCCTTGATGCTGGCTGGGTCAGTAGCTTCTATAGAGACAGAGCAGGGGGTTCAGAGTAGGGTGAGCAGACAGCAAATGTAAAAATCAGGACAGGGGGCAGGGGATAATAGGAGACCATATAAGAAAAAGACCCATAAATTGGGACTGTCCCTATAAAATCGGGACATCTGGTCACCCTAGTTCAGAGGTGTGGTTCCTCCACCCTGTCGCTAACCCCTCTCCCGGAGACCCGAAGCCCCGGCTACTCTACAGAGCCATGCTAACGACTTGGGAGCTCATAAACACAGCTAGCCAGAACTGGGTCGTACCATGGCAAGGGCAGGATGGATAGCATCAAAGCCAGAGAGTGAAATCGGGAGGACCAGGAGTCAGCTGGGCGAGTGCAAAGCAGTGAGGCAGTGAGAGTGGTAATGGGGCGGGGGGAGGGCGTGTTGCACCAACAGGATCTTCCCAGGGGTGAGCAGGGTTGGAAATCTGCCATCAGAGCTCTGGCAGCCTCACCCTCACCCAGCTTTCATCATCCCATGAGAACACCCTTCAGGGGAGAGCGCCCTGATGGCATAGTTGTGTGGCAGCATTTGAAACATGCCGATTTTTCCTATTAAAAAGCGTTTGCAGCATTTTTTTAATCAGAACCATCAGCATGATTTTCGGGTTACTGAAAAAGCTGGTTCAACAAAAGAGCTTGATAATCATTTTGACACATCACCGAAAACATCGGACAAGCCAGGAGGGGCTCGGGACGGAGCGGACGGGCGGGTCTCAGCGGCATGTGGGCTGCGGGAAAGGGGGGATGAGCCAGGGGGCGATTGGCTGGGTCCCCGTGGGGGTGTCACTGCAGGCAGGGGGTCACATGGGGGGTGACAGGCTGGGCCCCCACAGGGCCGTCAGTGAGGGGCAGGACCCCGGCATCATGTGAGGGGCAGGGATCACATGAGGGCTGACAGGGTGGGTTCCAGGGGGAGGAGGGTCGTTGAGTGGTGCGGATTAGGCGAGGGGTCTGAGAGTGGGTGTCACTGGGGGGCTGGGCAGAGGGGGTCACATGAGGGGTGATAGGCTGGGCCCCTTCAAGGGAGGGTTGCCAAGTTTGGTGTGAGGTATTCCTGGAGGTTTCATCACATGACAATCATTAATTAAACATAAATTTTTAATTCCTGGAGAATCCAGGACAGTCCTGAAGGGTTGTTAACCCTACTTCAGTGGGTTTATTACTGAAGGAAGGGAGGGATAGCTCAGTGGTTTGAGTATTGGCCTACTAAACCCACGATTGTGAGCTCAAGCCTTGAGAGAGCTATTTGGGGATCGGTCCTGCTTTGAGCAGCAGGTTGGATTAGATGATCTCCTGAGGTCCCTTCCAACACTAATAATCTATGATTTTCACCGTGAGCACTGGTGTGACCCTATGTGTGAAGTCACTGTGCCACTCACTCAGATTTGGCCCTGCTCCCCCTATCCTCAGTCATGTGAGCAGCACTCCAAACATCAACAGGATAAGCAGCTGGTCCCAGCAGATCAAAGGCATGACCAGACCAGTCACTTTATGGCTACTGCTTGAGCTAGGGGTGCTCCCCCATGAATTTGGTCCCTGGCCATTGCCCTAGTTTGTTAATCTGGCCCTAGCAGGATCCCTAGGCTGGGATTGGTTCCCTGTTCATGAAACTGATTCCTTGGTTCCAAAGCTTCAACTACCTGAAGGAGGGTTCCAAAGAGGATGGATCTAGACTGTTCTCAGTGGTAGCAGATGACAGAACAAGGAGCAATGGTCTCAAGTTGCAGTGAGGGAGGTTTAGGTTGGATACTAGGCAACACTATTTCGCTAGGAGGGGGGTGAAGCACTGGAATGGGTTACCTAGGGAGGTGGTCGGATCTTCTTCCTTAGAGGTTTTTAAGACCCAGCTTGAGAAAGCCCTGGCTGGGATGATTTTGTTAGGAACTGGACTGCTTTGAGCAAAGGGTTGGACTAGATGACCTCCTGAGGCCTCTTCCAACCCTGATATTCTTTGATTCTATGAGTTTATGAAAGCAAATTTGTCTCCAAGAGAGCGAGGCCTGTTCAGACCCAAACAGCCAGGCTCATACATGGCATAGGCAGCCCCTGTCTCAATCAAAATCATCCCTTCCCTGCCAGTCTGGCACGCAGGACAATCTGCAAATACCAGGAACATCCTGGGCCTCCTCCTGACCAAGCCCAGAGAGCCTGAGTGGGACGTAGGAGACCTGGGAGTTGCTCTGCTGAGAAGGGTGACTGCTAGGCACCCTCCCCTTCACTAACACCTAGGCAGGATTAACTCTAACAGTGGATCCCAACCAGGCAAGGAACAGGAACACGGAGACAGGGGGACGGGGAACAGGGAACAAAGAGACCCAGAGCAAGGGAACCTCAGCTCCGGGCCCAGGGCAGGGCACCCACCTAGCGCAACGATCGCCAGGTTTGGATGCCTGGACACCAAGTTCTTCAATTGCTGGAAGAGAATAAAGTCAACAATTATTGACGGAGCCTCCAGCCTGCAGGGATGGTTAGGCCGGGCAGAGTACAGCTCCCTGCTGCTACCCCGAACCAAGTCAATATCTGCCTGCAAAGCTCCCATGCGCAGGGTCCAGCCCTGGCTTTCGGGGTCTGCAGCAGGGTGTCTAAACCGGCATCATCTAGCTCAGTGCAGTCAAACCAGGGATATGTTTCCCTGTTCCCTTTAGGAGACAGGCACCTGTGCTCCCCACCTGCTCCCTCAATGCGCTGTGCTAGCTTTGCATGTGTCCCATGCAGAACTCGTCCCCAGCCTTATGCGCCAGAGAGCATCAGCCTGGAGCAGGGGCTGAAATCCCCTCCTGCTCGGGCCTGTTGCTTTTGGCTCCCAGTACTGGAGGCCCCTCACTTAGATTCCCCCAACCCAGCTACAGCTAACTCCCTCTCACCTCGCCCTGTTCTCACCTGCGCTCGCTCTCCCTCCGGGTCCTGGCAGGTCGCAAAGATCCACTCGGGTGGGTTTGATTTCTCCAGAAACTGCTTGACGAGCTCCAGGCCTATTCCCCGATTGGCCCCAGTTACCAGAACGCTGCGGACTTTAAAGCCAGCCATGGTCCTCGCCTGCCTGTGCCCCAGCTGGCAGGGCCTGTGCTCAGCGAGAGCTGGGCTAGTTCTGGCCCCCACGTCCCCCGCCCCTGGGGTTACACAGCGTCTGACTCCTGGGTGCCAGCTCCCTGATTCCACACCAAGGCCTGGAACCTGCCCCGCGCAGAGTAAAATCGCTGGAAGCTGAGCAGAGGCTTCCCCTGCAGAGGTGTGTGAGTCACCATGGATTGGAGGAGCTCCCCAGAAGGGAGGAGCTGTGAAGTGCAGAAAAGGAGATGGCGGGGGTGGGAGAGAGGCTGATCGGAAGCTTTAGGGTTCGGATGGATTTGTGCATTTTCACGGGGTGACTTTTACACTGGGCAGGGTTTGCAATCTCTCACAGAAGTAATAAGAGCTTTGGCAGGTTAATATTCAACATGGTGAAACTCATTCTCCACTCCCCTGACTTGGTTGAGCCGCATGGCACCTACTAATGGCTTTCAGGGGCTGTGGGACGTAGTTTTACAGAGAAATGATCTGTTATAAGGTACTGCAGGGCAAGACCCCTACATTTTATTGTCCTATGAAGACTGGGGGAAAAGCCTAGGCTATGCAGCACACTCCACATAGGTTAGGGTCTCAATTTTACGTTGTCCACAGTTAGTGCATCAACATTATGAAACTTTAACTACACTCATGCGCATGGTACCGGGCTTCTGATTTTAGGCTTTAACCTGTGAGCACCCCAACACAAAAGAATTGAAATTGGTGATTAGCCAGTAAACACTGGAAACCACTGGAAGTGGTTCTTTGTATCTAAGGACTCCTTGTATCTAAGAACCTTGTATCTAAGGTTCCTTGTATCTAAGGACTCTGCAGTTGTGCCGCCCGGCTGGAGCCAGCGATGTCACGGTGCTGCACAGAGCACCAGGTCAGGCTGCGGCTCTTTTGCTGCGCCACCCGGCTGGAGCCAGCCATGCTACCATTCTGCACAGAGAACCGGGTCAAGCTGTTGCTCGGCAGCTGCTCTAAATGGCAAGAGCTCGCAGTCCCACCACCCAGAGCATTGCGGCGCTGGTGCAGTGAGCTGAGGCCATGGGGGAAGGGGCACAGTGGGGAGGGGCTGGGGCAGCCTCCTGGGCCAGGAGCTCTGAGGCCAGGCAGGAGGGTTCTGCGGGGCAGCTGCGGCCTGCGGACTGTAGTTAACCACCTCTGGTATAAGTAATATAACAGGCAAGTTGCCACTCCCAACAAATAAACTGCTATTCTCCACATTATACTGATCTTTTTTAAGCACATCACTTTTCCATTGGTTAAGCATATTTTCCCAAGCTTTACTAGCCAACAATCCAACACTCACCAAGACTGTCCCCTTCCTCCCTCAGTCAGGGCTTTAACCTGATCAACAACTTTAATTTGCTCTAGAGAAACATTTCCCTGAGACTTATCTAATGCCAGATTCACTTCTGAGATATCAGACACTCAGCAATTTCTCCCGCATATGCACTGTTTCTTTGCACAGATAAACAGTCATCTTCCTGTGACAAACATTTGGTGAAATGCTCCAGAGGCAAGTTCTTGCCCCTGTAGACACAGGTTTAGGGTTATTTTTTTTCTGTGACTGATTTATGACATCAGCCTGACTGAACAAAGCTTCAATATCATCCCCAATCAAAAGATCCTTAGGCAATAGCTTCCTTACACCAGCTATAACTCCATGTTTAGCACCATTCCAGTCACAATGGATTCTGCCTAAAGGCACACTTAGCCCTGATTTACGCTACGGGCTCAGGTCGAATTTAGCTCCGTTAGGTCAATTAAAAATGACAACCACACAACCAACCCCATTCCGTCAACCTAAAGGGCTCTTAAAATCGACTTCTGTTCTTCTCCCCGACAAGGGGAGTAGCACTAAAATCGACCTTGTTGGGTTGAATTTGGGGTAGTGCAGATGCAAATCAATGGTATTGGCCTCCGGGAGCTATCCCAGAGTGCTCCATTGTGACCGCTCTGGACAGCACTTTGAACTCCGATGCACTAGTCAGATACACAGGAAAAGCCCCAGGAACTTTTGAATTTCATTTCCCGTTTGGTCAGCGTGGTGAGCTCAGCAGCACTCAGTTGCAGAGGTGACCATGCAGTCCCCCCAGAATCGTAGAGTGTAGAATGTTTCTACGCTCCGCCTATCATCTCCGTCCCTGAGGTTATCACAGATTAGAAGGCAAAAAAAATGCTCTCGCAATGCAGGGCCGCTCAGAGCGGGGGGGAAGTGCGGCAGTTTGCCCCAGGCCTCGGGCCTCATAGGAGCCCCCATGACAGTTTTGTGGGGTCCCTGGAGCGGGGTCCTTCACGCGCTCCGGAGTCTCCGGAAAACTCTCGTGCGGCCCGGGCCCCCGGAGCTTCTTCCGCTCCGGGTCTTCAGCAGTGGGGGGGTCCTTCTGCCCCAGGGTGGAAGAACTCTCCGACACAGAATTACCGCCGAAGCAGGACCCGCCGCTGAAGTGCTGGGTCGTCAGCGGTAATTCGGCAGCAGGGGTCCCCGCCGCAGGTCTTCAGGGCATTTTGGCGACTGGTCCCGGAGTGGATGGACCCCCCGCCTTAGAATTACCACCGAAGTGGGGGCCCCTCGCCTCCAAAGACCCCAGGCCTCCTGTCACGGACTGACCGGGCAACGCTCTGGAACTGCTCCCCACCAAGCAAGGCAGGACTTTGGGGAGCCTCCTCTCGCTTGGAGCAGACTTGTTCAGGGCAAGAAGCTCACACAGCTTCACCTCCTGGGTCTCTCCTTGGAGCATTCAGCATGCTCTGCCCCTCCGTGCGCTTCCCACAGCGAGCCCGCCCCAGCGAGGTCCTGGGGAAGCCACAGGGTCCTGCAACCCCACTTCTCAATCAGCCGTGACTCTCAGCCAGCCAGTAAAACAGAGGTTTATTCGATGACAGGAACAGGGTCAAAAACAGAGCTTGTAGGTACAGCGAACCGGACCCCTAGGCCGGGTCCATTCTGGGGGGCAGTGAGCCAGACCCCCAGGTCTGCACTTCACTCCTCGTCCCCAGCCAGCTCCAGACTAACAATCCCCTTCAGTCCCTCCTCCTCTGCTCAGTTCCTTTCCCGGGCCAGGAGGTCACCTGATCTCTTTGTCTCCAACACCTTCAGCTGGCACCTTTACATAGGAGGGGCCCAGGCCATCAGTTGCTAGGAGACAGAGTGCCAGGCATTTAGGTGCACTGGCCCTTTGCTCTGCCAGAAACTTAAGAACTGCCATGGGGACACTGAGGCACCAACACAGTATTCAGAGAAAACATTAAGAACATTCCTAGTTCATCACACCTCCCGAATCCTCTGGGCGGCCCTGTCACAATCACATGTTTTCCGAGCTCACGCAGTCCTCCTGCATTGATAGGGCACAGCTTAATGCATGGAGGCATTGAGTGGCAGAAGCCAGGAAAGAATTAAGTGAGAGTGAAGAGCGGAGGCAGAACGCGATGCTCAGGCTAATGGGGGAGCAAATGGACATAATGAAGCATCTGTTGGAGCTGCAGGAAAGCCAGCAAGAGCAATGATTGCTGCTGCATCCACTGTATAATCGCTTACCCTCCTCCCCATGTTCCATAGCCGCCTTGCCCAGATGCTCAAGAACACTGGGTGGGAAGCTCCGGGCACCAATCACTCCACTCTAGAGGCTGGCCAAGCAACAGAAGGCTGTCATTCAAACAGCTTGATTTTTAGTTTGGCTACAATAAGCAATGTGGCCTTCTCCTTCCCTTCTCCCCCACCCCACCCAAGCTACCTTGTCCATTATCTCATATTTTTTTAATTAATAAAGAAAGAATGCATGGTTTCAAAACAATACTTACTTTATTTCAAAGGGGGGAGGGTGGTTGGCTTACAGGTAATTATAATCAACAAAGGGGAAGGTTTGCATCAAGGAGAAACACAGGCAACTGTCACACTGAAGCCTGGCCAGTCATGAAACTTGTTTTCAAAGCCTCTCTGATGCACAGCACACCTTGCTGTGTTCTGCTAATTGCCTTGGTGTCTGGCAGCTCAAAATCAGATGCCAAGTGCTTTGCCTCAACCTCTCACCCTGCCATAAACGTCTCCCCCTTACTCTCACAGAAATTATGGAGCTCACAGCAAGCAGCAATAACTATGGGAATGTTGGTTGCGCTGAGGTCTGCCCAACACCGCCATCGAGCTTTTAAACATCCAAAGGCACATTCTACCACCATGCTGCACTTGCTCAGCCTATAGTTGTACTTCTCCTTACTTCTGTCCAGGCTTCATGAGCCATGGGAGCAAGGGATAGGCTGGGGTAGGTGCAACCACGCAGTGCTGCTGTCCGGAAGAGCAGCCTGAGGCAGAAGCCTCCAGCCTGCAACAGCAGTGGTGACAGTGAGCTGAGCAGTCTCTCTGCTTGCCGTGCTTCGGCGTCTGCATGGGTAACCCAGGAAAAAAGGCGTGAAACGATTGTCTGCCATTGCTTTCACAGAGGCAGGGGTGACTGATGACATGTACCCAAAACCACTCACTACAGTTTTTGCCCCATCAGATATTGGGAGCTTAACTCAGAATTTCAAAGGGCAGTAGAGACTGCAGGAACTGTGGGACAGCTACCCACAGTGCACCGCTCTGTAAGTTGATACTAGCAGCGGCAGTGAGGACGCACTCCACCAACTTAATGCGCTTAGTGTGGACGTATGCAATCGACTGTATAAAATCAATTTCTAAAAATCAACTTCTATAAAATCAACCTAATTTCGTAGTGTAGAATACCCTTACAGTAAACTCATAGAGGATTACAGTATTCACTCTTATCTGGTGAACAATCCTCCTCTTTGACAAGATCCGCTTTAACAAGTGTGATGTTAGCAGCTGTAATTTGCCCTAAACAGCTTTTCCCATTGATTTTTACATTCTTTTCACAAGTTATGGGGTGACCTTCACCTGAGCTCACAGTAAAAGCATTTACATAAAAGGTGGCAGTGATGAGGTAAATTTGGTTACACACAGACAACTGCTTAAAGTCAAACAACAAAGCAACACTGTTCCACTCTGGACAGATTCTAGCCCCATCTTTGTCGTTGAGAGGAGCTGGCTTTTCAGGATGATACAGGTCCTGTTGTTCCTTTATTCTTTTGAGCTCGAGCTTAAGTCTGTCGACTTTTGCCTTAACTTCTAGCTCCTGCCATTGAATATGTGCCATTCTCTTTCCATATCAGTGATGTTTTGCTTTTCCAGCCATTCTTTGTTCAAACTGCTTCCTTATCACTGGCAATTTGTCTTGGAAACTGGCCCAGAGTGGCACTTTGAGAGTGATGGGGAAAGCGGGGCAAGGGCTTCTTGAACTGAGCTGCTCCTGTTTGCTCATGCACACGAGTAGCTGAGCTTTGCACGCACAAGTTCTCCAGGTACCCAGCATTCCGTGAGTACTTTGGGCCAATTTGCCAAGAAAAAACAGCTTCCCTCTCTACAATATCAGCAGCTGAAGGCTCCCTTTTGTTCTCACCCAATGCAATATTTGCACTGAGTGCAGAGTTTGGGCTGCTTATGGGGATGTTGAGAACCACACATCTCTCTCTGGTAGGTATACAGAGCAGGCGTGGGTTTGCGGTACTCTCACTGAGGCCTTCTCAGATTGGCTGGACTATGAAAGCAGTAATCAGTAGACTGATACTAGGCACCAAGAATATCAGGGGACGGCCCTTTTGTGGGCCTAGGCCTGGTGGACTGACCTTCGTGAGGGGAGGAATAGCTCAGTGGTTTGAGCATTGGCCTGCTTAACCCAGGGTTGTGAGTTCAATTCTTGAGGGGGCCATTTGGGGATTATGTTGGGGATTGGACCTACTTTGAGTAGGGGGGTTGGACTAGATGACCTTGTCATAAACAGATAGCTAAGGGTTAATGTTTCTTTCATCTGTAAATGGTTAACAAAGAGTGACCTGTAACACCTGACCAGAGGACCAATCAGGAGAGAAGGTATTTTAAAATCTCATGGGAGGGAAGCCTTTGTTTGTGGGTTTGGAGTTTGTCTTTATTCTCTCTGGGTCCTGGATGGGACTCGAGGTGAAACCAGGTTTCTGCCAATCTCCCTGCTACAGTCTCTTATCTATTCACAATTGTAAGTAAGAAAAGGCGGTCATAGTCTTTTAATTTGTTTTTTTCATTTACATATGTGTACTTGCTGGAAGTAGCTTAAATTGGGAATTATACTATGACATGGTGGGCAGCTAAGTGAGATAGATAAGAATCCAAAAGCCAGTAAGATTATTAATTTGCTTCTCTGCTAGATGGTTATAAGCAGAGGGAAGGGGTTTATTTTTTTAAACTGCAACCACAGAATTTTTTTTCCTTGCTTCGGTCTGGCTGTGCATAGATATGGCCTCAGGCAAGGGCCATTAAGTTTAACAGAGGTCTTTTGTTAGACAGTAGAACTCCAGCTGTGAGTCAACTACACCAGCAGAACACACATGCAAATGAAAGGTTTCCTTTTGTTCTAGTTTTATTCAGGAAGGCTTGTTAGAAAGACTCTGTTGCTTAGCAACACAGCAGGCAGCAGAGGAACAGTAATTCAGACAGTAAAGCAGCAGATGGCGCCCCAACACAAAAAAAAATAAAATTAAAATTAAAAGCAGGAAACATGACTTCCAGGGCAAAAGTAGAGGCAGAGCACAAGCAAGATATGGAAAAAAAATACAAGAACTTGAAATAAAACAAAAAGAGATGGAGCTAAGAGAAAGAGAAAGAGAGGCGGCCCACAGAAGAGAACAAGAAGACAGAGAGGCAGCCTACAAAAGAGAGCAAGCAGCCAAAGATGCAGACCACCAAAGACAGCTGGAACTCCAGAGGGACACCTACCAGCAGGCCCTGGAATTAGAAAAGGCTAAGCAACAGAACCCAGCCAATCCTAACAACCCGTCTCAAGTTGTTGTTCCACATCCCAAAAAATACCCACCTACAAGGCAGGTGATGACACTGAGGCCTTCTTAGAAAATTTTGAAAGAGCCTGCCTTGGGTACAGCATCTCTGAAGACCAGTACATGGTAGAACTGAGGCCACAGCTCAGTGGACCCTTAGCAGAGGTGGCGGCTGAAATGCCTAAGGAGAAAATGAATGATTATAAACTTTTTCAAACCAAGGCCAGATACCGAATGGGGATAACACCTGAACATGCCCGTCGGTGGCTCAGAGCCCTAAAATGGAAACCAGATGTGTCGTTCCCCCGACTCGCCTACCACACTGCTAAGGATTATGAAGCCTGGATATCAGGAACAAAGGTTAAGAATCTGGATGAGCTGCACCTCCTGATCCAAATGGAGCAGTTCTTAGATGGTGTTCCTGAGGAAATAGAGAGGTACATCCTAGATGGAAAGCCCAAAACGGTAATTGAGGCGGGGGAGATTGGAGCCAAATGGATGGAAGTGGCAGAAAAGAAAAAAGCTATTGTCAAGGGGAGCAAATACCCCAGGGTGCACACCAACAATAAACCCTACAACTGAGGGCAGCACAAGATCCCACCAACAACCCAAGGAAAGCCACAGACGTCCTATTCTTCCACCTCATCAGTCTCCAGTAAGCCACCTCGACCCAGTGACAAGTCAGCTGGAAGATGCTTTAAGTGTAATGAACTGGGACATATAAAGGCCAACTGCCCAAAGAACCCCAACCGAGTGCAGTTCATTACACCACCATCACACCAAAGATTCCCAGGCCCAGATGCCTCTCAAATACCCTTGAAGCGAAGGGGAATTTTGAGAGTGGGTGGAAAGAAGGTTCCTGCGTGCAGAGACACGGGGGGCACAAGTGTCAGCTATCTACCAATCCTTCATTGACCCCAAATTCATCAACCCAAAGGCCCAAGTGACAATTTACCCCTTCATGTCACAAGCTGTAGACTTGCCTACAGCTAAACTGCCTGTCCAGTACAAAGGCTGGTCAGGAATGTGGACTTTTGCAGTCTATGACAATTATTCCATCCCCATGCTACTGGGGGAAGACTTGGCCAACGAGGTGAAGTGGGCCAAGAGAGTGGGAATTGTTACACGTAGCCAAACCAGGCAAGCTTCCAGACCCATTTCTATTCCTGAGCCGTCCACAGAGGCCTCGTCTGTGTTACAAGAGACCCAGACAGAGGTAGTGGACCCAGATCCCCTGCCAACAACTGAAACAGCCACAGCACCTCCAGTCCCAGACCAGGAATTGGAAAAACAGCCAGCACCAGAACCGTTGCCAGCACTGACAACATTTCTTGCAAATCCATCTTCAACCCCAACGCCAGAGGGCACCAGCGAGCCGGAACTGGCAGAAGCAGCAGACAACCACACTCAAAAGGCTCAGCCAGAGCCTGAAATACCCCCTGGTGCACCAGCGGAGACCGGTTCACCAGCAACGGAAACAATCCCACCGTCTACATCTCTTCCAGGGGGACCAAGCCCAAGTCCACAGTCTAAGGAAGAACTGGTGTCTCCAGCTTCAAGGGAACAGTTCCAGACTGAGCAGGAAGCAGATGACAGCCTTCAGAAAGCTTGGGCGGTGGCACGGAGCACCCCACCGCCTCTCAGCTCTTCTAATCAATCCTGGTTTGTTGTAGAACAAGGACTTTTATACAAGGAGACTCTTTCTAGTGGACACCAGGAAGACTGGCATCCACAAAAACAGTTGGTGGTTCCAACTAAGTACAGGGAAAAGCTCTTAAGCTTAGCCCATGATCATCCCAGTGGCCATGCTGGGGTGAACAGAACCAAAGACCGGTTGAGGACGTCCTTCCACTGGGAGGGGATGGGCAAGGACGTTGCCAAGTATGTCCAGTCTTCTGGGGTGTGCCAAGACCAGGTCAAGGCCCCTCTCCAGCCACTCCCCATAATTGAGGTCCCATTTCAGCGAGTAGCTGTGGATATTCTGGATCCTTTCCTAAAAAAGACACCCAGAGGAAAGCAGTACATACTGACTTTCATGGACTTTGCTACCCGATGTCAGGAAGCAGTAGCTGTAGGCAACAACAGGGCTAACGCTGTGTGCCAGGCCCTAACAGACATTTTTGCCAGGGTAGGTTGGCCCTCCGACATCCTTACAGATTCAGGATCTAATTTCCTGGCAGGGACCATGAAAAAACTGTGGGAAACTCATGGGGTGAACCACTTGGTTGCCACCCCATACCACTATCAAACCAATTGCCTGGTGGAAAGGATTAATGAAACTTTGGGGGCCATGATACGTAAAATTGTCAATGAACACTCCAATGACTGGGACCTAGTGCTGCAGCAGTTGCTTTTTGCCTACAGGGCTGTACCACATCCCAGTTTAGGGTTTTCACCGTTTGAACTTGTGTATGGTCATGAGGTTAAGGGGCCATTACAGTTGGAGAAGCAGCAATGGGAGGGGTTTACGCCTTCTCCAGGGACTAATATTCTGAACTTTGTAAGCAACCTACAAAACACCCTCCGACATTCTTTAGCCCTTGCTAAAGAAAACCTAAAGGATGCTCAGGAAGAGCAAAAGGCCTGGTATGACAGACATACCAGAGAGCGTTCCTTCAAGGTAGGAGACCAGGTTATGGTCTTGAAGGCGCAACAGGCCCATAAAATGGAAGCATCATGGGAAGGGCCATTCACGGTCCAAGAGCGCCTGGGAGCTGTTAACTACCTCATAGCCTTTCCCAATTCCTCCCTAAAGCCCAGAGTGTACCATGTTAATTCTCTCAAGCCCTTTTATTCCAGAGATTTACAGGTTTGTCTGTTTACAGTCCAGGTAGGAGATGACGCTGAGTGGCCTGACGGTGTCTACTACGAAGGGAAAAAAGACGGTGGCGTGGAAGAGGTGAGCCTCTCAACCACCCTGGAACCTCTGCAGCGGCAACAAATCAAGGAGCTGTGCACTAGCTTTGCCCCATTGTTCTCAGTCACCCCAGGATGGACTGAACGGGCATAGCACTCCATTGACACAGGTAATGCTCACCCAATTAGAACCACCCTACCGAGTGTCTCCTCATGCCCAAGCAGCTATAGAACGGGAGATCCAGAACATGCTACAGATGGGTATAATCCGCTCATCTACCAGTGCATGGGCATCTCCAGTAGTTCTGGTACCCAAACCAGATGGGGAAATACGCTTTTGCGTGGACTACCGTAAGCTAAATGCAGTAACTCGTCCGGACAACTATCCAATGCCACACACTGATGAGCTATTGGAGAAGTTGGGACTTGCCCAATTCATATCTACAATAGACTTAACCAAGGGGTACTGGCAAGTACCGCTAGATGAACCTGCCAAGGAAAGGTCAGCATTCATCACCTATGCGGGGATGTATGAATTTAATGTGCTTCCGTTCCGGCTGCGAAGTGCACCCGCCACCTTCCAGAGGCTGGTAGATGGTCTACTAGCAGGACTGGGCGAATATGCAGTTGCCTACCTCAATGATGTGGCCATTTTTTCTGACTCCTGGCCCGAACACCTAGAACACCTGGAAAAAGTCTTTGAGCGCATCAGGCAGGCCGGACTGACTGTTAAGGCCAAAAAGTGTCAAATAGGCGAAAACAGAATGACTTACCTGGGACACCAGGTGGGTCAAGGAACCATAAACCCCCTACAGGCCAAGGTGGATGCTATCCAAAAGTGGCCTGTCCCAAAGTCCAAGAAACAGGTCCAATCCTTCTTAGGCTTGGCCGGGTACTACCGGCGATTTGTACCACACTACAGCGAAATCGCTGCCCCACTGACTGACCTGACCAAAAAGACCCAGCCGAATGTAGTCAAGTGGACTAATGAGTGCCAAAAGGCCTTTACCCAGCTTAAGGCGACGCTCATGTCAGACCCTGTGCTAAGGGCCCTGGACTTTGACAAGCCATTCCTAGTAACCACAGATGCATCTGAGCGTGGTATAGGAGCAGTTCTCATGCAGGAAGGACCGGATCACAACTTCCATCCTGTCATGTTTCTCAGCAAGAAACTGTCTGAGAGGGAAAGTCACTGATCAGTCAGTGAAAAGGAATGCTACGCCATTGTGTGCGCCCTGGAAAAGCTACGCCCATACGTTTGGGGACGGCAGTTCCAGCTACAAACCAATCATGCTGCGCTAAAGTGGCTTCATACTGCCAAGAGGAACAACAAAAAACTGCTTCGATGAAGTTTAGCTCTCCAAGATTTTAATTTTGAAATTCAACACATTTCAGGAGCTTCTAACAAAGTAGCTGATGCAGTCTCTCGTGAAGGTTTCCCAGAATCCACTGGTTGAAATTTCTCCTTGAAATGTAAAAACCCTCATAGTTTGCATACTTAGTAGTATATGTAAAGGTACATGTGTTGTATTAATCTGTTTGTTCTAAAGTTCTAGGAAGAAATCACCGCCAGTGAGGTTCCCCACTGTCTGCGATTTGGGGGACGTGTCATAAACAGATAGCTATGGGTTAATGTCTCTTTCACCTGTAAAGGGTTAACAAACAATGACCTGTAACACCTGACCAGAGGACCAATCAGGAGACAAGATATTTTAAAATCTCGTGGGAGGGAAGCCTTTGTTTGTGGGTTTTGGGTTTGGCTTTGTTCCCTCTGGGTCGTGGATGGGACTAGAGGTGAAACCAGGTTTCTGCCAATCTCCCTGCTACAATCTCTCCTCTATTCAGAATTGTAAGTAAGAAAAGGCAGTCATAGTCTTTTAATTTGGTTTTTTTCATTTACATATGTGTACTTGCTGGAAGTAGCTTAAATTGTGTTTCTGCTGGAGAAAGTTTCTTTCTATTGTTTATGAATTGAAAGACCCTGTAACTGTTTTACCATCTAAAGTGCAGAGATAAACATTTTACTTTTTTCTTTCTTTTATTTTATTAAAAGTTTTGCTTCTAAGACTTATTGATTTTTCTCTCCTAATTAAGGCTCAAAGAAATTGAGTCTGTACATACCAGGGAATTGGTGGGGGGAAGGGAAGGATAAATTTCCTCTGTGTGTTACAGTCACGCAGCTTGAATCTGTTTTGCCTCTGGGAGAAGGGGAGATAGAAACTTGATCTCTCTGTGTTGTGTTTCAAGGAATTGACTCACGGTATCTCCTAGTGTACCAAGGCTGGAAAGATCTGGGAGGAGGTAAAGAGGTGAGAGGGAATGGTTTATTTCCCTTTGTTGTGAGACTCAAGGAATCTGGGTCTTGGGGTCCCTTGGGAAGGTTTTGGGGGGACCAGAGAGTATCAGGCCCTAAAAATTCCTGATTGGTGGCGGCGCTACAGAATCTAAGCTGGTAATTAAGCTTAGAGAACTTTATGCTAGTACCCATATTCTGGACGTTAAGGTCCAGATTTGGGAATTATACTATGGTAGACCTCCTAAGGTCCCTTCCAACCCTAATAATCTATGATTTGTGGGCCTAGCGCCAGGCCCATCTGGGTGGGCCAGCACTCTGGGGGCCTGGGCTGGGCAGGTGGTTTCTGGGCCTGGCCTAACTGGGTGGGCCAGACTGGTCCTTTGCAGCCATCTTGGCTGCAGCCACTAGGGGAAATATTCAGAGGGTTAGTGGGAGGGAATGAGGAGAGGTTTCCTGAGCACATGCCTCATTCATGGGCATAGACATGCTATGCTTCTACTCGCCCTAAGTCAGTGGGGGCAGTTGGGCACTACCTCACTACCCTACGGAGAACGCCACCAATGGCTCCCTAGCAGAGACCACAGCCTAGTGTTCGGGGTGAGGCTATAGCATAGAAGGGGCCCCTCAAAGCGAGCTACGTTGCAGGCTGATTCCCCACTCTGGCACTCCAAGTGCAGAAGGTGGGCGGGGGGCCTGCAAGGATTCTAAAAATTAATACTGGCCACTCCAGGCTTGTCTTAAACTCCCAAGGGTACAGCTTCTCTCTGACCTTGGCTTGGTAAATGCTGCCACCACCCAAATGCAAAAAAAACCCCTTTCACCCAGGAAGGAGCACTTGGGAATTCCTCCCTGTGGGGTACCTTCAACCCTTTCACCCCCACTCCAGGGAAGAGCTGAGAAGAAAACAAAGGAAATTAGCTGTTGTCACCAACTAATCAAACAGCACAAACCTCTTAGAACACAACAATCCAAATCCTGTTCTTTCAAAAGGTAAATTTTATTAAAAATAAAAAAGAAAGAAAATACATCTGGAACTTAGGCTTTTGCTAGATTTTAAAAGAGCAATTCCAAAAATTAAGCACCCAGTATAGCTTTCTTGGGGGTTCAGCTTAAAGGTTACAAGCAAACAAAAGCATCCGGGATTAGCACAGAGGAGATCCACGAGACAAAATAAAGAAATAAACCTGATCACGTTTATCTAAACATTCCCTGTCCCAGTGATTCCTTCCAGGTATGGAAGATAATTTTTCATACCTGGTTCAAACCTTACACAGGATTCCTGCTTATAGCATTGCTGCTCTGTGTCCCTGCAGCCCAGAGAGAACAACAGACAAAGGAAAAGTTTCTTTCCCAATTTTATAAAGCTCTGCCGTCCCACTGGCTCTTTTGGTCAGGTGCCCACTTTTTTTCTTACCTGGGGGACATTTTAACCCTTTACAGGTAAAGCAAGTAGAGAACAGCCACCAAGAGGGATTTTACAGCTAACTGGCTGGCTGGGCGTCCATCAAAGGGAGCTCCCCCTGCCCCCCGCCTTATTTATCACACAGGCGTGAGCATCTCCCTGGCGGTGGGTGGCACTTAGGCGATTTCAGCTCTGCTTCCGTTGCTTCTGTCAGTACGAAGGGAGTGCGATCGACCAGGATTGCTGGTCTGGAATGAGCGTGATCATCAATAGCCATGTTCTGTTCACACCTGTGTGCAGTATGGCAGAGAGGGGCGCTCCCTGAACTCCAAGCTGACAATCCCCCAGCCACAAATGGCAGGTAGCCCCACCCCAGTAACTCCCACAGCTGCTAGTCCAAAGCCAGCCCCTCCAGAGCTGCCCAAAGGGGTACACAAGGCAGGTCTGCACTTGAAACCCAGCCGCTGTGGCATTCAGCGAGGACATTGCTGCACCGTGGGTGGAGTGTCTCCCGTCAGTGTGGTTACAACACCTCCGCGAGCGGTGTGTGTGGAGACACCCTCCCGCCCACATAGCGCTGTCCACCCCAGAGGCTAGGCTGCGAGGAGCAATTAGAAAACTCAGTTCCTGGTGTGGGGTTCAGGAATCGCTCGGCCCAAGGTGCTGGAGAAATCCTCTGTATTCAGCCAGGCAGCTCCAACTCCCTCTGCCTCACAGGAGGAGGCTCCAGCACCCCCTCCCCAGCCTGCTGGCCTGGGAGGCTAACCCAACCCACTGACAGGTACAGGTCCCCACCGCACCTGAGAGCTAAACTCAACTGCACAGGCAAACTGGAGCAACCCCTGGCCCTGGCTGGAGACATGAGCCCCTCGCTCTAACACCACCTGCCAGAGCGCCCAGCAGCAGGGCAAGGTCCCAGCTTCCTATCAGCCCAAACTGAGCAACAGAACATTGTCCTGATCAGCTGCTGGGAGCCAGTGACTCGTTCGCTTGGGCACTGGCATCTCCGGGCTCTCAGCTGGCCCCAGAATCAGAGTAAAACAGGTCCTGCAGAGCAGCTCATTTGAACCTCCTGTGCAGAGAGCCCTACCAGCGTGAGCCCTCTCGCCCTGCAGCTCTCTCCTGTCAGCCCTGGCCCGGCCCATGGAGCTTCCTCCCTCCCGTGTGCGTACCTGGGTAATGCTTAGCTCCATACGTGGCTCCAGCATGGCTGCTGTCAAGGGCTGTGCTGTTCCGTATGACCAAGGCTGTGCTGACAGCTTTGTATTGTTCCAAGTCAGGCCCCTGGCACGTGCAGCACCTTGTCTTTGGAGATTGGCTAACGGCTACAGGAGCTTCACCCCCATCTCACTAATCACATGGAGGAAGCTGCATGTGGTGAAGGAAGCTGGCCTGGTCTAGCCCGGCCCTGTGTCCTTTGTGTGTGTGGCTGAGAGAGGGCAGGGGAGAGTTTGCCGTGTTCTTTGGAGAACAGTGTCAGTGTCTAGTTCCCAGCCCAGAAGTCAGAGGGGCTGCACTAAAATGGGGAGGTCGAGGAGCTGCCTGGCACGGACACCCCACCTGGTGTCAGGGGCAAGGCACTAGGCAGAGACATTACAGGGGAGAAGTGCTCGATTATTGGCCCGATGTCCTTGGCAGCCAGCTGTAGCCAGGCAGAGAGCGGCTGTAACCCCACAGACTGCCGGGCAGGAGCCGAGCTGCACTGGACACAGAATGGTTCTCCTCATCCTTGCCAGTCCCTCCTTCGTGGGCAGGTCTCCAGGGAGCCAGAGCAG
The DNA here is from genome assembly GCF_025201925.1 of Gopherus flavomarginatus. NCBI lineage: Eukaryota > Metazoa > Chordata > Testudines > Testudinidae > Gopherus > Gopherus flavomarginatus. The sequence goes on from NC_066630.1 coordinate 41,883,688, forward strand.
CCTTGCCCATTTCTCCTGCTCTCGCTCCAGCCCCCTGGCTCTGTTGTAGTACTGAGCCTGGGCTCTGGTCTCCATATGCTTAGGGCTGCCCTGGTTCCCCTGCAGCAGCTGCCATCTCAGTTTGCTCTCTAGAGGCGTTTCTAGGCCCTCACCTGCCATTCGCTGGCTCTCTGCCTCCCACTTTGTCTCGCAGACTCTTTCAGCAGGAAGTTTGAAACCGGCTTCCTGATGACCTGGCTCTGCTGCCCTCTGGGTGCTGAGCTGCCCTGATCTCACTCGTCACGGCCCTGGCCCTGGCACAGCCCCGGCGTTGGGAGTCCAGCCTTTCCGCTTTGCTGGGCATAGGGGGGATGGCACTTGCCCAGCTTTCAGGCTGGCAAATGGTACAAATCCAACCAATGGCAGGGCTGTTGCATTAGAACAGTGGGTTTATTGAGGACACAGGAACGGCTGACGGCGCGGTCACTGGAATGACCTGACCCAGGGCTCCTGTTGCGTGGCCAGGGGGCGTCTCACCAGGGAAGAACTTTCCCTTCCCAGTTCACAAAGGCCCCATTGTCCTTCTTGGAGAGCGTTGGAAGCACGTTCAGGATCCCTTGGACACTCACGTCCACTGTCAGTGGAGCCTGCAGGGGGCAAAGGAGAGTGAGGGGGAGAAGCCTGCCCTGGGGCTGGCCCAGAACATCAGGGGCCGGGCCAGGATCTGGAAAAGGATCTCAGTAATCCCATTCTGCCTTTGCTGGCAGGGAACGGGGAAGGCAGGTCCCAGGCCAGTGTTTACAATAGAAAATGGGTGAAAAGGGCTGCAACCCTGAGAGACAACCTAAGCCCCAATGGATACAGACGACCAGCTCCTGCCCCCTCCAGCTGCCCATGGCAGCAGCTCTGCAGGGTTTCTTGTGCAATGCTGAGCTATGAAGGAACCATGGGACCGGCAGCCCTGGGAAGCAATGCCCAGGACACAGCACTGAATCCCCAGGGAGCTGGGTCCTGACGACCGCCTTGCTGGGATGGGAGCCCCTGAGAGGTGTCATCAATTTGGGGCGGGGGTGATAAGGGAACAGGCTCCAGTGCAGGGCCATCCTTAGCTATAGGCAGAATAGGCAGCCGCCTAGAGCACCACTAGGTCTGGGGGCACCGCTCTGCGAGAGCCTGAACAGACTGGAAGCAGTGGAGCATGTAAGAACAGGGCTTCTGGGTCCTAGAGAGAGCCGAATGCAGCACAGTCTCAGGGAGGGGATTGGCTGCTGGGGTCTCTGGGAAGGGGTGGGGGAAGGAAATCACCTGTGAGTGTGACTCTTTCCCCTGGCGTGAGGTGAGACAGGCTCAGCAGCTCTGGCAGTATCCTTTATTGTCCCCCATAACATCCATTCTTCTCCCCTCTGCCCCACAGAGTACCCCCCTGTTTCTCCCTCCCCTCCATGGAGCACCCCCTCTTCCCCCTCCCCTCCATCAGGGCTGGGTTGGTGAGGTGCTGGGGGGGAGGGGAGGCTGGCTGGCTACCTGCTAAGGAATGAAAGTGAAAGTAACTCACTTCCTTGGCTGGCAGCCAGGATTGGAAGGGTTGCACAGGGCTGGGCTGGGGATAGCCAGATAACATGTGTGAAAAATCAGGACAGAGGGTTGGGGTAGGGTGAGCAGATCTCCCTCTTTTATAGGGCCAGTCCCAGTTTTTGGGTCTTTTTCTTATATAGGCTCCTATTCCCCCCCACCCTCATCCTGATTTTTCACACTTGCTGTCTGGTCACCCTAGACAGGGGTAATTGGTGCCTGTATAAGACAAAGCCCCAAATATCAGGACTGGTCCTATAAAATCAGGACATCTGGATCTGGTCACCCTAGCTGGGGAGCGCATCTCTCCCCCGGACTGGCAGTGATCCATCTCATCCGGGGGGAGCTGCACAGGGCAGGGTGAGCTGCTGTGGCTCCATGGGTGCCCCGTCCCTGAGATCAGATGCTGTGCTAACTTCACCATGATCCGTTGGGCTGGCGGTGGAGCCCATTGGTGTGTGATTGGACCTGAGGGTTTGCTGCTGCTGTTGCCACTCTGCACCCCAAGAGGTGGATTTTGGGGTCCTGCAGTTTTCCATCTATCTCCTCCTCTATTGCAGCTATTGGACCAGCAGGCTGGGGAGTGAGCCAAGCATGAAAGCAGTACTGTGTTGCCATGTAAAGTGTCATTTAACAAGTTTGTTTGCCAAAAATGCTTGCTAACAATCCTGAATTCAATTTCAATATTTTTTTTTCAAAAAATCAATATCTTAGCCAAAACCAGAAAATTTAAGTTGTTGACAATTATTTGTGACAAGTTTGGTATGGGGAAGGGAGTGGGCCAGTTTTCATCAGAGAAACAAAAAATGTGGACTGACTTTCCTATAGCCCTGTTATTGCTAAATAGAGCCCTCCAACAACTGTAATATGCTCATCTCCTTACTAATGTATAGAGCAGGGGTCAGAAACCTATGGCACATGTGCCAAAGGTGGCACGCGAGCAGATTTTTGATGGCACGCAGCGGCGGGCTGAATGGCTCAGCCCGCCGCTGCTCTGGGATTCCGGCTGCTAACCCATTTCCACCCAGGGTCCCGGCCGCCGGCCCCACTCTGCAACCACTGCTGGCCTGGGGACCCCCAAGGAACCCCAAGCTGGCAGGGGCTGAGCAGGCCGGTGGCTGAGACCCCGGTTGAGCCACTCAACCCACTGTCGGCCTGGGGTTCCATTCACTCAGCTGGCAGCGGGCTGACGGGACTAAATTCAACAAAATAGGAAAACAAGAACAACTAATGACAAAGTGCAAGACCCTAGAGCAGTGGTCCCCAAACTTTTTCGTCTGGTGGGCGCCAGATGAAGGACCGTGGTGGCGGACAAGCATCTGCCGAAATCATACCGAATTTCAGCGGCATTTCAGCAGATGTTCGTCCTCCGGCCAGTACGTGGGTGCACTGAGAGGCCCCTGTGGGCGCCGGAACTCCTGCAGGCACCACGTTGGGGACCCCTGACCTAAAGAGCCTCCTGAAGCACGGTGATCGTTTTGATTTAAATGGACTTGAACTGTACGAAAAATTGAGTTGTTGCCACATGCAAAATCGATGATGGACATTGTACAGTTTATTCATACCAGCAAACTTGTTGACATATATCCTAATGTGTACATTGCCACTCGTATTCTATTGACAATTCCTGTAACAGTAGCATCAGGAGAACGGAGTTTTTCAAAACTAAAACTCATTAAAAACTATCTCCGCTCTACAAGGAGTCAGGAACACTTGACTGATCTTGCTATTCTTGCAATCGAACAAGACATCACTTTGTCTTTGTCATACGATGACATTATTACTGATTTTGCAGTCAAAAAAGCCAGAAAGATTGCTTTTAATTAAAAACAAATCATTCTTTCAATACCTCTTCATAGAAATTCCCAACAAAATGTTGACAAATTAAAAAAATGATATTATTTGCATCATTCTGTCAAATCAGAATTTTTCCTATAGTGCTACTTCTTTCATACTAGTCCATCAGCATTACCATGGCTTAATTAAGATAAACTGGTTTTAATAACATGCCTGTGGCAAGTTTTCCAGTACTATAAGCTTATGTTTGTGTTGCTAAGAGCAAGACAGGCACTGGGGCACCAGTTTAAAAATCTCACCTAGGGCACCATAAATCCTCAGGACGGCCCTGCTCCAGTGTAACCATTCTCCCTATGATGAACTTCTGCCCTTGACATGTGGCTACGACTGGCCTCTCCCACTCAGCACCTACCTGGTGGGAGTTTGAGCTCCCCATGTCAGTCTGCACCCAGCCAGGATGGACAGCGATGCTCAGGATCCCGTCTCCTCCATACCCCAAGGATTGGCACTTGGTGAGCATGTTCAGAGCAGCCTGTGGGCGAGACACCATGAGCAGAGACAGCAGCATGTGAGGAGAGCAGGGACCCACCCCCAGGAGAAAGATGAGCAAGGGGGACAGCTGATGCAAGCTGCAGTGTGTGATTCTCAACTGGGGATGATCAGCATGTTACTGAGTCGCCACCTCTCACTGCAATGGGCCCACATGCAGGACCCAGAGTCCTGTTCCAAGGTTTGCGCTCTGGGGTCAGGTGACCAAGCATCATGTGACCCGGAGGCTGTGCTTCCCACAAGAGGCAGCAGAGTGAGATTGGCCTGAATGCTGGCCTGGCAGGTCAAATCTGGGGGATAAACCACGGGGCAAGAATAGGGTGACCAGACAGCAAATGTGAAAAAGATCCAAAAATCGGGACTGTCCCTATAAAATCGGGACATCTGGTCACCCTAGGCAAGAAAGACTTTTCTTTCCCCTTTGCTGTAGCGGAATATGAACCAAGCGTGAATTGGTGCCCCACTGGGCACACCCCCTACCTTGCTGCATCGATAAGAGACAACTTGCCCAAACTGCCAGGCAAAGGGATTCGTGATGGAGCCACCCTCACTGGACATGTTGACAATGGCTGCCTTGCTGCAGCTCAGCCCTGGTTGGGAGCTCCCCTTGGCAGCCTTCTTCAGCAAAGGCAGGAACGCCTGGGCAATGGGGAGAAAAGAGCACCCCCGGGTCAGCTTAGGAGAAAGGACCCACATTCCTCTCTTCACCAGCGGACTCTGATTTGAATTGAAGTGGGTCCAGCTGTTGCCCAGAGGTGTCACAGGCTGGCCCCCTGGGCCTGCTGCTCCTGGGCCATGCTCTCCCGCTGCCCTCCAACTTGTTCAGCCTCAGTCCTGTTTTAAAGGCTGATTTCTAGGAGTTGGGTAATCCCATTCTGCCCTCGCTGGCAGTGAACGGGAGAGCCCGGTCCCAGGCCAGTGTTTACAATAGTAAGTGTGAAAAGGGCTGCACCCCTGAGAGACAACCTAAGCCCCAGTAGAGACAGCGCGAGGTCAATGGAAGAATCTGCTGTTGCCCTATCTACCACCTGTCAGAGCAGTGGATTTATTACAGCAACAGAAGAACTCTTTTGGTACCGCTGTCATGTTTCTAGTGTAGATACAGTCGATCATATGCTGTTTCCCCACCTTAGAGCCCTGCACAGAGTATCTTGCGGGCTTGTACACACCTTCTAGATCCAGGGTTCTCAAATTGGGGGTCAGGACCCCCGAGGGGGTCATGAGGTAACTACATGGGGGGGTCGTGGGCCTCCACCCCAAACCCCACTTTACATCGAGCATTTATAATGGTGTTAAATATATAAAAAGTGTTTTAAATGTACAAGGGGGGGTCACACCCAGAGTCTTGCAGTGTCAAGGGGTCACCAGTACAAACGTTTGAGAGCCCCTGCTCTAGATCTGTGCTAGACAGAGGCCTCGACTCACTGAGATGGAAGTATTTCCTCTCTAATACGCTGAGCTGTACTTATAGCACACTGCAGTAATCGGGTAGGATAGTCAAATACCAGCAGCTTTGGCCTAACTCAGGGGGGCAGCTCTAAGTATTTTGCCACCCCAAGCACAGCAGGGAGGTCCCGGGTCCCGCGGATTTGGCGGCACGCCTGCGGGAGGTCCGCCGAAGCCGTGGGACCAGCGCATCCTCTACAGGCATGTCGCCGAAAAGCAGAGCGCCTCCGTGGCTTGCCACCCCAGACACGCGCTTGGCGTGCTGGTGCCTGGAGCCGCCCCTGCTAACTCAGCTTCCATCCGAGTCAATGGGAGTTTTAACACGGAGGTATTAAGAGCCCGGTTAGGTCAATACATTTGGCTTCTTCAAATCCTACACTCAGTATAAGAATAGCAGCAAAAACTTGTGGGCGTATTCAGGGCTGTCCTTAGCCAGAGGCAGAATAGGCAGCCGCCTAGGGTACCAAAAGGTCTGGGGGCACCGCTCTGCAGGGAGCCCAGACAGAGATGAAGCAGTGGAGAATGTAAGAGCAGGGCTGCTGGGTCCTAGAGAGAGCCGAATGCAGCACAGTCTGAGGGAGGAGATTGGCTGCTGGGAAGTCACTGGGAAGGGGTAGGGGAAGGAACTCACCTGCAGGGGTGGCAGCTTATAGGGGCTCAAGGTGCTCAAGCACCAGGAATATTCAAGGCTGGGGGCTGTGCTCCACCAATATTTGGAGCTGGGTTTCTCCTCTGCCCCAACCTCGGAACTTCCCTGTCTGAAATAAAACAGCCAGTGCCTCTCTCCTTTGTTTGGGCTGCTTTTGCCTAAGGCTATAGAGATCATTGGGAGGCAGCCTCTTGGAGCACTGGGGGAGGGGAAGAGGAAGAGAGAAGGGAGAAGGAGGCACACACATGCTTGGGAGCTCTCTCCCCCGCGCCCCCGGCACTCAGTGGCAGCAGCAGGGATGGGGAGACCACACATGATGGCAACCCCCCCCGCCCTGGTACCCATCATAGGGGAGGTGAGTGGGCTTTCTGGACCTGAGAGAGTCACTAGGAGCATGTGCAGTGACTGTGGTGCAGAGTGAGTGTGCTGCGGGTGGGGGGCAGGTGAGATAGGAGGGGTTCCTTCCCTGGAGCTTGCTTCTGTCAGTAAGGAGGGAGGAGAGTCCTCTCTGGCCCCAGCCCTGGGCAGCCTGTCTGCATCCCAAGTTCCTTATCCCGAGCCCTGCCCCACCCCAGAGCCTGCACCCCCAGCATCCCAACCCTGAGCACTCTGCTGCAGTGTGAAGCCCTCATCCCTAGCCCCATCCCAGAGCCCTCACTTGAGGGGAAACACATGCAACTTAAATTTGGTGGTCAGTTTGGAGTATCATTGTGTTTAGCACAATACTTGATTATTTTACACCCTTTAAAGTATACAGGTGTTACAAAGTGGGAATGTTCTTAATGTTTTCTCTGAATACTGTGTGGGTGCCTCAGTTTCCCCTATGCATTTCTCAAGGATCTAGATGGTGGGATAAGGATGTGTGATTGTTGTAGAGCCCTAGAGTGCCAGTGTGATGCTGTTTGCACAGAGAATGGCTGAAACCCTGTCTCCGGGCAACTGATGGCCTGGGTCGCTCTCCTGCAAGGTGCCAACTGAAGGTGTTGGAGAACAAAGAGATCAGGTGGCCAGAGGAGAGAGTGTCAGTGCCTGTTTGGACTTCCGGGAAGTGCATGGTGTGGAAGAGGATGCTGGGATGCTTTGGAACTACTCCATACAAAGCCAGTCAGGACTCTGGGGGAGCCTCCTCTCTCTGAGCATACTGTCTCCAGAGCAAGATGCTTACACCTTCCTGGGTCTGACCTCAGAGCATTCAGCATGCCCTTCCACACTGTGCGCTTTCCACAGCAAGTCTGTCCAGGCAGGTCCTGGGGCAACCAGAGGTCCCTGCATCCCAGCTCTGCAGTCAGACATGACTGTCAGCCAGCCAGTAAAACAGAAGGTTTATTAGATGACAGGATCACAGTCTAAAACAAAGCTTGTAGGTACAGAAAACAGGACCCCTCAGTCAGGTCCATCTTGGAGGGTGGGGAGCCTAGACCCAAGTTCTGGGCTCTCCCCATTTCCCCAGCCAGCTCCAAACTGAAACTCCCTCCTCTACCCTTTGTGTCTCTTCTGGATCTCTTCTGATCTCTTTGTCCCCAGCATCTTCAATTGGCACCTTGCAGGGGAAACTGAGGCACCCACGCAGTATTCAGAGAAAACATTTAGAACATTCCCACTTTTTCACAAGTGCAACAAAATATAATACTGTATATTGAAGCAGGCAAGTGCTGCTTCTGAGTTTACACTTTTAATTGACCCTTGTAATCTTGTGGTGCCAACGCATTGTAGCTTCATTTTATATCGGCTTACAGGGTGACAGCAGGCGGGAGGGGGGTGGGCACCACCATTTTGGGCACCACCAAAAATTATACAAACTTACTGCCTATGCTCACCTGTGAGTGTGACTCTTTCCCCTGGTGTGAGGGCTGTCAGAGCTGTGTTGGGTGAGGTGCTGGGGGGGAGGTGAGGCTGGCTGCCTACCTGCTGAGGAATGACAGAAAGTGACTCACTTCCTTGCAGGCAGCCAGGATTGGAATGGTCACACACGGCTGGGCTGGGGATAGCCAGATAGCATGTGCGAAAAATCAGGACAGGGGGTTGCGGCAGGGTGAGCAAATGTCCCACTTTTATAGAGACAGTCCCATATGTTGGGTCTTTTTCTTATATAGGCTCCTATTGCACCCCACCTCCCATCTTGATTTTTCATACTTGCGGTCTGGTCACCCTAGGTGGGGGTAATTGGTGCCTATATAAGACAAAGCCCCAAATATCGAGACTGGCGCTATAAAATCAGGACATCTGGATCTGGTCACCCTAGCTAGGGAGTGCATCTCTCCCCTGGACTGGCAGTGATCCATCTCATCCGGGGGGAGCTGCACCGGGCAGGATGAGCTGCTGTGGCTCCATGGGTGCCCCGTCCCTTAGATCAGATGCTGTGCTAACTTCACCATGGTCCCTTGAGCTGGCGGTGGTGCTCATTGGTGTGTGATCAGACCTGAGGATTTGCTGCTGCTGTTGCCGCTCTGCACCCCAAGATGTGGATTTTGGGGTCCTGCAGTTTTCCACCTCTCCTCTTCTACTGCAGCTGTTGAACCAGCAGGCTGGGGTGGGGGGGGCGGGGGGGGTGAGCCAAGCATGAAAGCAGTACTGTGTTGCCATTTTGATTGTCATTGAGCAAATTTTTTTGCTAAAAATGATTGCTAAGAATCCTGAATTCAATTTCAATATATATTTTTTTAAAAAAATCAATATCTTAGCCAAAAACCGAATATTAAGTTGTTGACAATTATTTGTGACAATTTTGGAATGGGGAAGGGAGTGGGCCAGTTTTCATCAGAGAAACAAAAAACGTTGACTGACTTTCCTATAGCCCTGTTACTGCTAAATAGAGCGCTCCAATAACTGTAATATGCTCATCTACTTACTAGTGTATAGAGCAGGGGTCGGCAACCTACGGCACATGTGCCAAAGGTGGCACATGAGCTGATTTTTGATGACACGCAGTGGTGGGCTGAATGGCTCAGCCCGCCGCTGCTCTGGGATTCTGGCTGCTGCCCCATTGCCACTCAGGGTCCCAGCTGCCAGCCCCACTCAGCATCTTCTGCTGGCCTGGAGACCCCCAAGGAACCCCAGGCTGGCAGCAGGCTGAGCAGGCCGGCGGCTGAGACCCCAGCTGAGCCACTCAACCCACTGTCGGCCTGGGGTTCTATTCACTCAGCTGGCAGCAGGCTGAGTGGGACTAAATTCAACGAAATAGGAAAACAAGAGCAACTAATGACAAAGTGCAAGAACCTAGAACAGTAGTCACCAACCTTTTTCGTCTGAAGGACCGTGGTGGTGGACAAGCATCCACAGAAATGCCGCCTAAATTCGACGGCAAGCAGTGTCATCCAGAGGCATTGGCGCCAAAATGCCACCGAATTTCGGCGACATTTCTGCAGATGCTCGTCCTCCGGCCAGTATGTGGGTGCACTGAGAAGCCCATGTGGGTGCCATGGCACCCGCGGGCACCACATTGTGGATCCCTGACCTACAGAGCCTCCTGAAGCATGGTGATCATTTTGATTTAAATGGACTTGAACTGTACGAAGAACTGAGTTGTTGCCACATGCAAAATCAGTGATGAACATTGTACAGTTTATTCATACCAGCAAACTTGCCACTCATATTCTACTGACAATTCCTGTAACAGTAGCATCAGGAGAATAGAGTTTCTCAAAACTAAAGCTCATTAAAAACTATCTGCACTCTACAATGAGTCAGGAACCTTGACTGGTCTTGCTATTCTTACAATCGAACAAGACCTCACTTTGCCTTTGTCATACGATGACATTATTACTGATTTTGCAGCCAAAAAAATCCAGAAAGACTGCTTTTAATTAAAAACTAATCCTTGTTTCAATACCTCTTCATATAAATTTCCAATAAAATGTTGACAAATTTAAAAAAATATATTATTTGCATCATTCTGTCAAATCAGAATTTTTTCTATAGTGCGACTTTTTAGTGTTAGTTCATCAGTATTACAGTGTGCTTAATTAAGTTAAACTGGTTTTAGTAACATGCCTGTGGCAAGCTTTCCAATACTGTAAGCTTATGTTTGTGTTGCTAAGAGCAAGACAGGCAAAGGGGCACCAGTTTAATAATCCCGCCTAGGGCACCATAAATCCTAAGGACGGCCCTGGGCGTATTCAGTATAAAACAGAGCACCTATGATCAGAGCTAAGACAGCCTCATCAGTAACTGCCTTGTCCAATACCTGTCCCTGCAGAGGGCTGGGCTGCTGGGGGAAAGGAAAGTACCTCGTACCTTGATGCAAACACACACTTCAGCGACAACTTATCACAGCATAAGGTTGGGATTTAGGTGCCCAACTCTCATTCACTGTCAACGCGCTTTGTGTGCCCAACTACTTTAACCACCTTTGAAAAACCCAGCCCTGGTGAACAGAGATAGAGCAGGCCAGGCCAGCAATGGCACAGCTTTCCCCACCTGGCACTCCATAAAGTTTTGCAACCCCGATGTGGCCCTCGGGCCAAAAAGGTTTGCCCATCTCGGCTCTCAGGAGATGGCCTCTACTGCAGGAGCTGGACTCTTGGCTCATAATGCACCTGACATGTACAGTGATGAATGCCGCACCCCAGCCCCCAAACACACACACACACTCACCAGGTTGGCTCACTGATCCAGGAACCAGAGCCCTGGGGGGAAGGGAGAAGTTCTGGCCTATGCAAAGTCAAACCCCAGTGCAGCCGGCGACCTGCCCTCTGTTAGGGCCCTTACCTGGCTCACCAGCAGGGGCCCTGTCACGTTGGTTGCGTACACCAGGGACATATCCTCCGGTGTCTCAGACTCTAGTGTGCTCAGCCTCACTATCCCAGCATTGTTTATCAACAGATTCAGCCCCGAGCTTTTCAGATGCTCCTCAACTCTGGTAGCTGCCGCCTTGATGCTGGCTGGATCAGTAGCTTCTATAGAGACAGAGCAGGAGGTTCAGAGTAGGGTGAGCAGACAGCAAATGTGAAAAATCAGGACGGGGTGGGGGGTAATACGAGCCCATATAAGAAAAAGACCCAAAATTCGGGACTGTCCCTATAAAATCAGGACATCTGGTCACCCTAGTTCAGAGATGTGGTTCCTCCACCCTGTCGCTAACTCCTCTCCCCGAGAACCGAAGCCCAGCCTGCCCTACAGAGCCATTCTAACGACTCGGGAGCTCATAAACACAGCTAGCCAGAACTAGGTCGTGCCATGGCAAGGGCAGGACGGATAGCATCAAAGCCAGAGAGTGAAATCGGGGGGACCAGGAGTTAGCTAGGCGAGTGGAAAGCAGTGTGGCAGTGAAAGTGGTAATGGGGCGGGGGGAAGGGCGTGTTGGACCAACAAGATTTTCCCAGGGGTGGGCAGGGTTGGAAATCTGCCATCAGAGCTCTGGCAGGCTCACCCTCACCCAGCTTTCATCGTCCCATGAGAACACCCTTCAGGGGAGAGCGCCCTGATGGCACAGTTGTTTGGCAGCATTTCAAACATGCCGATTTTTCCTATTAAAAAGTGTTTGCCGCATTTTTTTTAATCAGAACCATCAGCACGATTTTCGGGTTACTGAAAAAGCTGGTTCAACAAAAGAGCTTGATAGTCATTTTGACACATCACCAAAAACATCGGACAAGCCAGGAGGGGCTCGGGACGGAGCGGACGGGTGGGTCTCAGCGGCATGTGTGCTGCGGGAAAGGGGTGATGAGCCTGGGGGCGATAGGCTGGGTCCCCATGGGGGTGTCACTGCAGGCAGGGGGTCACATGGGGGGTGACAGGTTGGGCCCCCGCAGCGCCGTCAGTGAGGGGCGGGACCCTGGCATCATGTGAGGGGCAGGGATCACATGAGGGCTGACAGGGTGGGTTCTAGGGGGAGGAGGGTTGTTGAGCGGTGGGGATTAGGTGAGTGGTCTCAGAGTGGGTGTCACTGGGGGGCTGGGCAGAGGGGGGTCACATGAGGGATGATAGGCTGGGCCCCTTCAAGGGAGGGTTGCCAAGTTTTGTGTGAGGTATTCCTGGAGGTTTCATCACATAACAATCATTAATTAAATATAAATTTTTAATTCCTGGAGAATCAGGACAGTCCTGAAGGGTTGTTAACCCTACTTCAAGCGGTCTATTACTGAAGGAGGGGAGGGATAGCTCAGTGAGCATTGGCCTACTAAATCCAGGGTTATGAGCTCAAGCCTTGAGGGAGCCATTTGGGGGGTTGGTCCTGCTTTGAGCAGCAGGTTGGACTAGATGATCTCCTGAGGTCTCTTCCAACACTAATAATCTATGATGTTCACCCTGAGCACCGGTGTGACCCTATGCGTGAAGTCACTGTGCCACTCACTCAGATTTGGCCCTGCTCCCCCTATCCTCAGTCATGTGAGCAGCACTCCAAGCATCAGCAGGATAAGCAGCTGGTCCCAGCAGATCAAAGGCACGACCAGACCAGCACTTTATGGCTACTGCCTGAGCCAGGGGTGCTCCCCCATGAATTTGGGCCCTGGCCATTGGCCTAGTTTGTTAATCTGGCCCTAGCAGGATCCTTAGGCTGGGATTGGTTCCCTGTTCATGAAACTGATTCCTTGATTCCAAAGCTTCAACTACCTGAAGGAGGGTTCCAAAGAGGATGGATCTAGACTGTTCTCAGTGGTGGCCGATGACAGAACAAGGAGCAATGGTCTCAAGTTGCAGTGAGGGAGGTTTAGGTAGGATACTAGGCAACGCTATTTCACTAGGAGGTTGGTGAAGCACTGGAATGGGTTCCCTAGGGAGATGGTGGAATCACCTTCCTTAGAGGTTTTCAAGACCCAGCTTGACAAAGCCCTGGCTGGGATGATTTAGTTAGGAACTGGTCCTGCTTTGAGCAGGGGATTGGACTAGATGTCATCCTCAGGCCTCTTCCAACCCTGATATTCTTTGATTCTATGAGTCTATGAAAGGAAATCTGTCTCCAATAGAGCGAGGCCTGTTCAGACCTAAACCAGCCAGGCTCATACATGGCACAGGCAGCCCCTGTCTTAATCAAAATCATCCCTTCCCTGCCAGTCTGGCACGCAGGACAATCTGCAAATACAAGGAACTTCCTGGGCCTCCTCCTGACCAAGACCAGAGAGCCTGAGTGGGACGTAGGAGACCTGGCAGTTCCTCTGTTGAGATAGGTGGCTGCTAGGCACCCTCCCCTTCACTAACACCTAGGCAGGAATAACACTAACAGTAGCTCCCAACCAGGCAAGGAACAGGAACATGGAGACAGGGGGACGGGGAACAGGGACCAAAGGGACCCAGAGCAAGGGAGCCTCAGCTCTGGGCCCAGGGCAGGGCACCTACCTAGCGCAACGATTGCCAGGTTTGGATGCCTGGACGCCAAGTTCTTCAACTGCTGGAAGAGAATAAAGTCCACGATTATTGATGGAGCCGCCAGTCCGCAGGGATGGTTAGGCCGGGCAGAGTCCAGCTCCCTGCTGCTATCTCGGATCAAGTCAATATCTGCCTGCAAAGTTCCCATGTGCAGGATCCAGCCCTGGCTTTCAGGGTCTGCAGCAGGGTGTCTAAACCGGCATCATCTAGCTCAGTGTGGTCAAGCCAGGGATATGTTTCCCTGTTCCCTTTAGGAGACAGGCACCTGTGCTCCCCACCCGCTCCCTCAATGCGCTGTGCTAGCTTTGCATGTGTCCTGTGCAGAACTCGTCCCCAGTCTTATGCACAAGGGAGCATCAGCCTGGAGCAGGGGCTGAAATCCCCTCCTGCTCGGGCCTGTTGCTTTTGGCTCCAAGTGCTGGAGGCCCCTCACTTAGATTCCCCCACCGCCAGGTACAGCTAACTCCCTCTCACCTCGCTCCGTTCTCACCTGTGCTTGCTCTCCCTCCGGGTCCCGGCAGGTCGCAAAGACCCACTCGGGTGGGTTTGATTTCCCCAGAAACTGCTTGACAAGCTCCAGGCCGATTCCCCGATTGGCCCCAGTTACCAGAAGGCTGCGGACATTAAAGCCAGCCATGGTCCTCGCCTGCCTGTGCCCCAGCTGGCAGGGCCTGTGCTCAGCGAGAGCTGGGCTAGTTCTGGCCCCCACGTCCACTGCACCTGGGGTTACACAGGGTCTGATTCCTGGGTGCCAGCTCCCTGATTCCAGACCAAGGCCTGGAACCTGCCCCGTGCAGAGTAAAATCGCTGGAAGCTGAGCAGAGGCTCCTCCTGCAGGGGTGTCGGAGTCACCATGGATTGGAGGAGCTCCCCAGAAGGGAGGAGCTGTGAAGGACAGAAAAGATGGCGGGGGTGGGGGGGAGGCTGATCAGAAGCTTTAGGGATCGGATGGATTCGTGCATTTTCACGGGATGACCTTTACACTAGGCAGGGTTTGCAATGTCTCACAGAAGTGATAAGAGTTTGGGCAAGTTAATATTCAACATGGTGAAACTCATTCTCCACTCCCCTGACTTGGTTGAGCCGCATGGCACCTACTAATGGCTTTCAAGGGCTGTGAGACGTAGTTTTACAGAGAAATGATCTGTTATAAGGAACTGCAGGGCAAGACCCCTACATTTTATTGTCCTATGAAGACTGAGGGGAAAGCCCAGGCTGTGCAGCACACTCCACATAGGTTAGGGTCTCAATTTTACATTGTCCACAGTTAATGCATCAACGTTATGAAACTTGAACTACGCCCATGCGCATGGTACCGGGCTTCTGATTTTAGGCTTTAACCTGTGAGCACCCCAAAACAAAAGAATTGAAATTGGTGATTAGCTAGTAAACACTGGAAAACACTGGAAGTGGTTCCTTGTATCTAAGGACTCTAAGGACTGGAAGCGGTTCCTTGTATCTAAGGACTCCTTGTGTAAGCAGAGTCAGGATGAGCGCTACCCTGACATCTAGTGGTGAATTGTAGGGAATGTGGAAAGAATTCCAAGAATTTCAAAGAGTGGGGAAAGATTTGCATTGGCATCCACCCCCCGCTTAGCATAAGCCCACAGCAGACTGGGATGGTTATTTTAACAGCTCTGGGATCCCCAATTTCTTTGTTATTGGGGCAGAAGGAAAAAAAGTTTGTAACCCTGATTGTGTGAATGGGGAGCTGTGGGACTGCTTTGTGACAGAGATGACTCAACCTCAGTTGGGTGGTACTTGCTAAACATGGGACATGGGTTCCAAAACCCCCTGAAAAGAAAGAGATTGGGGAATGGTATGTGTTTGTGATGTTGAGGGCCTGGAACACCCCCTGGATCTTCTTTTGTCTCCACTGTTGAAGAGTAGAGCTAATTTTGGTTCCATTAGGAGTCCATCTAAAGACTGCTGAGCTGAATTCATGTTTAGCTAATAATGCACCAACACCAGGGGTCCCCTGCTAAGAGCTGAAATCACTGAAGGGGCTGAGATGAGATCACTGAGTGCTGTGTTAATCTGTGGGGGAGCCTGAAGACCTATTGTTAAGTGGCTGGCAGAGCAGAGTGGTTTGCAGTGTGTTGGAGCAGCCATGGAGCAGTGAGCAGACTGAAGTGGTTTGCACAGACAGCTGGAGGAGCGGCACAGCTGGTGTGGTGGAGCAGGTCATGGTGAAGGCTGCAGCAGAACTTCAGGGAGAGGTGGAGCAGTTGGCCCTGGCCCACGTGAGGTGCCCCTTAACACCCTGTGTGGACTCCTTCCCCATTTCCACCCAGGCTGGGGAGGTAAAACTCGGCAGATAAACTCTTGAATTCTGGGGTGGCACTGACCAGAGACTTTCGGGTTGTTGGACTTTGGGGTGATTGGGCTTAAGACCCTAAAGGGAAAAGGACATTGCCAAATGTACTTGGAGGTGGGTTTTGTTTATGGTTTGTGTTATAACCCTGTTTGTGGTGTTTCTCCAATGGGATGCCGCATTGTTTCCTTCCTTCATTAAAAGGATTTTGCTACACTCAGACTCCATGCTTGCGAGAGGGGAAGTATTGCCTCCTAGGGGTGCCCAGGGGGTTGTGGTATGTAAGTGTCCCAGGTAACTGGGTGGGGGCTCGAGCCGGTTATGCATTGTGTTATTAAAACGGAACCCCTGGATACTGAACCCAGCCCTTCTTGCTGCCAACTCAGAGGAGCAGAAGGGTTACACTTGTATCTAAGAATCTTATATCTAAGGACTCTGCAGCTGTGCCGCCCAGCTGGAGCCAGTCATGCTACCATTCCACACAGAGCATTGGCTCAGGCCGCGGCTCTGCAGCTGTGCTGCCTGGCTAGAGCTCGCAGTCCTGCCGCCAGAGCATTGCGCCGCCAGTGCAGTGAGCTGAGGCTGTGGAGGAGGGGGCACAGTGGGGGAGGGGCTGGGGGCAGCCTTCTGGGCCAGAAGCTCAGAGGCCGGGCAGGAGGGTTCCACGGGCCAGCTGTGGCCTGCGGACTGTCGTTTGCCACCTCTGGTATAAGTAATATAACAGGCAAGTTGCCACTCCCAACCGATAAACTGCTATTCTCCACATTATACTGAGCTTCTTTAAGCACATCACTTTTCCGTTGGTTAAGCATATTTTCCCAAGCTTTATTAGCCAACAATCCAACACTCACCAAGACTGTCCCCTTCCTTCCTCAGTCAGAGCTTTAACCTGATCACCAACTTTAATTTGCTCTAGAGAAACATTCCCCTGAGACTTATCTAATGCCAGATTCACTTCTGAGATATCAGACACTCAGCAATTTCTCCCGCATATGCACTGCTTCTTTGCACAGATAAACAGCCATCTTCCTCTGACAAACATCCGGTGAAACACTCCTGAGGCAAGTCCTTACCCCTACAGACACAGGTTTCGGGTTATTTTTTTTCTGTGACTGATTTATGACATCAGCCTGACTGAACAAAGCTTCAATATCATCCCCAATCAAAAGATCCTTAGGGAATAGCTTCCTTACACCAGCTATAACTCCATGTTTAGCACCATTCCAGTCACGTTGGATTCTGGCTAAAGGCACACTTAACCCTGGTTTACGCTACGGGCTTAGGTCGAATTTAGCCCCGTTAGGTCGATTTAAAAATGACAATCACAAAACCAACCCCATTCCGTCTACCTAAAGGGCTGTTAAAATCGACTTCTGTGCTTCTCCCCGACAAGGGGAGTAGCACTAAAATCGACCTTGCTGGGTTGAATTTGGGGTAGTGCAGATGCAAATCAATGGTATTGGCCTCTGGGAGCTATCCCAGAGTGCTCCATTGTGACCGCTCTGGACAGCACTTTGAACTCTGATGCACTAGTCAGGTACACAGGAAAAGCCCCAGGAACTTTTGAATTTCATTTCCCGTTTGGTCAGCGTGGTGAGCTCAGCAGCACGTAGTTGCAGAGGTGACCATGCAGTCCCCCCAGAATCGTAGTGTGTAGAATGTTTCTACGCTCCCCCTATCATCTCCATCCCTGAGTTTATCGCAGATTAGAAGGCAAAAAAAATGCACTCGCAATGCAGGGCCACCGGGGTGGGGGCAGGAGGGGCAATTTTCCCCAGGCCTCGGGCCCCGCAGGAGCCCCCATGAGAGTTTTGTGGGATCACTGGAGCAGGGTCCTTCACTCACTCTGGGGGCACCGGAAAATTCTCGTGGGGCCTGGCCTCCAGAGCTTCTTCCACTCCGGGTCTTTGGCAGTGGGAGGGTCCTCCTACCCCAGGGTGGAAGGACTCTGCGATACCAAATTACCGCCAAAGCGGGACCCGCTGCTGAAGTCCCAGGTTGTCAGTGGTAATATGGCAGCAAGGGTCCCCGCTGCAGGTCTTCAGGGCACTTCGGCAACTGGTCCCGGAGTGGAAGGACCCCCTGCTGTTGAATTACCGCCAAAGTGGGGGCCTCCGCCTCTAAAGACCCCAGGTCTCCTGAATCCTCTGGGCAGCCCTGTCACAATGACATGTTTTCCAAGCTCATGCAGTCCTCCTGCACTGATAGGGTACAGCTTAATGCAGGGTGGCATTAAGTGGCAGAGGCCAGGAAAGAATTAAGTGAGAGTGAAGAGCGGAGGCAGGACGCGATGCTGAGACTAATGGGGGAGCAAATGGACATGATGAATCGTCTGTTCGAGCTGCAGGAAAGCCAACAAGAGCACAGATTGCTGCTGCATCCACTGCATAACCGCCTACCCTCCTCCCCATGTTCCATAGCCACCTCGCCCAGACGCCCAAGAACGCCGGGGGGAGGTTCCGGGCACCAATCACTCCACTCTCAGAAGACTGTCATTCAAACAGCTTGATTTTTAGTGTGGCTACAATAAACAATGTGGCCTTGTCCTTCCCTCCTCCCCCACCCCACCCTGGCTACCTTGTCCGTTATCTCATTTTTTTTATTAATAAAGAAAGAATGCATGGTTTCAAAACAATAGTTACTTTATTTCAAAGGGGGGAGGGTGGTTGGCTTACAAGGAATTAAAATCAACAAAGGGGGCAGGTTTGCATCAAGGAGAAACACACAAAACTGTCACACTGAAGCCTGGCCAGTCATGAAACTGCTTTTCAAAGCCTCTCTGATGCACAGCACACCTTGCTGTGTTCTTCTAATCTCCCTGGTGATGGCAGCTCAAAATCAGATGTCAGGTGCTTTGCCTCAACCTCGCACCCTGCCATAAACGTCTCCCCCTTACTCTCACAGATATTATGGAGCACACAGCAAACAGCAATAACAATGGGAATGTTGGTTGCGCTGAGGACTGACCAACACCGCCATCAAGCTTTTAAACATCCAAAGAGACATTCTACCACCATGCTGCACTTGCTCAGCCTATAGTTGAACTGCTCCTTACTTCTGTCCAGGCTTCATGAGCCATGGGAGCAACGATTGGCTAGGGTAGATGCGACCACGCAGTGCTGCCGTCTGGAAGAGCAGCCTCAGCCAGAAGCCTCCAGTCTGCAACAGCAGCAGTGACAGTGAGCTGAGCGGTCTCTGTGCTTGCCGTGCAACGGCATCTGCATGGGTAACCCAGGAAAAAAGGCGTGAAACGATTGTCTGCCATTGCTTTCACAGAGGGAGGGGTGACTGACGACATGTACCCGAAACCACTCACGACACTTTTTGCCCCATCAGACATTCAGGGTTTAACTCAGAATTTCAAAGGGCAACAGAGATTGCAGGAACAGCTACCCACAGTGCACCGCTCTGTAAGTTGACACTAGCCACGGTACTGAGGACGCACTCCACCAACTTAATGCGCTTAGTGTGGACGTATGCAATCGACTGTATAAAATCAATTTCTAAAAATCAACTTCTATAAAATGAACCTAATTTCATAGTGTAGAATACCCTTACAGTAAACTCATAGAGGATTACAGTATTCACTCTTATCTGGTGAAGAATCCTCCTCTTTGACAAGAGTGACGTTAGCAGCTGTAATTTGCCCTAAACAGCTTTTCCCATTGATTTTTACATTCTCTGCACAAGTTATGGGGTGACCTTCACCTGAGCTCACAGTAAAAGCATTTACATAAAAGGTGGCAGTGATGAGGTAAATTTGGTTACACACAGACAACTGCTTTTAGAGTCAAACAAGAAACCAACACTGTTCCAAACTGGACAGATTCTAGCCCCATCTTTGTCGTTGAGAGGAGCTGGCTTTTCAGGATGATACAGGTCCTGTTGTTCCTTTATTCTTTTGAGCTCAAGCTTAAGTCTGTCCACCTTTGCCTTAACTTCTAGCTCCTGCAATTGAATATATGCCATTCTTTTTCCATATCAGTGATGTTTTGCTTTTCCAGCCATTCTTTGTTCAAACTGCTTCCTTATCACTGGCAATTTATCTTGGAAATTGGCCCAGAGTGGCACTTTGAGAGTGATGGGGGAAGCGGGGCAAGAGCTTCTTGAACTGAGCTGCTCCTGTTTGCTCATGCACACAAGTAGCTGAGCTTTGCACGCACAAGTTCTCCAGGTAGCCAGCACTCCGTGAGGACTTTGGGCCAGTTTTCCAAGAAAAAAACAGCTTCCCTCTCTCCAATATCAGCAGCTGAAGGCTCCATTTTGTTCTCACCCAATGCAATATTTGCACTGAGTGTAGAGTTTGGGCTGCTTATGGGGATGTTGAGAACCACACATCTCTCTCTGGTAGGTATACAGAGCAGGCGTGAGTTTGCGGTACTCTCACTGAGGCCTTCTCAGACTGGCTGGACTATGAAAGCGTTATCAATGGACTGATACTGGGCACCAAGAATATCGGGGGACGGCCCTTTTGTGGGCCCAGGCCTGGTGGACTGACCTTTGTGAGGGGAGGGATAGCTCAGTGGTTTGAGCATTGGCCTGCTAAACCCAGGGTTGTGAGTTCAATCCTTGAGAGGGCCATTTGGGGATTTAGTTGGGGATTGGTCCTGCTTTGAGCAGAGGCGTTGGACTAGATGACCTCCTAAAGTCCCTTCCAACCCTAATAATCTAGGATTTATGGGCCTAGCGCCAGGCCCTATCTGGGTGGGTCAGCACTCTGGGGGCCGGGCCTGGGCAGGTGGTTTCTGGGCCTGGCCAGACTGGTCTGCTGCAACCACTAGGGGAAATATTCAGAGGGTGAGTGGAAGGGAATGAGGGGAGTTGTCCTGAGCACATGCCTCATTGACGGGCATAGATATGCTATGCTTCTACTTGCCGTGAGGCAGTACCTCACTACCCTACGGAGATCGCCACCAACGGCTCCCTAGCAGAGACCACACTAGAAGGGGCCGCTCAAAGCAAGCTATGTTGCAGGCTGATTCCCCACTCTGGCACTCGAAGTGCAGAAGGTGGGCGGGGGGCCTGCAAGGATTCTAAAAATTAATACTGGCCACTCCAGGCTTGTATTAAACTCCCAAGGTTAAAGCTTCTCTCTGACCTTGGCTTGGTAAATGCTGCCACCACCCAAATGCAAAAAAAAACCCTTTCACCCAGGAAGGAGCACTTGGGAATTCCTCCCTGTGAGGTACCCTCAAGCCCTTTCACCCCCACTCCAGGGAAAAACTGAGAAGAAAACAAAGGAAATTAGCTGTTGTTACCAACTAATCAAACAGCACAAACCTCTTAGAACACAACAATCCAAATCCTGTTCTTTCAAAAGGTAAATTTTATTAAAAATGAAAAGAAAGAAAATACATCTGGAACTTAAGCTTTTACTAGATTTTAAAAGAGCAATTCCAAAAATTAAGCACCCAGAACAGCTTTCTTGGGGGTTCAGCTTAAAGGATACAAGAAAACAAAAGCATCCGGGGTTAGCACAGAGGAGATCCACGAGACAAAATAAAGAAATAAACCTGATTGCGTTTATCTAAACATTCTCTGTCCCAATGATTCCTTCCAGGTATGGAAGGTAAGTTTTCATACCTGGTTCAAGCCTTACACAGCATTCCTGCTTTGAGCATTATTGCTCCGTGTCCCTGCAGCCCAGAGAGAACAACAGACAAAAAGACGGTTACTCCCCTTTGTAACTGTTGTTCTTCGAGATGTGTTGCTCATATGCATTCCAGTTAGGTGTGTGCGCGCTGCGTGCACGTTCGTCGGAGAAACTTTTACCCTAGCAACACTCGGCGGGTCGGCTGGGCGCCCCCTGGAGTGGTGCTGCCATGACGCCGGATATATACCCCAGCCGACCCGGCCACCCTTCAGTACCTTCTTGCCGGCTACCTCCGACAGTGGGGAAGGAAGGTGGGTTTGGAATGGATATGAGGAAAACATCTCGAAGAACAACAGTTACAAAGGTGAGTAATCGTCTTTTCTTCTTCGAGTGATTGCTCATATGCATTCCAGTTAGGTGATTCCCAAGCCTTACCTAGGTGAAGGGGTCGGAGTGAGATGTGGCAGTATGCAGAACCGCTGCGCCAAAGGCTGCATCATCACTAGATTGCTGGACCAGCGCGTAATGCGAGGTGAAGGTGTGGACCGATGACCAGGTCGCTGCACGGCATATCTCCTGGATAGGCACGCGCACCAGGAAGGCAGCTGATGATGCTTGAGCTCTGGTAGAGTGCGCTGTGAGGTGACCCGAAGGGACATGAGCTAGGTCATAGCATGTGTGGATGCATGCAGTCACCCAGGAGGAGAACCGCTGGGAGGAGACTGGCAGGCCTTTCATCCGTTCCGCGACCGCCACAAACAGTTGGGGAGACTTTCAGAACGGCTTTGTTAGCTCAATATAGAAGGCGAGAGCCCTGCGTACATCTAAGGAGTGTAGCTGCTGCTCCCGCTGAGAAGAGTGGGCTTCGGAAAGAAGACCGGGAGGAAGACGTCCTGGTTGGTATGGAAGGCAGACACAACCTTAGGGAGGAACACCGGGTGGGGTCGCAGGTGTACCTTGTCTTTATGAAAAACAGTGTATGGCAGGTCCACCGTGAGAGCTCTCAGCTCGGAGACCCGTCTGGCCGATGTAACGGCCACCAGGAAGACTGTTTTCCATGATAGGTACAGGAGCAAGCAAGTAGCTAGCGGCTCAAATGGTGGGAGCATAAGTCTGGTTAGGACCAAATTAAGATCCCAGGTAGGGGCAGGGCGACGTACGGGGGGATAGAGACGCTCTAGGCCCTTAATGAACCGAGATACCAAGGAGTGGGAGAGCACGGAGTGACCACCCTCACCTGGCTGGAAAGTGGATATGACCACTAAGTGCACCTTAAGAGAGGATGTCGCGAGGCCCTGTTGCTTAAGGTACCAGAGATAGTCTAGGACCGTGGGATTTGAGGCCTCCGAGGGAGTAACGCCCTGAGTTGCGCACCAGCAAGAGAAGTGTTTCCACTTTGCCAAGTACGTGAAGCAGGTGGAAGGCTTCCTGCTGCTGAGGAGAATATGCTGAACTGGAGCGGAACAGCTCAACTCTGCCGTGTTTAGCCATGCAGGAGCCACGCCGTGAGGTGGAGGGCTCGCAGGTCTGGATGATGAAGCCTGCTGTGGTCTTGCGTGATCAGGTCTGAGAGGAGAGGGAGGGGAACTGGGGTGTCCACGGACAGATCTAGCAGGGTGGTGAACCAGTGCTGTCTGGGACACGCAGGTGCAATCAGGATCAGATGCGCTTTGTCCCTGTGAAGCTTCAACAGGACCTTGTACACCAGGGGAAACGGAGGGAAGGCATACAACAGGCGGTGCCTCCACGAGAGGAGGAATGCGTCTGTGATCGACCCCGGAGAGAGACCCTGAAAGGAGCAAAACTCCTGGCACTTCCTGTTTGAGCGGGAGGCGAACAGGTCTACACGGGGAAATCCCCACCTCCGGAAGAGTGAATGGATGACGACCAGTCTTATTGACCACTCGTGACAGAGAAAGGACCGGCTGAGCCGATCCGCCAGAGCGTTCCGGACCGCCGGAAGAAAGGACGCCACTAGGTCTATCGACTGGGCTATACAGAAGTCCCAGAGTCGAATGGCCTCCTGACACAGGGGAGACGAGAGGGTCCCTTCTTGTTTGTTGATGTAGTACATGGCCGTTGTGTTGTCCGTGAACACCGAAACACAACGGCCGTGAAGATGTTGTTGGAACTCCTGGCACGCAAGGCGGACTGCTCTCAACTCCCGGACGTTTATATGGAGTGTCAGCTTCTGGGACGACCAAAGGCCCTGGGTGCGCAGGTGACCTAGATGGGCCCTCCAACCGAGGGATGACGCATCTGTCGTCAAGGTCATCGAAGGCGGCTGTGGATGGAACGGCATCCCTGCGCATATCAGGGATGGAGTTAGCCACCATTCGAGGGAGCGGAGGGGGCTGGGGGGAACTGTCACCAGGATGTCTATAGGGTCCCTGCCCTGGCAGAAGACTGAATGGAGCCACGTTTGGAAGGGTCTCATGTGGAGTCTGGTATACTTGGTCACATAAGTACATGTGGTCATATGCCCCAAGAGTCCGAGGCAGGTACGAGCTGAGGTGATTGGGGAGGCCTGTAAGCTTCTTATGATTGATTCGATCACTTGGAAGCGGGGCTGAGGCAAGTAGGCCCTGGCTTGAGTGGAGTCCAGCGTTGCCCCTATGAAGTCCAACCTCTGTGTGGGGACCAGGGTGGATTTCTCGGTGTTGAGGAGTAGGCCCAACCGGGAGAATAGGTCCGTAACTATATTGACATACTGCCGTACCTGAGACTGAGAGGTCCCCTTGAGGAGCCAGTCGTCCAGATACGGGAACACATGTATCTGTTGCCGGCGGAAGTGGGCGGCCACGACTGCCATGCACTTCCTGCACCCTTGGGGCCGTGGAGAGGCCGCAGGGGAGGACTGTGAATTGGAAGTGCTGGTGGTTGGCCATAAAGCGAAGGTACTTCCTGTGTGGTGGAAAGATGGCAATGTGGAAGTACGCGTCCTTCATGTTGAGGGCGGCATACCAGTCTCCAGGATCCAGGGATGGGATAATCGTTCCCAGGGAGACCATGCGGAACTTCAGCTTGAGCATCCATTTGTTGAGTCCGCGCAGGTCTAGGATAGGCCTGAGGCCTCCCTTGGACTTTGGGATCAGAAAATAACGGGAGTAAAGCCCCTTTCCTCTCTCGTCCAAAGGTACCTCCTCTATAGCTCCCGCAGCGAGGAGAGATCGGACCTCCCGTAGGAGGGCTTGCTCGTGAGAGGGGTCCCTGAAGAGGGACTGGGATGGGGGTGGGAGGGCAGTGATGAAGCAAATTGGAGGTGGTATCCTTGCTTCACTGCGCGCAGAACCCAAAAATCCGATGTCAATTGGGACCATGCCGGGAGGAAGTAGGAGAGACGGTTGGAGAAGGGAGAGGAAGGATCCTGTCCTGAGACTGGTACGCCTTCCCCGAGCGCACCTTCAAAAGTTGGATTTGGGACCCGGTGGTGCCTTAGAGGGCCTGTGGTTTTGGCCCCCTTGGGGACCGGGCTGGCGTCTGCGGCCCCCCCACCCGCACCTTCTACTGAGGTCCTGCCTCTGCCAAGGTGCAAAGTACGGGCGGTGTGCTTGGGGCCTGAAGGGTCTACGCTGGGTTATGGGGGTATGCATCCCCAACGAGCGCATGATGACTCTATTATCCTTCAGGCTCTGCAGCCTGGGATCGGTCTTTTCCGAGAACAAACCCTAGCCATCAAAGGGTAAGTCCTGGATGGTGTATTGCAGTTCCGGAGGTAGGTTAGAGAGCTGGTGCCAGGAGATGCGCCTCATGGTAATTCCCGAGGCCAAGGTTCTGGACGCTGAGTCGGCCGCGTCTAGGGAGGCCTTGAGAGAGCTCGTGGCCACTTTCTTTCCCTCCTCCAGGAACGCGTTGAACTCCTGGCATGAGTCCAGGGGTAGCAGCTCGGAGAACCTACCCACTTCTGCCCAAGTGTTGTAATTGTATCGGCTCAGTAGAGCCTGTTGGTTGGCCACTCGGAGCTGTAGGGCCCCCACTGAGTACACCTTACGACCCAGGAGATCCATCCGTCTGGCCTCTTTGGACTTTGGGACCGGCGCCTGCTGGCCATGTTGTTCCCTTTCATTGACTGACTGGACAACTAAGGAGGAGGGAGGAGGATGAACTTACAAGTACTCATACCCCTGAAAGGGTACCATGTACTTTCTCTCAACTCCCTTTGCCGTCGGTGGAATGGAGGCTGGAGACTGCCAGAGGGTGTCGGCAGTGGCCTGGATGGTTTTAATGAATGGCAGCGCGACCCGTGTGGGAGCATCAGCAGTGAGGATGCTCACTACAGGGTCCTCGACTTCTGGTACCTCTTCCACTGGGAGGTTGATGTTGAGGGCCACTCTGCGCAGGACGTCCTGACGGGCCCTCAGGTCTATCGGCGGGGGCCCTGATGATGAGGTCCCTGCCACAGCCTCATCCGGTGAGGAGGAGGAGGATGCCCTGGGAATGAGGGGATCGTGGACGGCCTCCTGCTCCTGGGACTGTTCCTGCTCCAGATGCCCCGGGAGTCCGGAGGATGTGTCGCTTACTCTTCCGACTCAACTGCAGGGGGGTGGGAAATGGTGGCCTCTGGTGCGCGATGTTCTGAGGCAGCAGAGCGGGTCTGGACCGGGGGTCACCCTGGGCTTGGTGGTACTCCCAGGGTGTCCAGAAGGACCGCTGCTAAGGTCCTATGTCCTGCGACCGAGAGTCTTGGAAAACCCCCATAGGCACCTCTGTATCCCGGTCCCGGTCGTAAGAGCTGTCTGTCTGGGAGGATACGGACGTGTGTCTGGACGGCCGTGGTGGAGGAGAAACGCCTGGAGCTGAAGTCCCGACTGATCTCGCACACCTCGATCGTGGGGACCGGTGCTGGTACGCAGAGTGGTAGCGAGAGTGAGACCGGGACCTGCGATCGGCCCGGTGCCGGGAGGTCGACCGGGATCTCGAGTCTCTATGCCCTGACCTGCTCCGGGAGGTGTGGTGCCTGGGTCGGTACCAGGAGCTGGAGCGGTACCGCGAGTAGCGGGTTGGGAAGCGAGAGACTGACCGGTGCCGAGAGTCCGACCGGTACCGAGAGACCGACCAGTGCCGAGAGTCTGAGTGGTGCCGTGGCAAGGACCGGCACAGGGACTGAGAGCGACGTCGAGAGCAGGAGCGATGTCTCGACTCAGAGCGCCCTTGGGACCGTGATCTTGATCGGTGCCGGTCCGCTGCGCTGACAGTCGGCGGTCTGGTCAGGGTCGGCTTGCCCATGGACTGCAATACCCGCACCGGCGGTGCCGGGGGTAGGGGCGGTGCCGCCTAGGTGATGGCGATGAAGTCCCTCGCCAAGGAGAAAGTCTCCAGGGTAGATGGCAGAGTGAGTTCTACCACGGTCAGTGCCAGGGAGCTGTCAGGTGCCAGACTCAACGGCCTTCGTGGGGCTGGAGTCGACAGTACCGGTTTTGGCTGTGCTGCGGCAGGTATTGGTGCCGGGTGGTCAGCCTTAGGTGCAGTCTCTGGCTGCAACGCTGGTGTTGCCTTCTGACCCTTCGCCGTCTTCAACCTCGGGGAGAGGGAGAGGCGCGGAGTAGATTTTGGTGCCGGCAGTGGCCGGTGCCGGGAATCCTTGGGCTTACCGGCGACGCCTGGCGCTGTAGGGGTGCCTCTGCCCATCGACTGGCTCGTGCTCGGTGCTGAGGGCTACGGTGTCAGGCCCGCTTCCATTAGGAGCTGCTTCAATCTAATGTCCCGCTCCTTCTTAGTTCTTGGCTTAAAAGCCTTGCAAATTGGGCGCTTAACCGAAAAGTGCGATTCCCCTAGGCACTTCAAACAGGAGTCGTGGGGATCTCCTATTGGCATCGGCCTATGACAGGCCAAGCACTGCCTGAAACCCGATGAGCCAGGTATGAGCTCCAGCACCGGGTGTGGGGATGGGGCTACACCCCGAACCCCGCAACACTTACTAATTAACTATAACTATGAACTATAACTAACTCTAATGAACTATATCTATATATATATACAATAACAGTTAACTATACTTTGACTATAACTAGAAGAGACTACGAGTACTAAGGAAGGTGGAGGTCAGCTAAGCCACACTCCACTGTTCCAATGACAACACGGGCGGTAAGAAGGAACTGAAAGGTGGCCAGGTCGGCTGGGGTATATATTCGGCGCCATGGCAGCGCCACTCCAGGGAGCGCCCAGCTGACCCGGCGAGTGTTGCTTGGGTAAAAGTTTCTCCGACGAACGTGCACGCGGCGCGCGCACACCTGATTGGATTGCATATGAGCAATCACTCGGAGAAGAAGGAAAAGTTTCTTTCCCAATTTTAAAAAGCTCTGCCTTCCCATTGGCTCTTTTGGTCAGGTGCCCACTTTTCTTTCTTACCTGGGGGACATTTTAACCCATTACAGGTAAAGCTAGTATAGAACAGCCACCAAGAGGGATTTTACAGCTAACTGGCTGGCTGGGTGTCCATCAAAAGGAGCTCCTCCTGCCTCCCGCCTTATTTATCACACAGGCGGGAGCATCTCCCTGGCGGTGAGTGGCACTTAGGCGATTTCAGCTCTGCTTCCGTTGCTTCCATCAGTACCAAGGGAGTGCGATCGACTCGGATTGCTGGTCTGGAATGAGTGTGACCATCAATAGCCATGTTCTGTTCACACCTGTGTGCAGTATGGCAGAGAGGGGCGCTCCCTGAACTCCAAGCCGACAATCCCCCAGCCACAAATGGCAGGTTGCCCCACCCCAGTAACTCCCACTAGTCCAAAGCCAGCCCCTGCAGAGCTGCCCAAAGGGGTACGCAGGGCAGGTCTGCACTTGAAACCCAGCCGCTGTGGCATTCAACGAGGACATTGCTGCACCACGGGCAGAGCGTCTCCCATCAGCGTGGTTACACCACCTCCGTGAGTGGCCTGAGCTGTGTGCGTGAAGACACCCTCCCGCCCACATAGCGCTGTCCACCCCAGAGGCTAGGCTGGGAGGACCAATTAGAAAACTCAGTTTGTCATAAACAGATCGTTAAGGGTTAATGTCTTTTTTACCTGTACAGGGTTAACAAACAGGAAACCAAACACCTGACCAGGGGACCAATCAGGAGACAAGCTACTTTGAAATCTAGGTGGATGGAAGCCTTTGTTTGTGTTTTTTGGGTTTGGCTTTGTTCTCTCTGGGTTCAGAGAGTAACCACATGTACCTACAGGCTCTCTAATCTTCTGTTCAAATTTAGTAAGTACAAAGGTAGAAAGGCGGTGTCATAAACAGATAGCTAAGGGTTAATGTCTCTTTCACCTGAAGCACCTGACCAGAGGACCAATCAGGAAACCGGATTTTTTCAACTCTGGGTGGAGGGAAGTTTGTGTCTGAGTCTTTGTCTGTCTGCCTGCTTTCTCTGAGCTTTGGAGAAGCAGTTTCTACTTTCTAGTCTTCTGTTTCTAAGTGTAAGGACAAAGAGATCAGATAGTAAGTTATATGGTTTCTTTTCTTTGGTATTTGCATGAATATAAGTGCTGGAGTGCTTTGATTTGTATTCTTTTTGAATAAGGCTGTTTATTCAATATTCTTTTAAGCAATTGACCCTGTATTGTATCATCTTAATACAGAGAGAACATTTGTATGTATTTTTCTTTCTTTTTATATAAAGCTTTCTTTTAAGACCTGTTGGAGTTTTTCTTTACTTCAGGGAAATTGAGTCTGTACTCACCAGGGAATTGGTGGGAGGAAGAAATCGGGGAGATCTGTGTGTTGGATTTGCTAGCCTGATTTTGCATTCCCTCTGGGGGAATAGGAAAGTACTTTTTGTTTCCAGGACTGGAAACAGAGAGGGGGAGTCACTCTGTGTAGTTTCACAGAGCTTGTGTCTGTGTATCTCTCCAGGAGCACCTGGAGGGGGGAAGGGAAAAAGGATTATTTCCCTTTGTTGTGAGACTCAAGGGATTTGGGTCTTGGGGTCCCCAGGGAAGGTTTTTCAGGGGGACCAGAGTGCCCCAAAACACTCTAATTTTTTGGGTGGTGGCAGCAGGTACCAGGTCCAAGCTGGTAACTAAGCTTGGAGGTTTTCATGCTAACCCCCATATTTTGGACGCTAAGGTCCAAATCTGGGACTAAGGTTATGATAGGCGGTTTAGTCTTTTTGATCATTTTTCTTTATTTTCAAATGTGTATCTGGCTGGTAGAAATTAAATGTGTACCTGGCTGGTAGAGTTTTAATGTGTATTTGGCTGAAAGTATTTTAAATTGTATTTCTGTTGGAGGAGGCTTTTTCTCCAGTTTCTATAAGCTGACAGACCCTGTAACTTTGACCATCTAAAGTACAGAGACACCTTTTCCTTTTTTCTTTCTTTTTTTTTAAAGTTTTGCTTTTAAGACCTGTCTGATTTTTCCCCCTTGTTGGGGTTCAAGGGAATTGAATCTGTACTTAACAGGGAAGGAGAAGGGAGGGAAAGGGTGGAATCCCTTTGGTTTAGATTCACGGAGCTTGAATCTGTCTATCTCTCCAGGAGACCTAATTTCTCTGTGTTGTGATTCAAGGAGTTTGAATCCCAGTAATTTTCCAGGGTAACCCAGGGAGGGGAAGGCTGGGAAAGGCAATGGTGAGGAAAGGGGTTTACTTTCCTTGTGTTAAGATCCAGGGGGTCTGGGTCTTGGGGGTCCCCAGGGAAGGTTTGGGGGGGACCAGAGTGTATCAGGCACTTGAATTCCTGATTGGTGGCAGCTTATCAGATCTAAGCTGGTAATTAAGCTTAGAGGAATTCATGCTGGTACCCCAACTTTTGGACTCTAAGGTTCAGATTGAGGAAATATACTATGACATGGTGGCAATGGTGGGATAAGAATCCAAAAGCCAGTAAGATTATTATTTTTCTTTTTTCTCTGCTACCTGCTTATAAGCAGAGAAAAGAGGTTTTTTTAAATCAAGTCTGCAGGGTGTTTTTTTCTTTCTCTCTTCCTTCTGAGCACACTGAAGGCAGAGAGATTAAGGTTTAACAAGGGTCTTTTGTTAAACAAAGCAGGCTTAAGTGGTCAGCAACAGACACCAGCAGAACATATTTGCATATCAAAGGATTTTCTTTTGTTTTAATTTAAACGTGAAAGATTAGGTAGAAGAAGTTAAAAAAGTCACTGTTGCTAAGCAACCCCAAACAGGCAGCAGAGGAATAGCAATTCAGACAGTAAACCAGCAGAGGGCGCCCCAACACAAAAAAGCAGTAAACATGACTTCCAGGGCAAAACTGGTGGCAGAGAAACAAATCAAAGACGCAGACCACAAGCGACAAATGGAAAAAAGAGAAAAAGAGGTGGAGCTGAAAGAATGAGAAGAAAAAATCAAACTGGCAGCCCACAAAAGAGAACAAGAAGCAAAAGATGCGGCCCGCCAACGAGATATGGAAAAGCAACAAAAACAAAGTGAAGAGAGGGAAAAAGAGAGAAAGCATGAACTGGAATTAGCACAGGCTAGGCAGCATGCTCCAGCCAATCCTAACAACTCTTCGCCAATTATGGTTCCACATCCCAAGAAATTTCCCACCTACAAGGCAGATGATGACACTGAGGCCTTCTTAGAAAATTTTGAAAGAGCCTGCCTTGGGTACAGCATCCCTGAAGACCAGTACATGGTAGAACTGAGGCCACAGCTCAGTGGACCCTTAGCAGAGGTGGCGGCTGAAATGCCTAAGGAGAAAATGAACGATTATAAACTTTTTCAAACCAAGGCCAGATACAGAATGGGGATAACACCTGAACATGCCCGTTGGCGGTTCAGACCCCTAAAATGGAACCCAGATGTGTCATTCCCCCGACACGCCTACCACATTGCAAAGAATTATGAAGCCTGGATATCAGGAACAAAGGTTAACAATATGGATGAGCTACACCTCCTGATACAAAGGGAGCAGTTCTTAGATGGTGTTCCTGAGGAAATAGAGAGGTACATCCTAGATGGGAAACCCAAAACGGTAACTGAGGCGGGGGAAATTGGAGCCAAATGGATGGAAGTGGCAGAAAAGAAAAAAGCTACTGTCAAGGGGAGGGAATACCCCATTGGGCACACCAACAATAAACCCTATAACCGAGGACAGCCCAAGACCCCACCAACAACCCAAGGAAAGCCACAGACTCCCTAATCTCTCACCTCACCAATCTCCAGTAACCCACCTCGACCCAGTGACCAGTCACTGGAAGATGCTTTAAGTGTAATGAACTGGGACATTTAAAGGCCAACTGCCCCAAGAACCCCAACCGAGTGCAGTTCATTACACCACCATCACACCAAAGATCCCCAGGCCCAGATGCCTCTCAAATACCTTTGGAGCAAAGGGAAACTTTGAGAGTGGGCGGAAAGAAGGTTACCGCGTGGAGAGACACGGGGGCACAAGTGTCAGCTATCCACCAATCCTTCGTGGACCCCAAATTCATCAACCCAAAGGCCCAAGTGACAATTTACCCCTTCATGTCAAAAGCTGTAGACTTGCCTACAGTTAAACTGCCTGTCCAGTACAAAGGCTGGTCAGAAATGTGGACTTTTGCAGTCTATAACAATTATCACATCCCCATGCTGCTGGGGGAAGACTTGGTCAACCAGGTGAAGCGGGCCAAGAGAGTGGGAATGGTTACACGTAGCCAAACCAGGCAAGCTTCCAGACCCATTCCTGTTCCTGAGCCGTCCATAGAGGCCCTGTCTGTGTTACCAGAGACCCAGACAGAGGTAGTGGACCCGGATTCCATGCCAACAACTGAAACAGCCACAGTGACTCCAGTCCCAGACCAGGAACTGGAAAAGCAGCCAGCACCAGAACTGTTGCCAGCGCTGACGCCAGCGCTTGCAAACCCATCTTCAACCCCAAAGCCAGAGGGCGCCGGTGAGCCTGAGCTGGCAGAAGCAGCAGACAACCACACCCAAGAGGCTCAGCCAGAGCCTGAAATACCACCTGGTGCACCAGCGGAGAGCGGTTCACCAGCAACGGAAACAACCCCATCACCTACATTGCTTCCAGAGGGACCAAGCCCAAGTCCACAGTCTAAGGAAGAAATGGTGTCTCCAGCTTCAAGGGAACAGTTCCAGACTGAGCAGGAAGCAGATGACAGCCTTCAGGAAGCTTGGGCGGCGGCACGGACCACCTCACTGCCTCTCAGCTCTTCTAATCGATCCCGGTTTGTTGTAAAACAAGGACTTTTATACAAGGAGACTCTTTCTGGTGGACACCAGGAAGACTGGCATCCACAAAAACAGTTGGTGGTTCCAACTAAGTACCGAGGGAAGCTCTTAAGCTTAGCCCATGATCATCCCAGTGGCCATGCTGGGGTGAACAGAACCAAAGACCGGTTGGGGAAGTCCTTCCACTGGGAGGGGATGGGCAAAGACATTGCCAAGTATGTCCGGTCTTGTGAGGTGTGCCAAAGAGGGGGAAAACCCCAAGACAAGATCAAGGCCCCTCTCCAGCCACTCCCCATAATTGAGGTCCCATTTCAGCGAGTAGCTGTGGATATTCTGGGTCCTTTCCCAAAAAAGACACCCAGAGGAAAGCAGTACTTACTGACTTTCGTGGACTTTGCTACCCGATGGCCGGAAGGAGTAGCTCTAGGCAACACCAGGGCTAAAGCTGTGTGCCAGGCCCTAACAGACATTTT
Source organism: Gopherus flavomarginatus (assembly GCF_025201925.1). Classification (NCBI taxonomy): domain Eukaryota; kingdom Metazoa; phylum Chordata; order Testudines; family Testudinidae; genus Gopherus; species Gopherus flavomarginatus. The sequence continues at coordinate 41,916,478 of NC_066630.1, forward strand.
TGCCAGGGTAGGTTGGCCCTCCGACATCCTTACAGATTCAGGACCTAATTTCCTGGCAGGAACCAGGAAATAACTGTGGGAAACTCATGGGCTGAATCACTTCGTTGCCACCCCTTACCACCATCAAACCAATGGCCTAGTGGAAAGGTTTAATGAACTTTGGGGACCATGATACGTAAATTCATCAATGAACACTCCAATGACTGGGACCTAGTGTTGCAGCAGTTGCTTTTTGCCTACAGGGCTGTACCACATCCCAGTTTAGGGTTTTCACCGTTCGAACTTGTGTATGGCAACGAGGTTAAGGGGCCATTACAGTTGGTGAAACAGCAATGGGAGGGGTTTAGGCCTTCTCCAGGAACTAACATTCTATACTTTGTAAGCAACCTACAAAATACCCTTTGACACTCTTTAGCCCTTGCTAAAGAAAACCTAAAGGATACTCAGCAAGAGCAAAAGGTCTGGAATGATAACCATACCAGGGAGCGTTCCTTCAAGGTAGAAGACCAGGTTATGGTCTTGAAGGTGCAGCAGGCCCATAAGATGGAAGCATCATGGGAAGGGCCATTCACGGTCCAAGAGCGCCTGGGAGCTGTTAACTAGCTCATAGCATTTCCCAATTCCTCCCTAAAGCCCAGAGTGTACCACGTTAATTCTCTCAAGCCCTTTTATTCCAGAGACTTACAGGTTTGTCAGTTTACAGCCCAGGGAGGAGATGATGCTGAGTGGCCTGAAGGTGTCTACTATGAACGAAAAACTGACAGTGGCATGGAAGAGCTGAACCTTTCCACCACCCTGGAACGTCTGCAGTGGCGACAAATCAAGGAGCTGTGCACTAGCTTCGCCCCATTGTTCTCAGCCACCCCAGGACGGACTGAACGGGCATACCACTCCATTAACACAGGTAGTGCTCACCCAATTAGAACCTCACCCTACCGAGTGTCTCCTCACGCCCAAGCTGCTATAGAACGGGAGATCCAGAACATGCTACAGATGGGTATAATACACTCATCTACCAGCACATGGGCATCTCCAGTAGTTCTGGTACCCAAACCAGATGGGGAAATACACTTTTGTGTGGACTACCGTAAGCTAAATGCGGTAACTCGTCCAGACAACTATCCAATGCCACGCACCGATGAGCTATTGGAGAAGTTGGAATGTGCCCAATTCATATCTACAATAGATTTAACCAAGGGGTACTGGCAAATACCACTAGACGAACCTGCCAAGGAAAGGTCAGCATTCATCACCTATGCGGGTGTGTATGAATGTAATGTGCTTTCTTTCGGGCTGCGAAGTGCACCCGCCACCTTCCAGAGGCTGGTAGATGGTCTACTAGCAGGACTGGGCTAATATGCAGTTGCCTAACTCGATGATGTGGCCATTTTTTCTGACTCCTGGCCCGAACACCTAGAACACCTGGAAAAAGTCTTTGAGTGCATCAGGCAGGCCGGACTAACTGTTAAGGCCAAAAAGTGTCAAATAGGCCAAAACAGAGTAACTTACCTGGGACACCAGGTGGGTCGAGGAACCATAAACCCCCTACAGGCCAAGGTGGATGCTATCCAAAAGTGGCCTGTCCCAAAGTCCAAGAAACAGGTCCAATCCTTCTTAGGCTTGGCCGGGTACTACAGGCGATTTGTACCACACTACAGCCAAATCGCTGCCGCAATGACCGGCCTAACCAAAAAGACCCAGCCAAATGCAGTTAAGTGGACTAATGAGCGTCAAAAGGCCTTTACCCAGCTTAAGGCGATGCTCATGTCGGACCCTGTGCTAAGGGCCCTGGACTTTGACAAGCCATTCCTAGTAACCACAGATGCATCTGAGCGTGGTATAGGAGCAGTTCTCATGCAGGAAGGACCGGATCAGAACTTCCATCCAGTTGTGTTTCTCAGCAAGAAACTGTCTGAGAGGGAAAGTCACTGGTCAGTCAGTGTAAAGGAATGCTACGCCATTGTGTACGCCCTGGAAAAGCTACGCCCATACGTTTGGGGACGACGGTTCCAGCTACAAACCGACCATGCTGCGCTAAAGTGGCTTCATACTGCCAAGGGGAACAACAAAATATTGCTTCGATGAAGTTTAGCTCTCCAAGATTTTGATTTTCAAATTCAACACATTTCAGGAGCTTCTGACAAAGTAGCTGATGCACTCCCTCATGAAAGTTTCCCAGAATCCACTGGTTAAAATTTGTCGTTGAAATGTAAAAACTCTCATAGTTTGCATACTTAGTAGTATATGTAAAGGTACATGTGTTGTATTAATCTGTTTATTTTAAAGTTCTAGGAAGAAATCACTGCCAGTGAGGTTCCCCACTGTCTGCGATTTGGGGAGCGTGTCATAAACAGATCGTTAAGGGTTAATGTCTCTTTTACCTGTAAAGGGTTAACAAACAGGGAACCAAACACCTGACCAGGGGACCAATTAGGCGACAATATACTTTGAAATCTCGGTGGAGGGAAGCCTTTGTTTGTGTTTTTTGGGTTTGGCTTTGTTCTCTCTGGGTTCTGAGAGTAACCACACGTACCTACAGGCTCTCTAATCTTCTGTTCAAATTTAGTAAGTACAAAGGTAGAAAGGCGGTTTAGTCTTTTTGATTGTTTTTCTTTATTTGTAAATGTGTATCTGGCTGGTAGAAATTAAATGTGTATCTGGCTGGTAGAGTTTTAATGTGAATTTGGCTGAAAGTATTTTAAATGGTATTTCTGTTGGAGGAGACTTTTTCTCCAGTTTCTATAAGCTGACAGGCCCTGTAACTTTTACCATCTAACGTATAGAGACACCTTTTCCTTTTTTCTTTCTTATTTTTAAAAGTTTTGCTTTTAAGACCTGTCTGATTTTTCCCCCTAGTTGAGGCTCAAGGGAATTGAGTCTGTACTTAACAGGGAAGGAGAAGGGAGGGGAAGGGTGGAATCCCTTTGTTTTAGATTCACGGAGCTTGAATCTGTCTATCTTTCCAGGAGACCTAATTTCTCTGTGTTGTGATTCAAGGAGTTTGAATCCCAGTAATTTTCCAGGGTAACCCAGGAAGGGGAAGGCTGGGAAAGGCAATGGTGAGGAAAGGGGTTTACTTTCCTTGTGTGAAGATCCGGGGGGTCAGGGTCTTGGGGGTCCCCAGGGAAGGTTTTGGGGGGGACCAGAGTGTATCAGGCACTGGAATTCCTGATTGGCGGCAGCTTATCAGATCTAAGCTGGTAATTAAGCTTAGAGGAATTCATGATAGTACCCCAACTTTTGGACTCTAAGGTTCAGATTGAGGAAATATACCTTGACACAGTTCCTGATGTGGGGTTCAGTAATCGCTCGGCCCAAGGTGCTGGAAAAATCATCTGTATTCAGCCAGGCAGCTCCAGCTCCCTCTGCCTCACAGGAGGAGGCTCCGGCACCCCCTCCCCAGCCTGCTGGCCTGGGAGGCTAACCCAACCCACTGACAGGTACAGGTCCCCACCGCACCTGAGAGCTAAACTCAACTGCACGCGCAAACTGGAGCAACCCCCGGGCCTGGCTGGAGACATGAGCCCCTCGCTCGGACACCACCTGCCAGAGCGCCCAGCAGCAGGGGAGGGTCCCAGCTTCCTATCAGCCCAAACTGAGCAGCAGAACATTGTCCTGATCAGCTGCTGGGAGCCAGTGACTCGTTCGCTTGGGCACTGGCATCCCCACGCTCTCAGCTGGCCCCAGAATCAGAGTAAAACAGGTCCTGCAGAGCAGCTCATTTGAACCTCCTGTGCAGAGAGCCCTGCCAGCATGAGCCCTCTCGCCCTGCAGCTCTCTCCTGTCAGCCCTGGCCCGGCCCATGGAGCTTCCTCCCTCCCGTGTGCGTACATGGGTAAATGCATAGCTCCATACGTGGCTCCAACGTGGCTGCTGTCAAGGGCTGTGCCGTTCCGTACGACCAAGGCTGTGCTGACAGCTTTGTATTGCTCTAAGTCAGGCCCCTGGCACGTGCAGCACCTTGTCTTTGGAGATTGGCTAACGGCTACTGGAGATTCACTCCCATTTCACTAATCACGTGGACGAAGCTGCATGTGGTGCAGGAAGCTGGCCTGGTCAAGCCGGCCCTGTGTCCTTTGTGTGTGTGGCTGAGAGAGGGCAGGGGAGAGTTTGCCGTGTTCTTTGGAGAACAGTGCTAGCGTCTAGTTCCCAGCCCAGAAGCCAGAGGGGCTGCACCAAGGTGGGGAGGTCGAGGAGCTGCCTGGCATGGATGCTCCACCTGGTGTCAGGGGCGAAGCGCTGGGCAGAGACATTACAGGGGAGAGGTTCTCGATTATTGCTCCAATATCCTTTGCAGCCAGCTGTAGCCAGGCAGAGAGCGGCTCTAACCCCACAGACTGCCGGGCAGGAGCTGAGCTGCACTGGACACAGAATGGGTCTCCCAGCCTTGCCAACCCCTCCTTCATCGGCAGGTCTCCAGAAAGGCACAGCACCCTTGCCCGTAGCTCCCAATCTCGCCCCAGCCCCCTGGCTCTGTTGTAGTACTGAGCCCAGGCTCTGGTCTCCATACGCTTAGGGCTGCCCCGGTTCCCCTGCAGCAGCTGCCATCTCAGTTTGTTTTCTAGAGGCGTTTCTAGGCCCTCACCTGCCATTCATTGGCTCCCTGCAGCCCGCTTTGTCTCGCAGACTCTTTCAGCAGGAAGTTTGAAACCAGCTTCCTGACCACAGGGCTCTGTGCCTTCTGGGTGCTGAGCTGCCCTGATCTCACTCGCCATGGTCCTGGCCCTGGCACAGCCCCGGTGTTGCGAGTAAAGCCTTTCCGCTCTGTTGGGCATAGGGGGGTTAGCGCTTGCCCAGCTTTCAGGCTGGCTAAATGGTTCAAATCCAACCAACGGCAGGGCTGTTGCATTAGAACAGTGGGTTTATTGAGGGCACAGGAACGGCTGACGGCGCGGTCACTGGAATGACCTGACTCAGAACTCCTGTCGCATGGCCAGGGGGCGTCTCACCAGGGAAGAACTTTCCCTTCCCAGTTCACAAAGGTCCCGTTGTCCTTCTTGGAGAGTGTTGGAAGCACGTTCAGGATCCCTTGGACACTCACGTCCACCGTCAGTGGAGCCTGCAGGGGGCAAAGGAGAGTGAGGGGGAGAAGCCTGCCCTGGGGCTGGCCCAGGATACCAGGGGCTGGGCCAGGATCTGGGAAAGGATCTTAGTAATCCCATTCTGCCTTCGCTGGCAGTGAACGGGGGAGGCAGGTCCTAGGCTAGTGTTTCCAATAGAAAATGGATGAAAAGGGCTGCACCCCTGAGAGACAACCTAAGCCCTAATGGAGACAGATGACCATCTCCTGCCCCTCCAGCTCCTCAAGGCAGCAGCTCGGCAGGGTTTGTTGTGCAATGCTGAGCTATCAAGGAACCATGGGACCAGCAGCCCTGGGAAGCAACGCCCAGGACACAGCACTGAATCCCCAGGGAGCTGGGTCCTGACGACCGCCTTGCTGTGTTGGGAGCCTCTGAGAGGTGTCATCAATATGGGGCGGGGGTGATAAGGGAACAGGCTCCAGTGTAACCATTCCCCCTACGATTAACTTCTGCCCTTGACATGTGGCTACGACTGGCCTCTCCCACTCAGCACCTACCTGGTGGGAGCCTGTGCTCCCCATGTCAGTCTGCACCCAGCCAGGATGGACAGCGATGCTCAGGATCCCGTCTCCTTCATACCCCAAGGACTGGCACTTGGTGAGCATGTTCAGAGCAGCCTGTGGGCGAGACACCATGAGCAGAGACAGCAGCATGTGAGGAGAGCAGGGACCCACCCCCAGGAGAAAGGTGAGCAAGGGGGACAGCTGATGCAAGCTGCAGTGTGTGATTCTCAACTGGGGATGATCAGCATGTTACTGAGTCGCCACCTCTCACTGCAATGGGCCCACGTGCAGGACCCAGAGTCCTGTTCCAAGGTTTGCGCTCTGGGGTCAGGTGACCAAGCATCATGTGACCCGGAGGCCGTGCTTCCCACAAGAGGCAGCAGAGTGAGATTGGCCTGAATGCTGGCCTGGCAGGTCAAATCTGGGGGATAAACCACGGGGCAAGAATAGGGTGACCAGACAGCAAATGTGGAAAAGATCCAAAAATCGGGACTGTCCCGATAAAATCGGGACATCTGGTCACCCTAGGCAAGAAAGATTTTTCTTTCCCCTTTGCTGTAGCGGAACATGGACCGAGCGTGAATTGGTGCCCCATGGGGCACACCCCCTACCTTGCTGCACCGATAAGAGACAGCGTGCCCCAACTCCCAGGCAAAGAGATTCGTGATGGAGCCGACCTCACTGGACATGTTGACAATGGCCGCCTTGCTGCAGCTCAGCCCTGGCTGGGGGCTACCCTTGGCAGCCTTCCTCAGCAAGGGCAGGAACGCCTGGGCAATGGGGAGAAAAGAGCACCCCCGGGTCAGCTTAGGAGAAAGGACCCACTTTCCTCTCTTCGCCAGCGGACTCTGATTTGAATTGAAGTAGGTCCAGCTGTTGCCCAGAGGTGTCACAGGCTGGCCCCCAGGGCTTGCTGCTCCTGGCCCATGCTCTCACCCTGCCCTCCAACTTGTTCAGCCTCAGTCCTGTTTTAAAGGCTAATTTCTAGGAGTTGGGTAATCCCATTCTGCCCTCGCTGGCAGTGAACGGGAGAGCCCGGTACCAGGCCAGTGTTTACAATAGAAAGTGAGTGAAAAGGGCTGCACCCCTGAGAGACAACCTAAGCCCCAGTGGAGACAGTGCGAGGTCAATGGAAGAATTCTGCCGTTGCCCTAGCTACCACCTGTCGGAGCAGTGGATTTATTAGAGCAACAGAAGAACTCTTTGGCACCACTATCATCTTTCTTGTAAAGATACAGCCTATCATATGCTGTTTCCCTACCTTAGAGCCCTGCACTGAGTATCTTGCAAGATTGTACACACCCTCCAGATCCGGGGTTCTCAAATTCGGGGTCAGGACCAGCAAAGGGGTCATGAGGTTACTACATGGGGGGTCGTGGGCCTCCACCCCAAACCCCACTTTACATCCAGCATTTATAATGGTGTTAAATATATAAAAAGTGTTTTTAATGTACAAGCGGGGGTCACACCCAGAGACTTGCTGAGTGAATGGGTCACCAGTACAAACGTTTGAGAGTCCCTGCTCTAGATCTGTGCTCGACAGAGGCCTCGACTCACTGACATGGAAGTATTTCCTCTCTAATACGCTGAGCTGTACTTACAGCACGCTGCAGAAATCGGGTAGGATAGTCAAATACCAGCAGCTTTGGCCTAACTCGCGGGGGCAGTTCCAGGTATTTTGCCACCCCAAGCACAGCAGGGAGGTTCTGGGTCCCGCGGATTTGGCGGCACGCCTGCGGGAGGTCCGCCGAAGCTGCTGGACCAGCGGACCCTCTAGAGGCATGCCGCCAAAGAGCAGAGCGCCTCCATGGCTTGCCACCCCAGGCATGCGCTTAGCGTGCTGGTTCCTGGAGCTGCCCCTGCTAACTCGGCTTCCATCCGAGTCAATGGGAGTTTTAGCGCGGAGGTATTAAGAGCCCGGTTAGGTCAATACAATTGGCTTCTTCAAATCCTACACTCAGTATAAGAGGAGCAGCAAAAACTTGTGGGCCTATTCAGTATAAAACAGAGCACCTATGATCAGAGCTAAGACAGCCTCATCAGTAACTGCCTTGTCCAATACCTGTCCCTGCAGAAGGCTGGGCTGCTGGGGGAGAGGAAAGTACCTCGTACCTAGATGCAAACACACACTTCAGTGACAACTTATCACAGCATAAGGTTGGGATTTAGGTGCCCAACTATCATTCACTGTCAACGCGCTTTGTGTGCCCAACTTCCTTAACCACCTTTGAAAAACCCAGCCCTGGGGCACAGAGATAGAGCAGGCCAGTCCAGCAGTGGCACAGCTTTCCCTACCTGGCCCTCCATAAAGGTTTGCAACCCCGATGTGGCCCTCGGGCCAAAAAGGTTTGCCCATCCCTACTCTCAGGAGATGGCCTCTACAGCAGGAGCTGGACTCTTGGCTCAGATCCCACTGGGGTAGCGTTAGGGCCTCTGGGTCCATTTCTTGGTTGGTTACAGTCTCATAATGCACCTGACACGTACACTGTGATGAATGCCAAAAACCAGCCCCCAAACACACACACACACACACACCAGGTTGGCTCACTGATCCAGGAACCAGAGCCCTGGGGTGAAAGGGAGAAGTTCTGGCCTACGCAAAGTCAAACCTCAGTGCAGCCAGCAACCTGCCCTTTGTCGGGGCCCTTACCTGGCTTACCAGCAGGGGCCCTGTCACGTTGGTTGCATACACCAGGGACATGTCCTCTGGTGTCTCAGACTCTAGTGTGTTCAGCCTCGCTATCCCAGCATTGTTTATCAACAGATTCAGCCCCGAACTTTTCAGATGCTCCTCAACTCTGGTAGCTGCTGCCTTGATGCTGGCTGGGTCAGTAGCTTCTATAGAGACAGGGGGTTCAGAGTAGGGTGAGCAGACAGCAAATGTGAAAAATCAGGACAGGGGGTGGGGGATAATAGGAGTCCATATAAGAAAATGACTCAAAAATCGGGACTGTCCCTATAAAATCGGGACATCTGGTCACCCTAGTTCAGAGGTGTGGTTCCTCCACCCTGTCGCTAACCCCTCTCCCGGAGATCTGAAGCCGAGGCTGCTCTACAGAGCCATGCTAACGACTCGGGAGCTCATAAACACAGCTAGCCAGAACTGGGGAGTGCCATGGCAAGGGCAGGATGGATAGCATCAAAGCCAGAGAGTGAAATCGGGGGGACCAGGAGTCAGCGGGGCGAGTGCAAAGCACTGAGGCAGTGAGAGTGTTAATGGGGCAGGGGGAAGGGCGTGTTGGACCAACAGGATCTTCCCAGGGGTGAGCAGGGTTGGAAATCTGCCATCAGAGCTCTGGCAGGCTCACCCTCTCCCAGCTTTCATCATCCCATGAGAACACCCTTCAGGGGAGAGCGCCCTGATGGCACAGTTGTTTGGCAGCATTTGAAACATGCCGATTTTTCCTATTAAAAAGTGTTTGCAGCATTTTTTTAAATCAGAACCATCAGCAGCATTTTCGGGTTACTGAAAAAGCTGGTTCAACAAAAGAGCTTGATAGTCATTTTGATATGTCACCGAAAACATCGCACAAGCCAGGAGGGGCTCGGGACGGAACGGACGGGCGGGTCTCAGCGGCACATAGGCTGCGGGAAAGGAGGGATGATCCTGGAGGGGGTTGGCTTGGTCCCCACGGGGCTGTCACTGCAGGCAAGGGGTCACATGGGGGGTGACAGGCTGGGCCCCATGTGGACATCAGTGAGGAACGGGACCCTGGCATCATGTGAGGGGCAGGGATCACATGAGGGCTGACAGGGTGGGTTCTGGCTGGAGGAGGGTCCTTGAGCGGTGGGAATTAGGCAAGGGGTCTAAGAGTGGGTGTCACTGGGGGGCTGGGCAGAGGGGGTCACATGAGGGGTGATAGGCTGAGCCCCTTCAAGGGAGGGTTGCCAAGTTTTGTGTGAGGTATTCCTGGAGGTTTCATCACATAACAATCATTAATTAAACATAATTTTTTTAATTCCTGGAGAATCCAGGACAGTCCTGAAGGGTTGTTAACCCTACTTCAAGGGGTTTATTACTGAAAGAGGGGAGGGGTAGCTCAGTGCTTTGAGCATTGGCCTGTTAAACCCAGGGTTGTGAGCTCAAGCCTTGAGGGGGTCATTTGGGGGGTTGGTCCTGCTTTGAGCAGGAGGTTGGACTAGATGATCTCCTGAGGTCCCTTCCAACACTAATAATCTATGATATTCGCCCTGAGCACTGGTGTGACCTTATGTGTGAAGTCACTGTGCCACGCACTCAGATTTGGCCCTGTTCCTCCTATCCTCAGTCATGTGAGCAGCACTCCAAACATCAGCAGGATAAGCTGCTGGTCCCAGCAGACCAAAGGCATGACCAGACCAGCCACTTTATGGCTACTGCCTGAGCCAGGGCTGCTCCCCCATGAATTTGGTCCCTGGCCATTGGCCTAGTTTGTTAATCTGGCCCTAGCAGGATCCCTAGGCTGGGATTGGTTCCCTGTTCATGAAACTGATTCCAAAGCTTCAACTACCTGAAGGAGGGTTCCAAAGAGGATGGATCTAGACTGTTCTCAGTGGTGGCTGATGACAGAACAAGGAGCAATGGTCTCAAGTTGCAGTGAGGGAGGTTTAGGTTGGATACTAGGCAACGCTATTTCGCTAGGAGGGGGGTGAAGCACTGGAATGGGTTCCCTAGGGAGATGGTGGAATCTCCTTCCTTAGAGGTTTTCAAGACCCAGCTTGACAAAGCCCTGGCTGGGATGATTTAGTTAGGAACTGGTCCTGTTTTCAGCAGAGGATTGGACGAGATGACCTCCTGAGACCTCTTCCAACCCTGATATTCTTTGATTCTACGAGTCTATGAAAGCAAATCTGTCTCCAAGAGAGTGAGGCCTGTTCAGACCCAAACCAGCCAGGCTCATACATGGCACAGGCAGCCCCTGTCTCAATCAAAATCATCCCTTCCCTGCCTGTCTGGCACGCAGGACAATCTGCAAATACCAGGAACTTCCTGGGCCTCCTTCTGACCAAGCCCAGAGAGCCTGAGTGGGACGTAGGAGACCTGGGAGTTGCTCTGCTGAGAAGCGTGGCTGCTAGGCACCCTCCCCTTCACTAACACCTAGGCAGGAATAACACAAACAGTGACTCCCAACCAGGCAAGGAACAGGAACACGGAGACAGGGGGACGGGGAACAGGGAACGAAGGGACCAAGAGCAAGGGAGCCTCAGCTCTGGGCCCAGGGCAGGGCACCTACCTAGCGCAACGATCGCCAGGTTTGGATGCCTGGATGCCAAGTTCTTCAATTGCTGGAAGAGAATAAAGTCAACGATTATTGACGGAGCCGCCAGCCTGCAGGGACGGTCAGACCGGACAGAGTCCAGCTCCCTGCTGCTATCCCGGACCAAGTCAATATCTGCCTGCAAAGCTCCCATGCGCAGGGTCCAGCCCTGGCTTTCGGGGTCTGCAGCAGGGTGTCTAAACCGGCATCATCTAGCTCAGTGTGGTCAAGCCAGGGACACGTTTCCCCGTTCCCTTTAGGAGACAGGCACCTGTGCTCCCCGCCCTCTTCCTCAATGCGCTGTGCTAACTTTGCATGTGTCCCGTGCAGATCTTGTCCCCAGCTTATGCGCTAGGGAGCATCAGCCTGGAGCAGGGGCTGAAATCCTCTCCTGCTCGGGCCTGTTGCTTTTGGCTCCAAGTGCTGGAGGCCCCTCACTTAGATTCCCCCACCACCAGGTACAGCTAACTCCCTCTCACCTCGCCCCGCTCTCACCTGTGCTCGCTCTCCCTCCGGGTCCCGGCAGGTCGCAAAGACCCACTCGGGTGGGTTTGATTTCTCCAGAAACTGCTTGACAAGCTCCAGGCCGATTCCCCGATTGGCCCCAGTCACCAGAATGCTGCGGACATTAAAGCCAGCCATGGTCCTCGCCTGCCTGTGCCCCAGCTGGCAGGGCCTGTGCTCAGCGAGAGCTGGGCTAGTTCTGGCCTCCACGTCCCCTGCACCTGGGGTTACACAGGGTCTGACTCCTGGGTTCCAGCTCCCTGATTCCACACCAAGACCTGGAGCCTGCCCCGCGCAGAGTAAAATCTCTGGAAGCTGAGCAGAGGCTTCCCTAGCAGGGGTGTGTGAGTCACCATGGATTGGAGGAGCTCCCCAGAAGGGAGGAGCTGTGCAGCGCAGAAAAGGAGATGGCGGGGGTAGGGGAGAGGCTGATCGGAAGCTTTAGGGTTCGGATGGATTCGTGCATTTTCACAGGGTGACTTTTACACTGGGCAGGGTTTGCAATGTCTCACAGAAGTAATAAGAGTTTGGGCAAGTTAATATTCAACATGGTGAAACTCATTCTCCACTCCCCTGACTTGGTTGAGCCGCACGGCACCTACTAAGGGCTTTCAAGGGCTGTGGGACGTAGTTTTACAGAGAAATGATCTGTTATAAGGTACTGCAGGGCAAGACCCCTACATTTTATTGTCCTATGAAGACTGGGGAAAAGCTCAGGCTGTGCAGCACACTCCACATAGGTTAGGGTCTCAATTTTACATTGTCCACAGTTAGTGCATCAACGTTATGAAACTTTAACTACATCCATGTGCATGGTACCAGGCGTCTGATTTTAGGCTTTAATCTACCACTCCGCACAGAACACCGGGTCAGGCCGCGGCTCTGCATCTGCGCCACCTGGCTGGAGCCAGCCATGCTACCACTCCACATAGAGCACCAGGTCAGGCCGCGACTCTGCAGCTGCGCTGGCTGACAAGAGCTCATAATCCCGCCGCCCAGAGCATTGCACCAGCGGTGTAGTGAGCTGAGGCTGTGGGGGAGGTGCACAGTGGGGGAGGGCCTGGGGCAGCCTCCTGGGCTAGGAGCTCAGAGGCCGGGCAAGAGGGTCCCATGGGCCAGCTGTGGCCTGCGGATTGTAGTTTGCCACCTCTGGTATAAGTAATATAACAGGCAAGATGCCACTCCCAACAGATAAATTGCTATTCTCCACATTATACTGAGCTTCTTTAAGCAAATCACTTTTCCATTGGTTAAGCATATTTTCCCAAGCTTTACTAGCCAACAATCCAACACTCACCAAGACTGTCCCCTTCCTCCCTCAGTCAGGGCTTTAACCTGATCACCAACGTTAATTTGCCCCACTAGAAACATTTCCCTGAGACTTATCTAATGCCAGATTCACTTCTGAGATATCAGACACTCAGCAATTTCTCCTGCATATGCACTGCTTCTTTGCACACATAAACTGCCATCTTTCTCAGACAAACATCCGGTGAAACACTCCATAGACAAGTCCTTGACCCTGTATACACAAGTTAAGGGTTATTTTTTTCCTGTGACTGATTTATGACATCAGCCTGACTGAACAAAGCTTCAATATCATCCCCAATCAAAAGATCCTTAGGCAATAGCTTCCTTACATCAGCTATAACTCCATGTTTAGCACCATTCCAGTCACGAGGGATTCTGGCTAAAGGCACACTTAGCCCTGGTTTACGCTACGGGGTTAGGTTGAATTTAGCCCCGTTAGGTCGATTTAAAAATGATAACCACACAACCAACCCCGTTCCGTCGACCTAAAGGGCTATTAAAATCGACTTCTGTGCTCCTCCCTGACAAGGGAAGTAGCACTAAAATCGACCTTGTTGCGTTGAATTTGGGGTAGTGCAGATGCAAATCAATGGTATTGGCTTCCGGAAGATATCCCAGAGTGCTCCATTTTGACTGCTCTGGAAGGCACTTTGAACTCTGATGCACTAGTCAGGTACACAGGAAAAGCCCCAGGAACTTTAGAATTTCATTTCCCATTTGGTCAGCATAGTGAGCTCAGCAGCACGTAGTTGCAGAGGTGACCATGCAGTCCCCCCAGAATCGTAGAGTGTAGAATGTTTCTATGCTCCCCCTATCATCTTTGTCCCTGAGGTTATCGCAGATTAGAAGGCGAAAAAAATACACTCCCAATGCAGGGCCGCCCGGGGGGGAAGGGGGCAAGTGGGGCAATTTGCCCCAGGCCTCGGGCCCCACAGGAGCCCCCATGAGAGTTTTGTGGGGTCCCTGGAGCGGGGTCCTTCACTTGCTCCGGGGGCCTCAGAAAACTCTCATGTGGCCTGGGCCCCCGGAGCTTCTTCCACTCTGGGTCTTTGGCAGTGGGGGGGTCCTTCTGCCCCAAAGTGGAAGGACTCCCCGACACCGAATTGCCGCAGAAGCAGGACCAGCTGCTGAGGTGCCTGGTCGTCAGCGGTAATTCGGCAGCAGTGGTCCCCGCCGTAGGTCTTCAGGGCACTTTAGCGGCTGGTCCCGGAGTGGAAGGACCCCCCGCCGTCAAATTACCGCCAAAGTGAGGGCCCCCCGCCTCCAAAGACTCCAGTCCTCCTGAATCCTCTGGGCGGCCCTGTCACAATGACATGTTTTCCAAGCTCATGCAGTCCTCCTGCACTCATAGGGCACAGCTTAATGCAGGGTGGCATTGAGTGGCAGAGGCCAGGAAAGAATTAAGTGAAAGTGAAGAGCAGAGGCAGGACACGATGCTGAGGCTAATGGGGGAGCAAACTGACATGATGAATCGTCTGTTGGAGCTGCAGGAAAGCCAACAAGAGCACAGATTCCTGCTGCATCCACTGTATAACCGCCTACCCTCCTCCCCATGTTCCATAGCCGCCTTGCCCAGACGCCCAAGAATGCCGGTGGGGGGCGGCTCCAGGCACCAGTCACTCCACTCTAGAGGCTGGTCAAGCAACAGAAGGCTGTCATTCAAACAGTTTGATTTTTAGTGTGGCTACAATAAACAATGTGGCCTTGTCCTTCCCTCCTTCCCTGCCCCACCCAAGCTACCTTGTCTATTATCTCATTTTTTTTTAAATACTAAAGAAAGAACGCATTGTTTCAAAACAATACTTACTTTATTTCGAAGGAGGGAGGGTGGCTGGCTTACAGGGAATTAAAATCAATAAAGGGGCAGGCTTGCATCAAGGAGAAACACAGGCAACTGTCACACTGAAGCCTTGCCAGTCATGAAACTGGTTTTCACAGCCTCTCTGATGCACAGCACACCTTGCTGTGTTCTTTTAATCACCCTGGTGTCTGGCAGCTCAAAATCAGATGCCAGGTGCTTTGCCTCAACCTCTCACCCTGCCATAAACGTCTCCCCCTTACTCTCACAGATATTATGGAGCACACAGCAAACAGCAATAACAATGGGAATGTTGGTTGCGCTGAGGTCTGCCCAACACCGCCATCGAGCTTTTAAACATCCAAAGGCACATTCTACCACCATGCTGCACTTGCTCAGCCTATAGTTGAACTGCTCCTTACTTCTGTCCAGGCTTCATGAGCCATGGGAGCAAGGGATAGGCTGGGGTAGGTGCGACCACGCAGTGCTGCTGTCTTGAAGAGCAGCCTGAGGCAGAAGCCTCCAGTCTGCAACAGCAGCAATGACGGTGAGCTGAGTGGGCTGCAAGCTTGCCGTGCTACGGCGTCTGCACGGGTAACCCAGGAAAAAAGGTGTGGAACGATAATCTGCCATCGCTTTCACAGAGGGAGGGGTGACTGACGACATGTACCCGAAACCACTCGTGACACTTTTTGCCCCATCAGACATTGGGAGCTTAACTCAGAATTTCAACGGGAAGCAGAGACTGCAGGAACTGTGGGATAGCTACCCACAGTGCACCGCTCTGTAAGTTGATACTAGCCACGGTAGTGAGGACGCACTCCACCAACTTAATGCGCTTAGTGTGGACGTATGCAATCGACTGTATAAAATCAATTTCTAAAAATCAACTTCTATAAAATCAGCCTAATTTCGTAGTGTAGAATACCCTTACAGTAAACTCATAGAGGATTACAGTATTCACTCTTATCTGGTGAACGATCCTCCTCTTTGACAAGATCCGCTTTAACAAGTGTGATGTCAGCAGCTGTAATTTGCCCTAAACCGCTTTTCCCATAGATTTTTACATTCTCTGCACAAGTTATGGGGTGACGTTCACCCGAACTCACAGTAAAAGCATTTACATAAAAGGTGGCAGTGATGAGGTAAATTTGGTTACACATAGACAACTGCTTTTAGAGTCAAACAACATACCAACACTGTTCAAAACTGGACAGATTCTAGCCCCATCTTTGTCGTTGAGAGGAGCTGGCTTTTCAGGATGATACAGGTCCTGTTGTTCCTTTATCCTTTTGAGCTCGAGCTTAAGTCTGTCCACCTTTGCCTTAACTTCTAGCTCCTGCCATTGAATATATGCCATTCTCTTTCCATATCAGTGATGTTTTGCTGTTCCAGCCATTGTTTGTTCAAATTGCTTCCTTATCACTGGCAATTTGTCTTGGAAACTGGCCCAGAATGGCACTTTGTAAGTGATGGGGGAAGCAGGGCAAGGGCCTCTTGAACTGAGCTGCTCCTGTTTGCTCATGCACATAAGTAGCTGAGCTTTGCATGCACAAGTTCTCCAGGTAGCCAGCACTCCGTGAGGACTTTGGGCCAGTTTGCCAAGAAAACACAGCTTCCCTCTCTCCAATATCAGCAGCTGAAGGCTCCCTTTTGTTCTCACCCAATGCAATATTTGCACTGAGTGTAGAGTTTGGGCTTCTTATGGGGATGTTGAGAACCACACATCTCTCTCTGTTAGGTATACAGAGCAGGTGTGAGTTTGCGGTACTCTCACTGAGGCCTTCTCAGATTGGCTGGACTATGAAAGCAGTAATAAATAGGCACGAAGGATATCAGGGGATAGCCCTTTTGTGGGCCCAGGCCTGGTGGACTGACCTTTGTGAGGGGAGGGATAGCTCAGTGGTTTGAGCATTGCTCTGCTAAACCCAGGGTTGTAAGCTCAATCCTTGAGGGGGTCATTTGGGGATTTAGTTGGGGTTTGGTATTGCTTTGAGCAGGTTGGTTTGGCAAGATGACAACCCTAATAAGCTATGATTTGTGGGCCTAGTGCCAGGCCCATCTGGGTGAGCCAGCACTCTGGGGCCCTGGGCTGGGCAGGTGGCTGCATTTGCAGGGCTGTTGGGAGTGGTGCATTGTGGGCAGCTGTCCCAGCATTCAAGTGGCTGCAATGTGCTTTTCAAAACAGGGGGGTGGGGTGGAGTGTGACAAGGAGTATGGGGGAGAGAGAGTGCGGATTTTTGGAGCACACACTGTGACAGCTCCCTGCCTGGCAAATTCCGGCCATTTCCCCCACCCCTCTCTCAATCACTCTTAACTGCAAAAAGGCTTCAGACCAGATAAGCAGCTTCTCCAACAGACTCCATCCCCCTTCCCCCCTCCGTACTGTTTCTCTCCTCAAGCAAACACGAGCTGTGGACATTCCCTGCCTGCCTCTGCTCGAGCAAACAGGAGCTGTGTTTGTTTTTTAGATAAGCACTCCACACCTGGCTGAGCAAACAAGAAGGAGATTTTTAAAATTCCCAGGGCATTTAAAGGGCAGGTCACCTGAGGCCAGGGCAGTAGAGTTCAAACTGATGAGCAGCATTGCTGAGCAGGCATTCTGGGATACCTCCGAATACTCTGAAGGCCAATAACAGCAGTTTTGGTGGCCACACTTGATGAGCAGCGCTGCATCACCAGTGCTGCAATCGTTACACCCCAGGCAGACCAGGTGTACAGCCAGCACTGCAGCCAGGGAGTTGCAGCGCTGCATGTGCCTTGCAGGTATGGACAGTTACTAAGTTCTAGCGCTGTAAACCCACCACCAGCACTGCAACTCTCCAGTGTAGCCAAGCCCAAAGCTGACAATCCCACCGCCACAAATGGCACGTAACCCCACCCCAGTAACTCCCATGGCCAGGGCCGGCTTTAGGCCGATTCGCCCGATTCCCAGGAATCGGGCCCCACCCTTTAGACACTTTTTTTTTTAAACTTACACCGGGGTCCCTGGCTGCTCCAAGATCTTTCGTGGTCCCGCTCCCTTAAGCGAAGAGCAGGCGGGAGCGCGGCAAGCCCCGCTCTCCCGGCTGGAGCCCTGGCGGGACCACGGCAAGCCCCACGTCCCCGCTCTCCTGGCTGGAGCCCCGGCCAGAGTGCGGCAAGTCCCGCTCTCCCGGCTGGAGCTCCGGGACCTTTAAATAGCTTCCAGAGCCCTGGGGTAGTGAGGGGCTCCGGGGGCTATTTAAAAGGCCAGGGCTCCAACTGCCTCTGACACCCCTGTCCTTTAAATAGCCGCAAGAGCCCCGCCACCCCAACGCATTCCCCAGGGCACCCCCGGCTATTTAAAAGGTCCAGGGCGGGGTAGAATCTGGGGAGTCCCAGGCCCTTTAAATAGCCTCCAAAGCCCTGGGATAGCAGGGAGCTTGGGGGCTATTTAAAGGGCTGGGGCTCCAGCTGCCTCTGCTGCACTCCCTGCCTGCCCACACCAGCCCCGCTCCCCCTGCCTGCAGCCAGCTCTGCACCCCGTGCCCACAGCCAGTCCCCGTCAAACCCCCTGCCGTATCTCCAGTCAACCCCTGCCACACACCCCTGTGGCCCTGCCCAAAGCCAGCCAGCCCCACACACACTGCTGCCCGCATCAGCCCTGCACACCCTGCCCTGTCTCCAGCCAAACCCTGCTGCACCCCCCTGCCTGAAGCCAGCCAGTCTCACACTCCTCTGTCTCCAGTCCTGCAAACCCCTGCTGCATGCCCCCGCGGCCCTGCCTGAAGCCAGCCCGCCCCGCACACCCCCATCTCCAACCAGCCCTGCACCCCTTGCCCTGCCTACAGCCAGACCCTACCTCCAGTCAGCCCCTGCCCTGCCTCCAGCCAGACCCATGTCCACTTGTGCCCTGCAGTTCCCAGGGCAGTAACCCTGCACACCTGCTTCAATGAGGGGGGCAGGGAGCACCTGGGACCCACACATCTGAAACCGCAGTCATTAATAACCAATCAACAGCATGTATGATGCAATGAATATAATATATAATTTTATTATTTATAGAGTTATGGAAAGTAAATAATACATGAAAGAAATGAAAGGCTTTTTTTTTCCCTTTTTTTTTTAAGTCATGCCTGCCAGGGCCCCGCCCAAAATGTTCGAATTGGGCCCCGCACTTCCTAAAGCCGGCCTGGCCCACGGCTGCTAGTCCAAAGCCAGCCCCTGCAGAGCTGCCCAAAGGGGTACGCATGGCAGGTCTGCACTTGAAACCCAGCCGCTGTGGCATTCAGCGAGGACATTGCTGCACCGCGGGCAGAGCGTCACCTGTCACCGTGGTTACACCACCTCCGCGAGTGGCCTGAGCTGTGTGCGTGGAGACACCCTCCCGCCCCCATAGCGCTGTCCACCCCAGAGGCTAGGCTGGGAGGACCGATTAGAAAACTCAGTTCCTGGTGTGGGGTTCAGTAATCGCTCAGTCCAAGGTGCTGGAGAAATCCTCTGAATACAGGCAGCTCCAACTCCCTCTGCCTCACAGGAGGAGGCTCCGGGACCCCCTCCCCAGCCTGCTGGCCTGGGAGGCTAACCCACCCCACTGACAGGTACAGGTCCCCACCGCACCTGAGAGCTAAACTCAGCTGCACCGGAAACTGGAGCAACCCCTGGCCCTGGCTGGAGACATGAGCCCCTCGCTCGGACATCACCTGCCAGAGCGCCCAGCAGCAGGGGAGGGTCCCAGCTTCCTATCAGCCCAAACTGAGCAGCAGAACATTGTCCTGATCAGCTGCTGGGAGCCAGTGACTCATTCGCTTGGGCACTGGCATCCCCACACTCTCAGCTGGCCCCAGAATCAGAGTAAAACAGGTCCTGCAGAGCAGCTCATTTGAACCTCCTGTGCAGAGAGCCCTGCCAGCATGAGCCCTCTCGCCCTGCAGCTCTCTCCTGTCAGCCCTGGCCCGGCGCATGGAGCTTCCTCCCTCCCGTGTGCGTACATGGGTAAATACATAGCTTCATACGTGGCTCCAGTGTGGCTGCTGTCAAGGGCTGTGCCGTTCCGTACGACCACGGCTGTGCTGGCAGCTTTGTATTGTTCCAAGTCAGGCCCCGGCACATGCAGCACTTTGTCTTTGGAGATTGGCTAACGGTTACTGGAGCTTCACCCCCATCTCACTAATCACATGGACGAAGCTGCATATGGTGCAGGAAGCTGGTCTGGTCCAGCCCAGCCCTGTGTCCTTTGTGTGTGTGGCTGAGAGAGGGCAGGGGAGAGTTTGTCGTGTTCTTTGGAGAACAGTGCTAGTGTCTAGTTCCCAGCCCAGAAGCCAGAGGGGCTGCACCAAGGTGGGGAGGTCGAGGAGCTGCCTGGCATGGATGCTCCACCTGGTGTCATGGGCGAGGTGCTAGGCAGAGACATTACAGGGGAGAGGTGCTCAATTATTGCGCCGATGTCCTGGGTAGCCAGCTGTAGCCAGGCAGAGAACGGCTCTAACCCCACAGACTGCCTGGCAGGAGCCGAGCTGCACTGGATACAGAATGGTTCTCCCCAGCCTTGCCAGCCCCTCCTTCATCGGCAGGTCTCCAAGGAGCCAGAGCAGCCTTGCCCATAGCCCCCAGTCTCACTCCAGCCCCCTGGCTCTGCTGTAGTACTGAGCCCGGGCTCTGGTCTCCATACATTTAGGGCTACCCCAGTTCTCCTGCAGCACCTGCCATCTCATTTCGCTCTCTGGAGGCGTTTCTAGGCCCTCACTTGCCATTCACTGGCTCTCTGCAGCCCGCTTTGTCTCGCAGACTCTTTCAGCAGGAAGTCTGAAATCAGCTTCCTGACCACCTGGCCCTACTGCCCTCTGGGTGCTGAGCTGCCCTGATCTCACTCGCCACAGCCCTGGCACTGGCACAGCCCCGGGGTTGGGAGTCCAGCCTTTACGCTCTGCTGGACATAGAGGGGTTAGCGCTTGCCCAGCTTTCAGGCTGGCTAAATGGTACAAATCCAACCAATGGCAGGGCTGTTGCATTAGAACAGTCGGTTTATTGAGGACACAGGAACGGCTGACGGCGTGGTAACTGGAATGACCTGACCCAGGGCTCCTGTCGCATGGTCAGGGGGTTCTCACCAGGGAAGAACTTTCCCTTCCCAGTTCACAAAGGCTCCGTTGTCCTTCTTGGAGAGCGTTGGAAGCACGTTCAGGATCCCTTGGACACTCACGTCCACCGTCAGTGGAGCCTGCAGGGGGCAAAGGAGAGTGAGGGGGAGAAGCCTGCCCTGGGGCTGGCCCAGGACACCAGGAGCCGGGGCAGGATCTGGGAAAGGATCTCGGTAATCCCATTCTGCCTTCGCTGGCAGTAAATGGGGGAGGCAGGTCCCAGGCCAGTGTTTACAATAGAAAATAGCTGAAAAGGGCTGAACCTCTGAGAGACAACCTAAGCCCCAATGGAAACAGACGACCAGCTGCTGCCCCTCCAGCTCCTCAAGGCAGCAGCTCGGCAGGGTTTGTTGTGCAATGCTGAGCGCTGACGGAACCATGGGACCGGCAGCCCTGGGAAGCAACGCCCAGGACGCAGCACTGAATCCCCAGGGAGCTGGGTTCTGACGACCACATTGCTGGGGTGGGAGCCCCTGAGAGGTGTCATCAATATGGGGCGGGGGTGATAAGGGAATAGGCTCCAGTGTAACCATTCCCCCTACGATGAACTTCTGCCCTTGACATGTGGCTACGACTGGCCTCTCCCACTCAGTACCTACCTGGTCGGGGGTTGAACTCCCCATGTCAGTCTGCACCCAGCCAGGATGGACAGCGATGCTCAGGATCCCGTCTCCCTCATACCCCAAGGACTGGCACTTGGTGAGCATGTTCAGAGCAGCCTGTGGGCAAGACACCATGAGCAGAGACAGCAGCATGTGAGGAGAGCAGGGACCCACTCCCAGGGAAAAGGTGAGCAAGGGGGACAGCTGATGCAAGCTGCAGTGTGTGATTCTCAACTGGGGATGATCAGCATGTTACTGAGTCGCCACCTCTCACTGCAATGGGCCCACGTGCAGGACCCAGAGTCCTGTTCCAAGGCTTGGGCTCTGGGGTCAGGTGACCAAGCATCATGTGACCCGGAGGCCGTGCTTCCCACAAGAGGCAGCAGAGTGAGATTGGCCTGAATGCTGGCCTGGCAGGTCAAATCTGGGGGATAAACCACGGGGCAAGAATAGGGTGACCAGACAGCAAATGTGAAAAAGACCCAAAAATCGGGACTGTCCCTATAAAATCAGGACATCTGGTTACCCTAGGCAAGAAAGACTTTTCTTTCTCCTTTACTGTAGCGGAACATGGACCAAGCGTGAATTGGTGCCCCAGGGGGCACACCCCCTACCTTGCTGCACCGATAAGAGACAACTTGCCCCATCTGCCAGCCAAAGAGATTCGTGATGGAGCCGCTGTCACTGGACATGTTAACAATGGCCGCTTTGCTGCAGCTCAGCCCTGGTTGGGGGCTCCCCTGGGCAGCCTTCTTCAGCAAGGGCAGGAACGCCTGGGCAATGGGGAGAAAAGAGCACCCCCGGGTCAGCTTAGGAGAAAGGACCCACATTCCTCTCTTCACCAGCGGACTCTGATTTGAATTGAAGTGGGTCCAGCTGTTGCCCAGAGGTGTCACAGGCTGGCCCCTTGGGCCTGCTGCTCCTGGCCCATGCTCTCCCCCTGCCCTCCAACTTGTTCAGCCTCAGTCCTGTTTTAAAGGCTGATTTCTAGGAGTTGGGTAATCCCATTCTGCCCTCGCTGGCAGTGAACGGGAGAGCCCGGTACCAGGCCAGTGTTTACAATAGAAAGTGAGTGAAAAGGGCTGCACCTCTGAGAGACAACCTAAGCCCCAGTGGAGACAGCGCGAGGTCAATGGAAGAATTCTGCCGTTGCCCTAGCTACAACCTGTCAGAGCAGTGGATTTATTACAGCAACAGAAGAACTCTTTTGGCACCGCTGTTGTGTTTCTAGTGTAGATACAGCCGATCATGTGCTGTTTCCCCACCTTAAAGCCCTGAACAGAGTATCTTGTGGGATTGTACACACCCTCTACACTCGGGGTTCTCAAATTCGGGGTCAGGACCATCAAAGGGCTCACGAGGTTACTACATGGGGGGTCGTGGACCTCCACCCCAAACCCCACTTTACATCCAGCATTTATAATGGTGTTAAATATATAAAAAGGGTTTTCAATGTACAAGGGGGGTCACACCCAGAGACTTGCTGAGTGAAAGGGTCACCAGTACAAACGTTTGCAAGCCTCTGCTCTAGATCTGTGCTAGACAGAGGCCTCAACTCACTGACATGGAAGTATTTCCTCGCTAATACGCTGAGCTGTACTTACAGCACACTGTAGAAATCGGGTAGGATAGTCAAATACCAGCAGCTTTGGCCTGACTCGCAGGGGCAGCTCCAAGTATTTTGCCACCCCAAACACAGCAGGGAGGTCCCAGGTCCCGTGGATTTGGCGGCACGCCTGCGGGAGGTCCGCCGAAGCCGCAGGACCAGCAGACCCTCTACAGGCATGCCACCGAAGAGCAGAACGCCTCCGTGGCTTGCCACCCCAGGCATACGCTTGGCGTGCTGGTGCCTGGAGCCGCCCCTGCTAGCTCGGCTTCCATCCGAGTCAATGGGACTTTGAACACGGAGGTATTAAGAGCCCGGTTAGGTCAATACAATTGGCTTCTTCAAATCCTACACTCAATATAAGAGTAGCAGCAAAAACTTGTGGGCCTATTCAGTATAAAACAGAGCACCTATGATCAGAGCTAAGACAGCCTCATCAGTAACTGCCTTGTCCAATACCTGTCCCTGCAGAAGGCTGGGCTGCTGAGGGAGAGGAAAGTACCTCATACGTAGATGCAAACACACACTTCAGCGACAACTTATCACAGCGTAAGATTGGGATTTAGGTGCCCAACTTTCATTCACTGTCAACGCGATTTGTGTGCCCATTTCCTTCAACCACCTTTGAAAAACCCAGCCCTGGCGCACAGAGATAGAGCAGGCCAGTCCAGCAGTGGCACAGCTTTCCCTACCCGGCCCTCCATAAAGTTTTGCAACCTTGATGTGGCTCTCGGGCCAAAAAGGTTTGCCCATCCCGGCTCTCAGGACATGGCCTCTACTGCAGGAACTGGACTCTTGGCTCAGACCCCACCAGGGCAGCGTTAGGGCCTCTGGGTCCATTTCTCGGTGGTTACAGTCTCATAATGCACCTGACACGTACACTGTGATGAACACCGCACCCCACACCCCGAACACACACACACACACACACAGACACACCAGGTTGGCTCACTGATCCAGGAACCCGAGCCCTGAGGGGAAGGGAGAAGATCTGGCCTATGCCAAGTCAAACCCCAGAGCAGCCGGCGACTTGCCCTCTGTCAGGGCCCTTACCTGGCTCACCAGTAGGGGCCCTGTCACGTTGGTTGCGTACACCAGGGACATATCCTCCGGTGTCTCAGACTCTAGTGTGCTCAGCCTTGCTATCCCAGCATTGTTTATCAACAGATTCAGTCCCGAGCTTTTCAGACGCTCCTCAACTCTGGTAGCTGCTGCCTTGATGCTGGCTGGGTCAGTAGCTTCTATAGAGACAGAGCAGGGGGTTCAGAGTAGGGTGAAAATAAGAAAATGACCCAAAAATCAGGACTGTCCCTATGAAATCGGGACATCTGGTCACCCTAGTTCAGAGGTGTGGTTCCTCCACCCTGTCGCTAATCCCGGAGACCCGAAGCCCAGGCTGCTCTACAGAGCCATGCTAACGACTCGGGAGCTCATGAACACAGCTAGCCAGAACTGGGGAGTGCCATGGCAAGGGCAGGACGGATAGCATCAAAGCCAGAGAGTGAAATCGGGAGGACCAGGAGTCAGCGGGGCAAGTGCAAAGCAGTGAGGCAGTGAGAGTGTTAATGGGGCAGGGGGAAGGGCGTGTTGGACCAACAGGATCTTCCCAGGGGTGAGCAGGGTTGGAAATCTGCCATCAGAGCTCTGGCAGGCTCACTCTCACTCAGCTTTCATCGTCCCATGAGAACACCCTTCAGGGGAGAGTGCCCCGATGGCACAGTTGTTTGGCAGCATTTCAAACATGCCAATTTTTCCTGTTAAAAAGTGTTTGCAGCATTTTTTTAAAACAGAACCATCAGCAGCATTTTCAGGTTACTGAAAAAGCTGGATCAACAAAAGAGCTTGATAGTCATTTTGGTACGTCACCGAAAACATCGGACAAGCCAGGAGGGGCTCGGGATGGAGCAGATGGGCGGGTCTCAGTGGCATGTGGGCTGCGGGAAAGGGGGGATGAGTCTGGGGGGCGATAGGCTGGGTCCCCCCGGGGGTGTCACTGCAGGCAGGGGTTCACATGAGGGGTGACAGGCTGGGCCCCCATGATGACGTCAGTGAGGGGCGGGACCCTGGCATCACGTGATGTGCAGGGATCACATGAGGGCTGACAGGGTGGGTTCTAGGGGGAGGAAGGTCGTTGAGCGGTGGGGATTAGGCGAGCGGTCTGAGAGTGGGTGCCACTGAGGGGCTGGGCAGAGGGGGTCACATGAGGGGTGATAGGCTGGGCCCCTTCAAGGGAGGGTTGCCAAGTTTGGTGTGAGGTATTGCTGGAGGTTTCATCACATGACAATCATTAATTAAACGTAAATTTTTAATTCCTGGAGAATCCAGGACAGTCCTGAAAGGTTGTTAACCCTACTTCAAGCGGTCTATTACTGAAGGAGGGGAGGGCTAGCTCAGTGGTTTGAGCATTAGCCTGCTAAACCTAGAGTTGTGAACTCAATCCTTGAGGGTGCCATTTGGGGGTTGGTCCAACTTTGAGCAGAAGGTTGGACTAGATGATCTCCTGAGGTCTTTTCCAAAACTAATAATCTATGATTTTCACCCTGAGCACTGGTGTGACCCTATGTGTGAAGTCACTGTACCACTCACTCAGATTTGGCCCTGCTCCCCCCAGCCTCAGTCATGTGAGCAGCACTCCAAGCATCAGCAGGATAAGCAGCTGGTCCCAGCAGATCAAAGGCACGACCAGACCAGCCACTTTATGGTTACTGCCTGAGCCAGGGCTGCTCCCCCATGAATTTGGTCCCTGGCCATTGGCCTAGTTTGTTAATCTGGCACTAGCAGGATCCCTAGGCTGGGATTGGTTCCCTGTTCATGAAACTGATTCCTTGATTCCAAAGCTTCAACTACCTGAAGGAGGGTTCCAAATAGGATGGATCTAGACTGTTCTCAGTGGTGGCTGATGACAGAACAAGGAGCAATGGTCTCAAGTTTCAGTGAGGGATGTTTTGGTTGGATACTAGGCAACATTATTTCGCTAGGAGGGGGGTGAAGCACTGGAATGGGTTACCTAGGGAGGTAGTGGAATCTCCTTCCTTAGAGGTTTTCAAGACCCAGCTTGACAAAGCCCTGGCTGGGATGATTTAGTTAGGAACTGGTCCTGTTTTGAGCAGAGGATTGGACTAGATGACCTCCTGAGGCCTCTTCCAACCCTGATATTCTTTGAATCTATGAGTCTACGAAAGCAAATCTGTCTCCAAGAGAGCGAGGCCTGTTCAGACCCAAACCAGCCAGGCTCATACAAGGCCCAGGCAGCCACTGTCTCAATCAAAATCATCCCTTCCCTGCCTGTCTGGCACGCAGGACAATCTGCAAATACCAGGAACTTCCTGGGCCTCCTCCTGACCAAGCCCAGAAAGCCTGAGTGGGACGTAGGAGACCTGGCAATTCCTCTGCTGAGAAGGGTGGCTGCTAGGCACCCTCCCCTTCACTAACACCTAGGCAGGATTAACACTAACAGTGGCTCCCAACCAGGCAAGGAACAGGAACATGGAGACAGGGGGATGGGGAACAGGGAACAAAGGGACCCAGAGCAAGGGAGCCTCAGCTCCGGACCCAGGGCAGGGCACCTACCTAGCGCAACGATCGCCAGGTTCGGATGCCTGGACGCCAAGTTCTTCAATTGCTGGAAGAAAATAAAGTCAATGATTATTGACAGAGCCGTCAGCCCGCAGGGACGGTCAGGCCTTGCAGAGTCCAGCTCCCTGCTGCTACCCTGGACTAAGTCAACATCTGCCTGCAAAGTTCCCATGCGCAGGGTCCAGCCCTGGCTTTCGGGGTCTGCAGCAGGGTGTCTAAACCGGCATCATCTAGCTCAGTGTGGTCAAGCCAGGGATATGTTTCCCTGTTCCCTTTAGGAGACAGGCACCTGTGCTCCCCACCCGCTCCCTCAATGCGCTGTGCTAGCTTTGCATGTGTCCCGTGCAGAACTCGTCCCCAGCCTTATGCGCCAGGGAGTGTCAGGCTGGAGCAGAGGCTGAAATCCCCTCCTGCTCGGGCCTGTTGCTTTTGGCTCCAAGTGCTGGAGGCCCCTCACTTAGATTCCCCCACCACCAGGTACAGCTAACTCCCTCTCACCTCGCCCCGTTCTCACCTGTGCTCGCTCTCCCTTCGGGTCCCGGCAGGTCGCAAAGACCCACTCGGGTGGGTTTGATTTCTCCAGAAACTGCTTGACGAGCTCCAGGCCGATTCCCCGATTGGCCCCAGTCACCAGAACGCTGCGGACATTAAAGCCAGCCATGGTCCTCGCCTGCCTGTGCCCCAGCTGGCAGGGCCTGTGCTCAGCGAGAGCTGGGCTAGTTCTGGCCCCCACGTCCCCTGCACCTGGGGTTACACAGCGTCTGACTCCTGGGTGCCAGCTCCCTGATTCCACATCAAGGCCTGGAGCCTCTCTCACGCAGAGTAAAATCGCTGGAAGCTGAGCAGAGGCTTCCCCAGCAGGGGTGTGGGAGTCACCATGGATTGGAGGAGCTCCCCAGAAGGGAGGAGCTGTGCAGTGCAGAAAAGGAGATGGCAGGGGGTGGGGGAGAGGCTGATTGGAAGCTTTAGGGATCGGATGGATTCGTGCATTTTCACGGGGTGACTTTTACACTGGGCAGGGTTTGCAATCTCTCACAGAAGTAATAAGAGTTTGGGCAAGTTAATATTCAACATGGTGAAACTCATTCTCCACTCCCCTGACTTGGTTGAGCCGCATGGCACCTACTAAACGTTTCAGAGGCTGTGGGACGTAGTTTAACAGAGAAGTGATCTGTTATAAGGTACTGCAGGGCAAGACCCCTACATTTTATTGTCCTATGAAGACTGGGGAAAAGCCCAGGCTGTGCAGCACACTCCACATAGGTTAGGGTCTCAATTTAACATTGTCCACAGTTAGTGCATCAACGTTATGAAACTTTAACTACACCCATGCGCATGGTACCGGGCTTCTGATTTTAGGCTTTAATCTACCACTCCGCACAGAACACCGGGTCAGACTGCGGCTCTGCAGCTGTGCTGCCTGGCAAGAGCTCAAAGTCCCGCTGCCCATAGCATTGCATCGGGGATGCAGTGAGCTGAGGCTGTGGGGGAGGTGCACAGTGGGGAGGCGCAGGGGGCAGCCTCCTGGGCCAGGAGCTCAGAGGCCGGGCAGGAGGGTCCCGCGGGCCAGCTGTGGCCTGCAGGCTGTAGTTTGCCACCTCTGGTATAAGTAATATAACAGGCAAGTTGCCACTCCCAACAGATAAACTGCTATTCTCCACATTATACTGAGCTTCTTTAAGCAAATCACTTTTCCATTGGTTAAGCATATTTTCCCAAGCTTTATTAGCCAACAATCCAACACGCACCAAGACTGTCCCCTTCCTTCCTCAGTCAGGGCTTTACCCTGATCACCAACTTTAATTTGCTCTAGAGAAACATTTTCCTGAGACTTATCTAATGCCAGATTCACTTCTGAGATATCAGACACTCAGCAATTTCTCCCGCATATGCACTGCTTCTTTGCACAGATAAACAGCCATCTTCCTCTGACAAACATTCGGTGAAACACTCCACAGGCAAGTCCTTGCCCCTGTAGACACAGGTTTAGGGTTATTTT
The DNA here is from genome assembly GCF_025201925.1 of Gopherus flavomarginatus. NCBI lineage: Eukaryota > Metazoa > Chordata > Testudines > Testudinidae > Gopherus > Gopherus flavomarginatus. The sequence goes on from NC_066630.1 coordinate 41,944,796, forward strand.
TTTTCTGTGACTGATTTATGACATCAGCCTGACTGAACAAAGCTGTAATATTATCACCAATCAAAAGATCCTTAGGGAATAGCTTCCTTACACCAGCTACAACTCCATGTTTAGCACCATTCCAGTCACGAGGGATTCTGGCTAAAGGCACACTTAGCTCTGGTTTACGCTATGGGCTTAGGTTGAATTTAGCCCCGTTAGGTCGATTTAAATGTGACAACCACACAAACAACCCCTTTCCGTCGACCTAAAGGGCTGTTAAAATCGAGTTTGTGATCCTCCCCAACAAGGGGAGTAGCACTAAAATCGACCTTGTTGGGTTGAATTTGGGGTAGTGCAGATGCAAATCAACGGTATTGGCCTCCGGGAGCTATCCCAGAGTGCTCCATTGTGACCGCTCTGGACAGCACTTTGAACTCCGATGCACTAGTCAGGTACACAGGAAAAGCCCCAGGAACTTTTGAATTTCATTTCCCGTTTGGTCAGCGTGGTGAGCTCAGCAGCACGTAGTTGCAGAGGTGACCATGCAGTCCCCCCAGAATCGTAGTGTGTAGAATGTTTCTACGCTCCCCCTATCATCTCCATCCCTGAGTTTATCGCAGATTAGAAGGCAAAAAAAATGCTCTCGCAATGCAGGGCCGCCCAGCGGGAGGGGGAAGTGGGGCAGTTTGCCCCAGGCCTCGGGCCTCACAGGAGCCCCCATGAGAGTTTTGTGGGATCCCTGGAGCAGGGTCTTTCACTCGCTCCGGGGGCTCCGGAAAACTCTGGTGGGGCCCGGGCCCCCAGAGCTTCTTCAGCTCCGGGTTTTCGGCAGTGGGGGGGTCCTTCTGCCCCAGAGTGGAAGAACTCTCCAACACCGAATTACCACCGAAGCAGGACCCGCCGCTGAAGTGCCGGGTCTTCAGTGGTATTTCGGCAGCAGGGGTCCCCGCCGCAGGTCTTCAGGGGACTTCGGCGGCTGGTCTTGGAGTGGAAGGATCCCCCACCGTCGAATTACCGCCAAAGTCGAGGGCGCCCGCCTCCAAAGACTCCAGGCCTCCTGTCATGGAGTGACCAGGCGATGCTCTGGAACTGCTCCCCACCAAGCCAGGCAGGACTTTGGGGAGCCTCCTCTCCCTTGGAGCAGACTTGTTAAGGGAAGAAGCTCACATGGCTTCACCTCCTGGGTCTCTCCTTGGAGCATTCAGCATGCTCTGCCCCTCCGTGCACTTCCCACAGCGAGCCCGACCCGGCGGGGTCCTGGGGAAGCCACAGAGTCCTGTACCCCAACTTCTCAGTCAGACGTGACTCTCAGCCATCCAGTAAAACAGAGGTTTATTTGATGACAGGAACAGGGTCTAAAACAGAGCTTGTAGGTACAGCGAACCGGACCTCTAGGCTGGGTCCATTCTGGGGGACAGTGAGCCAGACCTCCAGGTCTGCACTTCACTCCTTGTCCCCAGCCAGCTCCAGACTAACAATCCCCTCCAGCCCCTCCTCCTCTGCTCAGTTTGTTTCCCGGGCCAGGAGGTCACCTGATCTCTTTGTCTCCAACACCTTCAGCTGGCACCTTTGCAGGGGAGAGGCCCAGGCCATCAGTTGCCAGGAGACAGAGTGCCCGGCATTTAGGTGCACTGGCCCTTTGCTCTGCCAGATACTTAAGAACTGCCATGGGGACACAGAGGCACCAACACAGTATTCAGAGAAAACATTAAGAACATTCCAAGTTCATCACACCTCCTGAATCCTCTGGGTGGCCCTGTCACAATGACATGTTTTTCGAGCTCACGCAGTCCTCCTGCACTCATAGGGCACAGCTTAATGCAGGGTGGCATTGAATGGCAGAGGCCAGGAAAGAATTAAGTGAGAGTGAAGAGCGGAGGCAGGACGCAATGCTGAGACTAATGGGGGAGCAAATGGAGATGATGAAGCGTCTGTTGGAGCTGCAGGAAAGCCAACAAGAGCAAAGATTGCCACTGCATCCACTGTATAACCGCCTACCCTCCTCCCCATGTTCCATAGCCGCCTCACCCAGATGCCCAAGAACGCTGGGCGGGAGGCTCCAGGCACCAATCACTCCACTCTAGAGGCTGGCCAAGCAACAGAAGGCTGTCATTCAAACAGTTTGATTTTTAGTGTGGCTACAATAAGCAATGTGGCCTTGTCCTTCCCTTCTCCTCCACCCCATCCAAGCTACCTTGTCCTTTATCTCATATTTTTTTTTAATTAAGAAAGAAAGAAGGCATGTTTTCAAAACAAAACGTACTTTATTTCGAAGGAGGGAGGGCGGTTGGCTTACAGGGAATTAAAATCAACAAAGGGACAGGTTTGCATCAAGGAGAAACACAGGCAACTGTCACACTGAAGCCTGGCCAGTCACGAAACTGGTTTTCAAAGCCTCTCTGATGCACAGCACATCTTGCTGTGTTCTTCTAATTGCCTTGGTGTCTGGTGGCTCAAAATCAGATGTCAAGTGCTTTGCCTCAACCTCTCACCCTGCCATAAACGTCTCCCCCTTACTCTCACAGAAATTATGGAGCACACAGCAAGCAGCAATAACAATGGGAATGCTGGTTGCGCTGAAGTCTTCCCAACACCGCCATTGAGCTTTTAAACATCCAAAGGCACATTCTACCACCATGCTGCACTTGCTCAGCCTATAGTTGAACTGCTCCTTACTTCTGTCCAGGCTTCATGAGCCATGGGAGCAAGGGATAGGCTTGGGTAGGTGCGACCACGCAGTTCTGCTGTCCGGAAGAGCAGCCTGAGGCAGAAGCCTCCAGCCTGCAACAGCAGCGGTCACAGTGAGCTGAGCGGTCTCTGTACTTGCTGTGCTACGGTGTCTGCATGGGTAACCCAGGAAAAAAGGCGTGAAATGATTGCCTGCCATTGCTTTCACAGAGGGAGGGGTGACTGAGGAAATGTACCCGAAACCATTTGCGACAGTTTTCGCCCCATCAGATATTGGGAGCTTAACTCAGAATTTCAAAGGGCAGTAGAGACTGCAGGAACTGTGGGACAGCTACCCACAGTGCACCGCTCTGTAAGCTGATACTAGCCGCGGCAGTGAGGACGCACTCCACCAACTTAATGCGCTTAGTGTGGACGTATGCAATCGACTGTATAAAATCAATTTCTAAAAATCAACTTCTATAAAATCAGCCTAATTTCGTAGTGTAGAATACCCTTACAGTAAACTCATAGAGGATTACAGTATTCACTCTTATCTGGTGAACAATCCTCCTCTTTGACAAGATCCGCTTTAACAAAAGAGATGTTAGCAGCTGTAATTTGCCCTAAACAGCTTTTCCCATTGATTTTTACATTCTCTGCACAAGTTATGGGGTGACCTTCACCCGAGCTCACAGTAAAAGTATTTACATAAAAGATGTCAGTGATGAGGTAAATTTGGTTACACACAGACAACTGCTTAGAGTCAAACAACAAACCAACACTGTTCCAAACTGGACAGATTCTAGCCCCATCTTTGTCGTTGAGAGGAGCTGGCTTTTCAGGATGATACAGGTCCTGTTGTTCCTTTATTCTTTTGAGCTCGAGCTTAAGTCTGTCGACTTTTGCCTTAACTTCTAGTCCCTGCAATTGAATATATGTCATTCTCTTTCCATATCAGTGATGTTTTGCTTTTCCAGCAACTGGAGAGATGCCATTCTTTTTTCAAACTGCTTCCTTATCACCGGCAATTTGTCTTGGAAACTGGCCTAGAGTGGCACTTTGTGAGTGATGGGGAAAGCGGGGCAAGGGCTTCTTGAACTGAGCTGCTCCTGATTGCTCATGCACACAAGTAGCTGAGCTTTGCACACACAAGTTCTCCAGGTACCCAGCACTCCGTGAGAACTTTGGGCCAGTTTGCCAAGAAAAAACAGCTTCCCTCTCTCCAACATCAGCAGCTGAAGGCTCCCTTTTGTTCTCACTCAATGCAATATTTGTACTGAGTGTAGAGTTTGGGTTGCTTATGGGGGTGTTGAGAACCACACATCTCTCTCTGGTAGGTATACAGAGCAGGTGTGGGTTTGCGGTATTCTCACTGAGGCCTTCTCAGATTAGCTGGACTATGAAAGCAGTAATAAATGGACTGATATTAGGCACCAAGAATATCAGGGGACGGCCCTTTTGTGAGCCCAGGCCTGGTGGACTGACCTTTGTGAGGGGAGGGATAGTTCAGTGGTTTGAGCATTGGCCTACTAAACCCAGGGTTGTGAGCTCAATCCTTGAGAGGGTCATTTGGGGATTTAGTTGGGTATTGGTCCTGCTTTCAGCAGGGGGGTTGAACTAGATGACCTTGTCATAAACAGATAGCTAAGGGTTAATGTCTCTTTCACCTGTAAAGGGTTAACAAACAGTGACCTGTAACACCTGACCAGAGGACCAATGAGGAGACAAGATATTTTAAAATCTCGTAGGAGGGAAGCCTTTGTTTGTGGGTTTTGGGTTTGGCTTTGTTCTCTCTGGGTCCTGGACGGGACTAGAGGTGAAACCAGGTTTCTGCCAATCTCCCTGCTACAGTCTCTTATCTATTCAGAATTGTAAGTAAGAAAAGGCGATCATAGTCTTTTAATATGTTTTTTTTTCATTTACATATGTGTACTTGCTGGAAGTAGCTTAAATTGTGTTTCTGCTGGAGAAAGTTTCTTTCTATTGTTTATAAGTTGAAAGACCCTGTAACTGTTTTACCATCTAAAGTGCAGAGATAAACCTTTTACTTTTTTCTTTCTTTTTTTTTATTAAAAGTTTTGCTTTTAAGACCTGTTGATTTTTCTCTCCTAATTAAGGCTCAAAGAAATTGAGTCTGTACATACCATGGAATTAGTGGGGGGAAGGGAAGGATAAATTTCCTCTTTGTGTTAGAGTCACACAGCTTGAATCTGTTTTGCCTCTGGGAGAAGGGGAGAAAGAAACTTAATCTCTCTGTGTTGTGTTTCAAGGAATTGACTCACGGTATCTCCTAGTGTACCCAGGCTGGAAAGATCTGGGAGCAGGTAAAGAGGTGGGAGGGAATGGTTTATTTCCCTTTGTTGTGAGACTCAAGGAATCTGGGTCGGCGTCCCCTGGGAAGGTTTAGGGGGGACCAGACGGTATCAGGCCCTAAAAATTCCTGATTGGTGGCGGTGCTACAGAATCTAAGCTGGTAATTAAGCTTAGAGAACTTTATGCTAGTACCCATATTCTGGACGCTAAGGTCCAGATTTGGGAATTATACTATGACAGACCTCCTAAGGTCCCTTCCAACCCTAATAATCTATGATTTGTGGGCCTAGCGCAAGGCCCATCTGGGTGGGCCAGCACTCTGGGGGCCTGGGCTGGGCAGGTGGTTTCTGGGCCTGGCCTAACTGGGTGGGCCAGACAGGTCCTTTGAAGCCATCTTGGCTGCAGCCACTAGGGGAAATATTCAGAAGGTGAGTGGGAGGGAATGAGGAGAGGTTTCCTGAGCACATGCCTCATTCATGGGCATAGACATGCTATGCTTCTACTCGCCCTAAGTCAGTGGGGGCAGTGGGGCACTACCTCACTACCCTACGGAGAACGCCACCAATGGCTCCCTAGCAGAGACCACAGCCTAGTGTTCTGGGTGAGGCTATAGTATAGAAGGGGCCCCTCAAAGCGAGCTACGTTGCAGGCTGATTCCCCACTCTGGCACTCCAAGTGCAGAAGGTTGGGGGGCGGGGGCCTGCAAGAATTCTAAAAATTAATACTGGCCAGTCCAGGCTTGTACTAAACTCCCAAGGGTACAGCTTCTCTCTGACCTTGGCTTGCTAAATGCTGCCACCACCCAAATGCAAAAAAAACCCCTTTGACCCAGGAAGGAGCACTTGGGAATTCCTCCCTGTGGGGTACCCTCAAGCCCTTTCACCCCCACTCCAGGGAAGAGCTGAGAAGAAAACAAAGGAAATTAGCTGTTGTCACCAACTAATCAAACAGCACAAACCTCTTAGAACACAACAATCCAAATCCTGTTCTTTCAAAAGCTAAATTTTATTAAAAATAAAAAAGAAAGAAAATACATCTGGAACTTAGGCTTTTGCTAGATTTTAAAAGAGCAATTCCAAAAATTAAGCACCCAAAATAGTTTTCTTGGGGGTTCAGCTTAAAGGTTACAAGCAAACAAAAGCATCTGCGGTTAGCACAGAGGAGATCCATGAGACAAAATAAAGAAATAAACCTGATCACGTTTATCTAAACATTCCCTGTCCCAGTGATTCCTTCTAGGCATGGAAGATAATTTTTCATATCTGGTTCAAACCTTACACAGCATTCCTGCTTATAGCATTGCTGCTCCGTGTCCCTGCAGCCCAGAGAGAAAAAGAGACAAAGGAAAAGTTTCTTTCCCAATTTTAAAAATCTCTACCAAAAGCTCTACCGTCCCATTGGCTCTTTTGGTCAGGTGCCCAGTTTTTTTTCTTACCTGGGGGACATTTTAACCCATTACAGGAAAAGCAAGTAGAGAACAGCCACCAAGAGGGATTTTACAGCTAACTGGCTGGCTGGGTGTCCATCAAAGGGAGCTCCCCCTGCCCCCCACCTTATTTATCACACAGGCGGGAGCATCTCCCTGGCGGTGGGTGGCACTTAGCCGATTTCAGCTCTGTTTCTGTTGCTTCCGTCAGTACCAAGGGAGCGCGATCGACTCGGATTGCTGGTCTGGAATGAGCGTGACCATCAATAGCCATGTTCTGTTCACACCTGTGCGCAGTATGGCAGAGAGGGGCGCTCCCTGAACTCCAAGCCGACAATCTCCCAGCCACAAATGGCAGGTAGCCCCACCCCAGTAACTCCCACGGCTGCTAGTCCAAAGCCAGCCCCTGCAGAGCTGCCCAAAGGGGTACGCAGGGCAGGTCTGCACTTGAAACCCAGCCACTGTGGCATTCAGCGAGGACATTGCTGCACTGTGGGCAGAGCGTCTCCCGTCAGCATGGTTACACCACCTCCGCGAGCGGCCTGAGCTGTGTGCGTGGAGACACCCTCCCGCCCACATAGCGCTGTCCACCCCAGAGGCTAGGCTGGGAGGACCGAGTTGCACAGGGCAGTGGCTGAGCAGCGTGGGCACACTGATTGTGAGGTTATAGAGCAGACCTGGCCTGAGGCACCATGCATTTACACCAGGAGGTACTCAGGGGATCCCAGCTCCGGGTGTAGTGACTCCTGCACAGCACTGGTTTTATGGCCCTCAGAGCGCTCATTTTAGGGTGACCAGATGTTCCAATTTTATAGGGACAGTCCCAATTTTTGGGTCTTTTTCTTACATAGGCTCCTATTACCCCCCACTCCCATCCCGATTTTTCACACTTGCTGTCTGGTCACCCTAGCTCATTGGCACCAGACAGGCTGTGGTGCGCCAGCCTATGCGCTGCATTTATTCCTCCCGGCAGCAGAGCGCCATCTGGCAAGGTTAGTGTGTCTGTGAGCTACAGCCCAAGATCACTGCCAGGTGGCTGAGTTTATGTAGGACCCAGACTTGTTTCTTGGCATCCTTCCCCTCATGCTCTCCTTCTGCGCTCCTCCTCTGGCATCCTGACAGCCTTCCCAGCAGGGAGAGATCTTGCTTCCAGAAAGGCTTCCAATCCCCTGCTCAAAGCAGGACCAACACCAACTAAATCATCCCAGCCAGGGCTTTGACAAGCTGGGCCTTAAAAACCTCTTAGGATGGAGATTCCACCACCTCCCTAGGGAACTGTCATAGCATTCCTCCTCAGATCTGAACCTTAAGAGTTCAGAAAATGAGATACTAGCACCTGAATCCTCTAAGCTTAATTACCAGCTTAGACCTGATAGCCCTGCCACCACCCAAAAATATAGTGTTTTGGGGCACTCTGACCTCCCCAACCTTCCCTGGGGACCCCAAGAACCCAGATCCCTTGGGTTCTTAAAACAAGGAGAAATAAACCATTCCCCCCACCTTTGCCCTCCCAGAATTTCCGTCCCTGGGCTATTCTGAGAGATACTGATCCAGCCTCTTAAATCACCATACAGAGAAGCATCTCCCTTCCCTTCCACAAAGAGGGAAACAGATTCAAGGAAAACAAAGAGAAATTCTATCTCTCCCCCTCCCGTCTCCCCCACACCTGTCCTGGTGAGTAATCCCAATCCCCTGGACTAAAACAAGGGAAACAAAACAAAATCAGTCAGGTTCTCTAAAAAGAAATCTTTTAATAAAAGAAAGGAAAAGTAAAGAATTATCTCTGTAACTTCAAGATGTAAATATTACAGGGTCCTATAGCTTACAGACACCAGAAAGAGACTTCCCCCCAGTACCAATACAAATCAAAATATTCCCAGCAACTACACATATAAAAGTTAACCAGCCAGATCCACAATTGCAAATAGAGTAAAACAATCAAAAAACCTAAACCGCCTGTTTTTACTTACTAATAGAAAAGAAACTTAGAGAGCCTGCATTAATGTCTGGTCTCTCTCAGACCCTCCGAGAGAAGAACCCACAATGGACAAAGAACACACAAAAACTTCCTTCCACCCAAATTTAAAAGTATCTTGTCTTCTGAGTGGTCTTCTGGTCAGGTGTCCCGTTCCCTGCTTGTAACTCTTTACAGGTACAAGAGACATTAACCCTTAACAATCTGTTTATGACAGGAACCCATTCCAGTGCTTCACCACCCTCCTAGTGAAATAGTGTTTCCTAATATCCAGCCTAAACCTCCCTCACTGCAACTTGAGACCATTACGCCTTGTTCTGTCATCTGCCACCACTGAGAAGAGCGGAGCTCCCTCCTCTTTGGATCCCCCTTTCAGGTAGTTGAAAGCAGCTATCAAATCCCCCCTCATTCTTCTCTTCTGCAGACTAAACAATCCCAGTTCCCTCAGCCTTTCCTCATAAGTCATGTGCTCCAGCCCCCTAATCATTTTTGTTGCCCTCTGCTGGACTCTTTCCAATTTGTCCACATCCTTCTTGTAGTGTCGGGCCCAAAACTGGACACAGGACTCCAGATGAGGCCTCACCAATGTCGAATAGAGGGGAATGATCACGTCCCTCGATCTGCTGGCAATGCCCCTACTTATACAGCCCAAAATGCAACAAGGCCACACTGCTGACTCATATCCAGCTTTGCATTCACTGTAATCCCCAGGTCCTTTTCTGCAGAACTGCTGCTTGGCCACTCGGTCCCCAGCCTGCAGCAGTGCATGGGATTCTTCCATCCAAAGTGCAGGAATCTGCACTTGTCCTTGTTGAACCTCATCCGATTTCTTTTGGCCCAATCCTCTAATTTGTCTAGGTCACTCTGGACTCTATCCCTACCCTTCAGCGTATCTACCTCTCCCCTCGCATCTTAGTGTCATCTGCAAACTTCCTGAGGGTGCAATTAATCCCATTATCCAGATCAATAATAAAGATGTTGAACACAACCAGCCCCAGGACCGACCCTTGGGGCACTCCGCTTGATACCGGCTGTCAACTAGACATGGAGCCATTGATCACTACCTGCTGAGCCAACAGTCTAGCCAGCTTTCTACCCACCTTATAGTCCATTCATCCAGCCCAGACTTCTTTAACTTGCCAGCAAGAATATTGTGGGAGACAATAACAAAAGCTTTGCTAAAGTCAAGATACATCACATCCACCGTTATCCACAGAGCCAATGATCTCATCATAGAAAGCAATCAGGTTGGTCAGGCATGACTTGCCCTTGGTCAAGACATTGTCTTCAGATTAACTTTTAATAAAGAAAAAAACACAATGGGGGAAGGAGTATTGTTTAGACCTAAGCTCTCTTTAATATTAATCTACTTGTAGTATAATACAAAGCCTATGAGAGATGAAGGCAGTTACAGACTGATCCTGCAAACACTTATGCACTGGGGTAACTTTATTCCTAGGAATAATTGCTTTGACTCAGCGGGTATCCTCATGGGTATAGTACCAGGATCAAGCGCTTACATTTTAAAAAATCTTCTCTTAACGTGAAATATCTCATGTGCACAAATATTTGCAGAATCAGGGCCATATTAAAAAGAGAAGAAATGTGATTGTTTGCTTTTCTCTCTGTCCAAAGCCAGGAATGTCCAAATTCCTTATTTGGGTTTTACAAAATGTGTAAAGCCAATCAACTTCCTGTTGTTTCAAATACGAGCACTATTCCCTGCCCTTTCAGTATAGGGATAAAATTCTATTCCCATCAATTAAGAACAGGCAACAGAGCGATTTCCCCCCCCCCCAGGAAAATGTTCTCCCAAATGAAATCCCCCTGCCTACTGTACTGTAGGTTTATGTTCTGTAATTGGTCTATGCAGTACCCATTACATGTGTAAATGGAGCCAGGTCTGCACCAATGGGACATGAGTGTTTTCAGTCACTGTGCCTGAAAATATAATTTCCCTGTTCAGAAAATCCCACCTGCTTTTGTTCTTGACAGTAATACTGAATCTGCACTGGTTACAGCTATTAAGTTACTTCCTACCTGAGTGAAGAGCAGATTAACTGGTTCTTTAGCAATTTAGATGAGAGAACCCCAATTAATCCTGTAACTTGCATGGCAGTACAATATTTGCTGTTGAGGCTGAAGGACAAGCAGATAAAGACACATCTGGCCGGGTTGATGGTGTTGTTCTGGCCAACAGTGATTGGCAGATACATGTGTCCGTGGGTAGAAATGACATTAAAAGTTTTGGGGAAGGGAGCAGGGAGTCCAGGGATCTGTGAAATGGATATGTGTAAAAGAAGGGAACCTGGATTCCTCAAATTACAACATCCTTTACAGGTGCAATTCATTTCTTCGGCCAGAAGAAATGAAACACGCCCTCATTACCTATCTTTTAGAAAGCAAGACATTTGGACTGCTTCATTCTAGGACACTGGTTCCCAAACGGAGTTCACAAAATGTTACAGGGGGTTCTCGGGAAAAAAATCCCTAATGGCGGACAGAGCTGTCCATAGGGACCCCAGGCAGCACGGGGCCAGCAGCCCAGAGCCTTGGGGACTTCCAAGAGCTAAGCAGATCGAAGCAAGCATATCTATCACACTGAGGAGATTTAAACTTCAAGACTCCTTATAGGTAATAGAAAGGGAGGTGGATATTTTTTGTTGTTTTTTAAATTAAATAGGCAGCTAGTCTTGTTTTTAAAATTATCATGAAGAACAAGTTTAAGCTTTGTTGTAACGTGCGTTGTTTGCCTGAACTGCTCAAGACCTGAATGCTTGTGTAGGAGGAACTCTTTGAATTGGCTTCTTAAATACCTTCCTGCTGTTTCACATCTGATACTCCTTGATGAAACATAGGAGCCAGAGGCGCGGGGGGGGGGGGGCAATGAGGGTCACGTGACACCCCCGCGTCAGCGCCCCCCGTGGGTCCCTCTGCTTTTTTTCTGGCAGCCCCTGCGGGCTCCCCCATTTTCTGGAGGTGCCTCCCCTGGCCTTGGGGTGCATGGGGGGCTTCATCCCTGCAACTCTTTTTTCTACTGGCACCTCAGATAGGAGCCTTGTCTTATAACAGGCTTAATCAAAAGTGCTACAAGATACAAAAGTGAGATCTTGGAAGAGTGTTTTCATAATGTAATAAAAATACCGTAATGATAAATAATAGTTAATAAACAGTGTTTAATAAGCATGTCACAAAAACAAATTTTATATTTCCAAGATCACTGCTTTTATAATTAATGCTGAGGAAGGGAGAGAATCCCTGGAAATATTCATTTTGAGGAGGGGGTTCACGAGACTTGACATTTTAGTGAAAGGGGTTCAGGGGTTGTTAAAGTTTGGGAACCACTGAACTAGGAGAAAAGGAGTCGATTTGTCTGTCAGAGAAAACATGCCTCCCTCTAGTAGGGTTTTTCCTCCTCTGCTGCTCTGGCCTGACTGAAAGATACCAGGTAAATCCAGAGGAAATCAGCACGGAAGAGTGAGTGCATTAGCTGCAGCCAGTAGGGGAAATGCACCACGAGGAGTGAGTAGGAGGGAACGGGGGGAGGTTTCCTGAGCACACGCCTACCGAGCAAGGTCCGTGACAGCTGAGGGAGCATGGCGGGGCTCAATGTCCGCAGCGTTCTGGTGACCGGATCCAATCGGGGAATCGGGCTGGAGCTGGTGAAGCAGCTGCTGGGGAAATCAAACCCGCCACAGTGGGTCTTTGCCACCTGCCGGGACCCAGAGGGAGCACGAGGACAGGTCAGGAATTCCATAATATCTGGCTTTGTTATTGGCACTGCTCCAACACTGTGCACTTGCTGCTAAATAACCAGAGCCAGTCTCATGTGAGAGCTGCCTTCGGGCCTGCATTCGTGTTCATAAGGCAACCTGGAGAGGGGCTGCTTAGCTGGCCTACGTCCCTGGAATGAATGGCAGCTTTCTGGTAGGTACTGTCCTTGCAGCCGTAACTGGGGCAGCGCAGAGCAACGCACCAATCTATGCTCAGGACAAACTCAGTCTCTGCCAGCCTGTGCTGAGCTACTGACCAGCTGGACAGCTGAGGCCACTGAGAGGGGCCTGAGCAAAAACCCTGCATCTAACTCACCCCGAAGGCAAGAGATTTGCCATTGGCCTCTTGCTACATCATGCACTGAGCTAGGCTGGCCTTTGCAGCTGTGCAAAGTGAAGGTCAAAGGCAGCCGGGCTGCTTAGGGAGCCTTTGCACAGCTGTGAATGAGCACACCCATCTGTGCAAGGCCATAGAGAAGCTGGCCCAGTGAGCTCTGGGCAGCAGCTGTGGCTAATTGTGTTGAAAGTCAAGTGCTCCCAAGTTAGAAAGCACCAGAATGATGGTGCCCATGCAGCCTTACCTTGACCCCCTTGCACAGGCATTACGTACGGTGTTTACTTACATTCGTGCAGCCTTCCTCTTCGCACAGGACCCCTCAATGTTCAGGAGGGACCTGCTCTGGGGCAGGTGGGGCTAGGCCTCCCCCCTCAAGTAAGGGGGAGGAACCACCCATCTTAGGCTACAGTTGATTTCTGAGGACAACAAAGGAAAAAAGAGCCGTGTGGTGAGGTCAGAGGTAAAGCATCAGGGATTCAGCGGTGGACACTGAGCAGAGACCCCCGGATGGCACCCACTGCTCCTCAAAGGTGTCCAAGGAGGTAGTGGAGACAGCCCAGAGGAATTCTGCCTGGAGACAAGAGCACAAGGGACTAGAAATGGTTCCCACAGTCACAAAGCCTCCCGCACCCCATCCAGCTTCCTCCCCTGGGGCGCTGGATGGCCGTCTTGCCCAGTGCCTCAAGGAGGCTGACAAGGCAGTCCTGAGATTTCATGGGCCACGGGTGGGGGGGTGCATAGATCAGTAGCTGGGGGGAGCCGCAACCTGACACACCCTATGTACATGTGCACCAGGTCATGGGAAGCAGGTATAATAGGCAAGGCTGAGCCTTCCCTGGCGCACCAGCTGCCGGGCGCCTGGGCTGTGGTGGCCCCGCCCCTTCCGCTCCCTGCTCTGTCCCTTCCCCAAGGACCCACCCACCTCCTGCTGCTGCTGGCTGGTGAGTTCCTCCTGTCCTCCACTGTACCCCCCACCTAACAAGTAAAAAATGCATCACTCACCATTTTCTAACTGGGATGGTCCACGACATGCCAGCATGGCCTAACTTTGGAGTACATGACTTTGCAGCCATAATGTTCTTTCAGCGTAGGGCTTTTTGTGTGTAACTGAATATGGGGTGACTGTGGGAATCAGTCTGTTCTCCAGATCTGTCCCGGTGTCTAAGGGCCTGAGCCAACTCCCATTAAAGTCAACAGAGAGACTCTCATGGACTTCAGTGGGAGTTTGCTCAGGCTCAGTTTTGCATGTTATTGTAAATATTGCTCCTGTGACCTAACTCCAGGATTGATTCTCTGCCTTTCTTGCCCAGCCTGTCCAAGCTGGTGGGACAATGAAGCAAATAGGGTAAGTGTGTTTGTGAACATGTGCGAGTACAGTCCCTCCTGGACACAGATGTGCTACGGTGCGGTGCGGGAGGTCTAGGTTGGATATTAGGAAACACTATTTCAATAGGAGGGTGGTGAAGCACTGGAATGGGTTACCTAGGGAGGTGGTGGAATCTCCATCCTTAGAGGTTTTTAAGGCCCGGATTGACAAAGCCCTGGCTGGAATGATTTAGTTGGGGTTGGTCCTGCTTTGAGCAGGGAGTTGGACTGGATGACCTCCTGACGTCTCTTCCAACCTTGATTTTCTATAATTCTATGATACACTTTTCATCGGCCTGAAATCAGTGGGAGCAGTTGGGCAGTACTGCCCTATTCTACGGAGACAGACTCTGGCCCTCAGTTTGTATGTGGCTTTGGGGCCGCAGCCTGGCCCTTATCTCTGCCTTCTGCTGCAGCTTTCCATTGTTCTCCATGTTTCTCTTTCTTAGGAGCTGCAGAATCTGGTTTCCAAACATCCGAACCTGGTGATGGTGAAACTAGGTATGTGCTCTGCCGCCGAACGATTCCCTGCAAGTCTGAGCACTCCAGCTGGTTGTTTCCCTCCGCTCTGTCCCCCTCCTGGGCCTGTGCACTAGACTCCCCGAAAGCAGCTCCCACATTCAACTGCCAACCCCCAAAGCCACTCCTGTGTTTCTCAGCTCTCTGTGCACTGCTGCAAAGTCAGCTGTGCCAAGCGTCCCGAAACCCATCTGGGTCTGGGATCTCGTCAGCTGGCCCGGAATCTGCATGGGGCATATAAAAAGCTCAGGTTCGAGGGCAGGCATGTCACAGCTGGGGTTTCTCCAGGAAGGGTGGGGCTCCAGCCCTGGAAGGAGGGGTGCTCAGGGCTTATCCAGGAGGGGGGCCTCAGGCTGAAGGAGCAAGGCCAGAGGGACTAGCCTCCCCGAAGGGGGGCTCCACCCACCACCCATGGCTGTGCCTCTGTGACGCTTCAGTGAGGACGTTGCTGCACCACGGGCAAAGCGTCTCCCGTCAGCGTGGTTACGCCACCTCCACGAGCGGCCTGAGCTGTGTGCGTGGAGACACCCTCCCGCCCCCATAGTGCTGTCCACCCCAGAGGCTAGGAATGGTAAGGCGACTCGCCTTCAGGAGCCTGTTTCCCATCACGAGCAGACTAGAAGCAAAGGTGCTGCATAGGAATGATGCAGGACAAAAGCCTGAACAAGTCAGGCTAAACAAGCTTCTCCATTGTAGCTAGAGAGCACAAAGGAGTGAAAGCTCAGTGGAAGGTACCTCAAGGTGACCCATCCCGTCCGCCCCAATGGGGCGTCGTCAGCCAAAGGTGGTGGTGGGGGGAATTCAAGAGGCTTACCCTTGAGGGAAGCTTCTAAACAGGGCGCAGTCTCCCCACCATGCCTGCTCAGTGACTGTCATCCAAGAGAAATGTAACTCTGGATGAACACTGCCCCTCAGGACTCCTAGGCAAATACTCTGCTCAAGGTGCTTCCCTGCACCGGGCTCCCCTGTTGCAGTAACAGTGCCATGGAGCTCTGGCACCAAGCCGCTAGCGAGCAAGAGACAGAAAAAGCTACTTACACCTCTTTAGCTAGAGCTGCAGGGAAGAGGTCAGTGTATAGTCCAGCTCTTCCAGGAGAGGAGTCCCTTTAAATCCAGCATACTCCCCTTCCTCTGACTACGCTGACCTCCTGCTGCCCCAAATGTAGAACCTAGCAGGACTGTTTGAACAGGTGGCCAGATCAGATCTTCATGTTCCTCTTGGGTAACTACACATCAGCCTGCATGGCATCATCTGGTGGAAATTCAGACTGGAATGTGCAGTTTTTCCTCACTGTCATTTTAACTGGACAGAATTCAGCTGTAAATGGAACTGTTCAGGTTTCCCAGGCTGAAGGCTCCAGTCTGTGCCTAGCAGCTCAATGCTGGGGCACTGAAGGGTCTCACTAATGCATTGCAGGACTTCTTAATACATCTTCCATGGGGAAATGAAATGGTTTGTTTTAAGCTCTGCTCCCCTCTGAGTACAGCTGAGAACGGTAACCTGATCCCATGTTCTGATGTACCCATGCACTGCTTTCCTAGTCCTATCGATCTGTTGCTAGAGTTCAGGGTCCCTGCAGGCAGCTGACTTGGCAGAACAAAAGGGGAAGGCTGTGTCCTCTAGCCCTCACCTCACTGGGAACTCTGATAGCTGCCTCCTTTTGGCAGACACGTCTTTAGCATGGTGCTTGTCCCTGGAACAGACATGCACAGATCCGAGCCCCAGCAGAGCCATATCCTGGATGGGTTGCTTTTGGGGAGTAGTGGGTGTCACCCTCCAAATACAGTAGAATTGTGTCTAGCTAGGCTGGGAGGACCAAGTCGCGCAGGGCAATGGCTGAGCAGCGTGGGCACACTGATTATGAGGTTATAGTGCAGACCTGTCCTGAGGCACAATGCATTTACACCAGGAGGTACCCAGGGGGTCCCAGATCCGGGTGTAGTGACTCCTGCACAGCACTGGTTTTATAGCCCTCAGAGCGCTCATTGTAGGGTGACCAGATGTCCCAATTTTATAAGGACAGTCCCGATTTTTGGGTCTTCTATATAGGCTCCTATTATCCCCCATCCCGATTTTTCACACTTGCTGTCTGGTCACCCTAGCTCATTGGCACCAGACAGGCTGTGGTGCGCCAGCCTATGCGCTGCATTTATTCCTCCCGGCAGCAGAGCGCCATCTGGCAAGGTTACTGTGTCTGTGAGCTACAGCCCAAGATCACTGCCAGGTGGCTGAGTTTATGCAGAACCCGCACTAGTTTCTTGGCATCCTTCCCCTCATGCTCTCCTTCTGCGCTCCTCCTCTGGCATCCTGACAGCCTTCCCAGCAGGGAGAGATCTTGCTTCCAGAAAGGCTAAGTGCAGAAACGGTGAAACGAAGGGCCCATGCTGCTGTGGTGCTTTACTAGCTGTGTTTGTCTAATGCCCCCGCTCCGTCCTGGCACCTCTGGGGATCTGCATGGATTGGAACTGCCCCATAGCTATTTCTCCAGCACAGGACGCATGAGGGTAACTGCAGAGAGAAGGGACAGGGTCTCCCCCACCCCAAAGTGATGTGGAATCCATGCTGCCCATGTCTAAGCTTCCAGCTCCCTTCCTCGAGTTCAGAGTCTCAGCTCTCATCTTAGCCGCGAATTCAGAGCACTGTCTACACAGCTGGTTAGGGAACGCTGGCGCAAGACCAGCTAGCCCCCGTGGATCCAGGCTCACTGCTGCAGGCTGCATGGACAGACGCTCAAGGTCTCTCTGGAGACACTTGTCTGAGCAGCCGTTGCTTGGGGACTGAAGTGCCTATGGTGAGGTAGCGAGGTGAACACTCCGAGTGGGCTCACTGCACTGGAGGGCTAGCTTGCACCCCCCGAGACCTCAGCACCTGTAACTCAACAAAGGGCTCTCTGTACCCCAACCTTACAGCCCCTCCACTCTCTTCACAGATGCCGTGAATCCAGCGAGCATTGAGGAAGCAGCCCGGAGGGTTGAGGAGCAGCTGGACAGCTCGGGCCTGAACCTGGTCATAAATAACGCTGGCATTTTCTCCGACGTGTCTCTGGCAATGGTGGATTCTAAAGAGATGCTGGATGCCTACAAGACTAACGTGGTTGGGCCAATGTTGGTGGGCCAGGTAACTTCCAGGGATCGGGTGTAAGGAGGGAGACGTCTGGAAGAAGGAGAGGGCTGGGCTGAGCTGAGCTTCCAGCTTGAGATATCAGCCGTGTCCGTGGGATGGGGCATACCCCCTGCACCAGCACCACCAGGGTTAGAGAAGCCAGAGAGGGATGGTCACCTCCCCAAATGCACCTGGGGCCAGCCTGTGCTCAGGGGGCATTAACAGAGCAGAGGGCGGGCCCCTGGTGCAGGGGGAGAGCTGGGTGCTCATGCTCTCCATGAAGGCAGAGATGTAGGGAGTCGGCTTCTGAGGGGATCCTGGAATTGGAGGGAGAATCAGGAGCTGCTGAGGGATGACACCTGCTTGAGCTCTGGGAAGGCAGAAAATGTTGCCAGCCCTAGACTGTAGGGGGAGTGAGGCCCAGGTGCCTGAGGAAAGAGGGGTGGTTGCTGCATTCTAGCCAAGGCTCAGCTGCATGGGAGGGGAGCATCCAGCGGAGCCCCATTTGGACAGAAGATTAAATTGTCTCTGGATTTCTGTTGCACTTGTTAAAAGACTCAGTGGCCACAGAAGGGGCCATACATTTGAATGTGGCTGGGCCAGAGGATCAGGTCACATATACGCCTGGAATAGGCCAATGAACACAAGAGGGAAACTGAGGCGAAGTGGCTGCGGCATTCCATCTGGCCACCAGGGGGCATGCTGGCGTAGAAACAGGCTACAGTCCCGAGTTTTTGGTTGTTTTTTTTTTAAGATGCACGGCTATTCGTGTGATTACGGCCCTCGTAGGGTCCGCTGAGGGGGCTCCGCGCTGACTACCGGAGCAGGGGCGCGGGCCGGGCCGGAACGGAGCGGGGGCGCGGGCCGGGGCTGGCCGGAGCGGGGGAGAGGGGGCTCGGGCCGGGGCTGGCCGGGCCGGAACGGAGCGGGGGAGAGGGGGCTCGGGCCGGGGCTGGCCGGAGCGAGGGAGGGGGGGCGCGGGCCGGGGCTGGCCGGAGAGGGGGCGCGGGCCGGAGCGGGGGGGGGGGGGCGCGGGCCGGGGCCGGAACGGAGCGGGGGAGAGGGGGCGCGGGCCGGGGCTGGCCGGAGAGGGGGCGCGGGCCGGAGCGGGGGAGAGGGGGCGCGGGCCGGGGCTGGCCGGAGCGGGGGCGCGGGCCGGAGCGGGGGGAGAGGGGGCGCGGGCCGGGGCTGGCCGGAGCGGGGGCGCGGGCCGGGGCTGGCCGGAGAGGGGGCGCGGGCCGGAGCGGGGGAGAGGGGGCGCGGGCCGGGGCTGGCCGGAGCGGGGGCTCGGGCCGGGGCTGGCCGGAGCGGGGGAGAGGGGGCGCGGGCCGGGGCTGGCCGGAGCGGGGGAGAGGGGGCGCGGGCCGGGGCTGGCCGGGGCTGGCCGGAGCGGGGGAGAGGGGGCGCGGGCCGGGGCTGGCCGGAGAGGGGGCGCGGGCCGGGGCTGGCCGGGCCGGTCGCACGCCGCCCTCGGAGCGGTGGGAGACCCGAGCTCGCCCCGCTCGCGGGCAGCCCGTAGCGCCGCCAGGCCCCGGCCCGGGAGCGGCTGCCCCAGAGAACAGCGGGGCGCGGGCGGCCGGGCTGCAGGACGAGCCGCGGAGTGACCTCGCCCCGGATCTGTGCGCGGGGGCCCAGCGCGCGTGGAGCGAATCGGCCGTTCGGGCCCCTCGCTCTGTAGCGGGCGCTGGGCCCGGAACGACACCGCGCGGCCCCGCAAGCGCTCTCCGGCCCCGCCCCCCCGTCACGTGTCGCGGGGCGTGCTGGGAGTTGTAGTTCGCACGCCATGGCCCTTGGACTGCTCCGTCGCCTGCACAACAAGTCCCACAATGCCCCGCGCCTGCTGCGGGCCGCCTGGGCTGAGCGGGGAAGGGACTAAAGCAGAAAGGGGGCGAGGCCTCCCCGCTGCCAGCCACGCGCCCGCCGGGGGAATGGCTGGACACTCCCCCGCGCGGAGGGGGAGGTTGTGGGGCGAGTCAGCGCGCGACGGGGGAGCTGGCGGGGACTGGGAGGGAGGGGAGAGTCGGGGGTGAGTGGGTGTGGGGGGCGGAGGGAGGGGAGAGTGTGTCTGGGTTGAAGGGGGGGAGGGAGGGGAGAGGAGAGTGTCTGAGTTGAAGATGGGGGGGAGGGAGGGGAGAGAGTGTCTGGGTTGAAGATGGGGGGGAGGGAGGGGAGAGTGTGTCTGGGTTGAAGGTGGGGGGGAGGGAAGGGAGAGAGTGTCTGGGTTGAAGGTGGGGGGAGGGAGGGAGGGGAGAGTGTGTCTGGGTTGAAGGGGGGGGAGGGAGGGGAGAGTGTGTCTGGGTTGAAGGGGGGGGAGGGAGGGGAGAGAGTGTCTGGGTTGAAGGTGGGGGGAGGGAGGGAGGGGAGAGTGTGTCTGGGTTGAAGGGGGGGGAGGGAAGGGAGAGAGTGTCTGGGTTGAAGGTGGGGGGAGGGAGGGAGGGGAGAGTGTGTCTGGGTTGAAGGTGGGGGGAGGGAAGGGAGAGTGTGTCTGGGTTGAAGGGGGGGGAGGGAGGGGAGAGTGTGTCTGGGTTGAAGGTGGGGGGGAGGGAGGGGAGAGTGTGTCTGGGTTGAAGGTGGGGGGGAGGGAGGGGAGAGAGTGTCTGGGTTGAAGGTGGGGGCGGGGGTGGGGTGGCTGGGACAGTAGGAGGGACCAGGGGTAGGGGGAGCCCAAGTGTGAAGATTTGATCAAGGGCTTGGCTTGAGGCTGGATTGTGGTGGCTTTGGTAGTAATGTCTATGTGTGTGTCTCTCTCAGTGGCCCTTTCTCCCAGCAAAACATTGGCACCAGCAATTTTCCTCACCACACTCCACCCCAGTAACTTCACTGGCTCATTTGCCTCACCACCCCTCATCACTACAAAGGGAAAAATAGGCTAAAAACGATTTTTTAAAAAAAAGTTTTGTAAACATCATTGCACCAAAGTAGAAAATCCAGCTTTCAAAAAATGTATTTATGACACATGACTTTGGGCGGAGGAGATGGTGGTGGGGAGATGCAGGTGCAACTCCACTGGTTGCTGCAGCCGGGCTTAGTATGGCTCATAAATGTGCTCATTAAGCATTTCTGTTCAGGCCCCAAGCAGGCCCTGAGTGTTTAAACAGAAAAAACAAAACTAACAACCCCTCCTCCCACACAAATAAACCAAATTCAAGAGTATTCTGGGTATATTGGTGCTAGCCGGGTTTGTTCTCTATGGGCTGAGTGCAGGTCTCAATCAACTGTGGCTTTAAATATCTTATTTTGTTTAAATAAAAGTTTTCATCCCCATCCCAGCAGTACTGGGTATACTATGGTGTTGTCACACCAGGCCCACACTCAGAAAGGGCCCATCACAACTACATGGGGGCCCACGAAAGGTTAATCCGGCTCTGGTTGTCAAAAGTACTTTATACAGGTGCCTGTGTTCCCGATGGGAAACTGAGGCACAAGAAGGCCTATTGGATGTGGCCAGGGTCGCGTAAGTCAGTGGCAAAGCCAAGGATAGAGCCCAGAACTCTGCGTTTGGTCCTGCGCTCCCCCTTCATGTGTCACCTAGCGCGGGGCTTGGGAGTGCTCTCGGCGGGGAGGAAGAGCCCACAAGTTTGAGGCTAATTGAAAACCCTCCTTTTCTGGTCTGTGCTTCCCCCGGGCTACCTGGGTGTGTGTTAGATGGAGCTAGCTCCCAGAGCGAAGGGGTGCAAGCTCCACACAGACCCCATGGGACTGTCTTCCCGCCAGGCGTTCCTGCCCTTGCTGAAGAAGGCTGCCCAGGGAAGTAGCCAGAAAGGGCTGAGCTGCAGCAAGGCAGCCATTGTCAACATCTCTTCTGTTCTGGGATCCATCGAGAGAGTCTCTGAGATGTTGATCAAGCCAGCTATCTCCTACCGCTGCAGCAAGGTACAACCCTGAGCCTGGATCCCAGGGGCAATGGTATCCGCTGCTCATGTACCCTGCTATTCCAGGTAGGCCGTACCGGTGGGCAGGACTGTGCAGGATGTAGCTGTGGGGCTCTCCGTTTTTACGTGCTGTGCCTTTAACACGCTCAGAGCTCTGGGTATGGCCTCACCGCAGCACTAAGCAGCCGTTTTGGCCTTAGTGTCATTACTGCCTGTCACAGAGGAGCCACACACGCTATGCTCTCTCCTGAGACGGTGCAGCTGCCTCTGGGTGTGAAGGAACACAGCCAGTGCGAACGCATGGTAAGGCCCTCGGCTCACGAGCCCTTCCCCTGCAGGCCGCTGTCAACATGCTGACCCGGTGCCAGGCACTGACCTACGCAGAGGACGGGATTCTGTGCGCTGCAGTTCACCCTGGCTGGGTGCAGACAGACATGGGCACCCAAGAGGTGGGTGCTCGGTCCCTGGGAGCCGTGATTGCGGCACTGGGGAGGGGCTGGGGTTCAGGAACCTCCCAGTGTAGAGCAGCTATCTGCAGCAATACATGAACTGATCCCTGCCTCTGGTGACGCCTGGGCCTTTGAAGTCAGCCTGTGCAGGTCACGACCTCCAACCTTGTGTCTGGCCTTCCAGCTTATCCAGTACACGCTACCCGCCATGGCCCAGAGCTGCAAGCCGGAACCGCATGTGCCTGATCTGCCTGCATAGCTGCTGTGTGTGAGTGGTACCTATACGTGTAACTGACCAGTCACCTGTGTGCACACCTGCCAACTGTGCACACGCTCGTGGGTCTGCAGCTGGGCTGTAGGAGCACATACAGATAAACTCCCATGTCTGTGAACATGGGCGTATGCAGGTGCAGAAAGCGTGCCCAGGCCTGACTGTATGGGGTGGCTTGGCCCCAGAGAACCAAGCCCAGCTTCCATAGGTGCTGGAACTTTGGATGCTGGGGGGCTGCCACACCCCCTGGCTTGAAGTGGTTTCCATCATATCCAGGGGTTACAGTTTCGTTCAGTGGCTCTCAGCATATCCCCCCGCCTCCCCCTCACTGTACACTTTGTTCCAGCCCCCGGCCAGCCTGTTGACTTCTGAATTTCCTGGACTGTTGCAGGCCGACCTGCCCGTGGACGAAAGCGTGCGGGGGATTCTCGCCGTGCTTCCTGCCCTCTCCGAGAAACACAGCGGGAGCTTCTGGAGTTGGGAAGGGAAGACTATTCCCTGGTGAGAGAGCAGCACGGTACGTGGGCTGAGAGCACAGGTGCAGGGTGCCAGAAGCCCTGCGGCCCGAGAGGGGAGGCCATGACTGCAGGTGGTGCCCAGCTGCACATGCTGCATTGAATCTGTTTAAGTAGTTGCAGAGCTGAGGTCACTGATTAGAAATCCCTTGTTTGTAAAGGCACCGGTGGGTTCCACGCAGTCAGTGTGATCTGCAGATGGGGCCATGAGCTTCCTGTAGCTGAGTCACTAATAAATACCCTGAGACACGGACAGTGCCAGTCCTCTCTCTTTTTTCCCAGCAAGCCCCAGGCTCCCCTGCAGATTAGGTGTCTGCCCTGGCCTGCTGGTACCACACAGAGCCCTGGCCCCTCTCTGCCTGCTCTCCCCAGGACTCCAGAGCCTGATTCACATCACCTGTGCCTGTCTGTGTGCACACTTACCACTTGGCCAAACGGGGGAGCTGTACAGGTGTGTGACTGGACAGGTATGCAGCTGCTCAGGAACCTGGTGGGTGGAGAGTGCTGGCTGGGGACTGGCAAAGGTGGAGGCGCATTTCTCTGCCACAACCATCTAGGGTTAAAACTTGCCTTTTCTCTCCCCTTCTGACGTGGATCCAAAGAGCCTGTCCTCTGATGCGGCTGGGCTGCACTGAGGTAGAGCTGACACACGGTTAGAATTGGCCAGGCTCAGAGCCCAAGGGGAAGCCTACAACTCACAGTACAATGGCAGTGGTGGGGGGCAGCTAAGTTGACTGTAAGCCACTTGTGCGCCCCCTGATCCTGGGCTGCTTTGGGGCTGGAGAGGCCCTGGTGGGAGTTAGACAACCTCTGGATGCTGAGTTCCAGCAGCCTCCGTGGGCTGCTCCATAGGTTACATTGCTGTATCCCCATCCCAGCTCTCCTGTCTCCATACCAGCCCAAAGTAACCATGCCCCTGCCATCCCACCCAGAGCTGTAGCTTTTTCCACACAGGTACCTGCTGCCATTTGGGACTAGAGTTGGGGCCTATGACCTCTCTGGGACAGAGACGGGGCAGGCTCCCGCGTGCTGGTTCTGAGAGGGGCAGTGTGCTGCTAAGTGTGAAAAATGCATTTGGAGCCCCAGGTGGCCCTGCAAAAAGCGTCGTTTTCCAAGCTTGAATTTGTTGCAGCAGATGAATTCTGTGCATTGGGGTTATGACAAATGCCGGGTGAAGCACGGGAGACCTCAGTAGACGTTCCAGGGAGATGGCTGGGAACATGAGACGGCCTGAATTGCTGGCCCAGCTGGCCAGGGATTTTGTTACAGAGGCAAGTGAGAGCCAGGTTGTGGCAGGCATGGAGCTCGGACTGGAAATCTTGCTGCCCCAGCTTGGCCCAGTCCTGCAAAAATCTGGTGGGGGTGGCGCATGCAATTCCCCGAAGCACCTTTGAAAATCCCCGACTAAGGCCTCTTCTCCGCCCCTGCTCTGCCGCAGGAGGTGCCTGAGGCAAGGGCAGGACTGAATCCTGCCCCGGCCACCCCTGGCCCCCGCACACGGGGCAGGACCAGTCCAGCTGCTGTTGAAAAAGTGGGGTGGATGGGGAACAGCTTGTGTCAGGGGGGTGCGAGGCCTGCGTGCAGCAATGTCCTGAGTACTTAGCCGGCAGGGGGCAGGGTTCATCCTTCATTGCTCTGAAGTGCATGGCGTGGCCAGCTGCTGCCTGCTAACACCCCTGGAAAGGAAACGCCTCCTCCGGTTTTGGCCAGCCACAGGGAACTGATGCTGAGTTTCCACAGGAGGGGAGGCTGGAGCTGAGCAATCTTCTTGCTTCCTGCCCCTGCTGTGAGAGGATTTAACCCTCAGTGGCTGAATTAAAAGGGACAAGGAGCTAGTGGCAAACCAGGAATAACTTTCCTCAGTTAAACTAAGCAGCCAGGCCTTCGTCAAGCCTGGAGCACTCGGTGCGCTCATCTGCTGCTAGTGTCTGGATTAGAGAAGGCTGCATGTCTCCTTTATAGCCCACAAGGGAGTGCTGCAAGGTCAATGCTGCAGGGCAGCCTAGTGGACAGAGCACTGCACTGGGACTCAGGGAGCTTGGCTGTGACCTAGGCAAGTTGCTTTCCCCGCTCTGTGCCCAGTTTCCCCTTCTGTGAAATAGGGAGGTGGCCAGTTGCCCGGTTTACAAGTCCGCTAGCAAAGGGGAACTTTTTCCAAAGTTCGGTAACTGCAGGTGAGGGGGAGGTGCCGGGTCATTGCCCAGGCCAGCCCCTATTCAGCCAGGGCTGCCTCCTGCTTGCACTTGCTGGCTGGAGCTCCCAGCCCCGGCTCTGCATCCACACTGATTGAATTGGCCCTGCCAACACTGGTTCTCCACTTGTGAGGTAACTCCCTTCTCTTCATGTGTCACTATATAATGCCTGCAGCTGTAATTTTCATTCCAGGCATCTGAAAAAGTGGGTTTTTCACCCACGAAAGCTTATTCCCAAATAAATATGTTAGTCTGTAAGGTGCCACCGGACTCCTCTTTGTTTTTGTGGATACAGACTGACACGGCTGCGCCGATATTGACAGATGGGCCTGGGACTGCTGAATGGGACTTGACAGCTCTCTCCTATTCACCACAGTTGCTCTCTGTGAGAGGTGCCTCATTCCCAGCTAGACCAGGCTCTTGGAGCCGCTCACGAGGCAGGACGCGACACTGCCAGCAGAGGTCACGGGGAAGCGGGGGAAAAAACAAGGCGGAGAGGAACCCTCGGCCGCACAGCTGCATCCAGTATGTACAGCAAAGGGCTCAGCTTTTTCCTCTTGCCCTTAGCATCTGTCAAAACAAATGGGGCTGAGCCAGGGACTCGGGACACGCTGGTTTCCTTTGCTCAGCACCTTTCCAAGGTCACAAAGCCCATGAGCTTCCCAGCCCAGCCCGAACCCTTTGGCCTTTGCGCACATTTGCTTTTGCTCTCTCGGAGGCTGTTCTGCCTGCTGCCGGGGAGCTGGCTGCCGTACACCCAGGGGACACAGCGCTGTATAGCTCACATGCATCCCCGAGGCCAGGTGGACCCCCTTGGTGAGCTAATTACCAAAGATAATACTAACTCTACCCTTAAACACTATGTATCTCCTACACACATACACTGAGATAGCACTAGCCATCTCTAGAGGTACATGGTGATTAGGGATGGAGCAAGTGCTATTCTGTATGTGTGTGATGGGGTACATAGTAATTAGGGGGTGGAGCTAGAGCTCTGTGTACCAGGGGTAGATGGTGAGTGTGGCGGAGCTAGAGCTCTGTATCGGGGTAGATGGTGAGTGGGGCGGAGCTAGAGCTCTGTATGGGGGGTAGATGGTGAGTGGGGCGGAGCTAGAGCTCTGTATGGGGGGTAGATGGTGAGTGGGGCGGAGCTAGAGCTCTGTACGGGGAGTAGATGGTGAGTGGGGCGGAGCTAGAGCTCTGTACCAGGGGTAGATGGTGAGTGGGGCGGAGCTAGAGCTCTGTGTATGGTGGGTAGATGGTGAATGGGGCGGAGCTAGAGCTCTGTATGGGGGGTAGATGGTGAGTGGGGCGGAGCTAGAGCTCTGTACGGGGGGGTAGATGGTGAGTGGGGCGGAGCTAGAGCTCTGTATGGGGGATAGTTGGTGAGTGGGGCGGAGCTAGAGCTCTGTATGGGGGGTAGATGGTGAGTGGGGCGGAGCTAGAGCTCTGTATGGGGGATAGTTGGTGAGTGGGATGGAGCTAGAGCTCTGTACGGGGGGTAGATGGTGAGTGGGGCGGAGCTAGAGCTCTGTACGGGGGGTAGATGGTGAGTGGGGCGGAGCTAGAGCTCTGTATCGGGGTAGATGGTGAGTGGGACGGAGCTAGAGCTCTGTGTATGGTGGGTAGATGGTGAGTGGGGCGGAGCTAGAGCTCTGTATGGGGGGTAGATGGTGAGTGGGGCGGAGCTAGAGCTCTGTGTATGGTGGGTAGATGGTGAGTGGGGCGGAGCTAGAGCTCTGTATGGGGGGTAGATGGTGAGTGGGGCGGAGCTAGAGCTCTGTATGGGGGGTAGATGGTGAGTGGGGCGGAGCTAGAGCTCTGTATGGCGGGTAGATGGTGAGTGGGACGGAGCTAGAGCTCTGTATGGGGGGTAGATGGTGAGTGGGGCGGAGCTAGAGCTCTGTACAGGGGGGTTAGATGGTGAGTGGGGCGGAGCTAGAGCTCTGTACAGGGGGGTAGATGGTGAGTGGGGCGGAGCTAGAGCTCTGTATGGGGGGTAGATGGTGAGTGGGGCGGAGCTAGAGCTCTGTACAGGGGGGTAGATGGTGAGTGGGGCGGAGCTAGAGTTCTGTATGGGGGGTAGATGGTGAGTGGGGCGGAGCTAGAGCTCTGTATGGGGGGGTAGATGGTGAGTGGGGCGGAGCTAGAGCTCTGTGTATGGGGGGTAGATGGTGAGTGGGACGGAGCTAGAGCTCTGTATGGCGGGTAGATGGTGAGTGGGGCGGAGCTAGAGCTCTGTACGGGGGCTAGATGGTGAGTGGGGCGGAGCTAGAGCTCTGTATAGGGGGGTAGATGGTGAGTGGGGCAGAGCTAGAGCTCTGTATGGGGGGTAGATGGTGAGTGGGGCGGAGCTAGAGCTCTGTACGGGGGGTAGATGGTGAGTGGGACGGAGCTAGAGCTCTGTACGGGGGGTAGATGGTGAGTGGGGCGGAGCTAGAGCTCTGTATGGCGGGTAGATGGTGAGTGGGACGGAGCTAGAGCTCTGTATGGGGGGTAGATGGTGAGTGGGGCGGAGCTAGAGCTCTGTACGGGGGGTAGATGGTGAGTGGGGCAGAGCTAGAGCTCTGTACGGGGGGGTAGATGGTGAGTGGGGTGGAGCTAGAGCTCTGTACGGGGGGTAGATGGTGAGTGGGGCGGAGCTAGAGCTCTGTACGGGGGGTAGATGGTGAGTGGGGCGGAGCTAGAGCTCTGTACGGGGGGTAGATGATGAGTGGGGCGGAGCTAGAGCTCTGTACGGGGGGTAGATGGTGAGTGGGACGGAGCTAGAGCTCTGTATAGGGGGTAGATGGTGAGTGGGGCGGAGCTAGAGCTCTGTACGGGGGGTAGATGGTGAGTGGGGCGGAGCTAGAGCTCTGTACGGGGGGTAGATGGTGAGTGGGGCGGAGCTAGAGCTCTGTACGGGGGGTAGATGGTGAGTGGGGCGGAGCTAGAGCTCTGTATGGGGGGTAGATGGTGAGTGGGGCGGAGCTAGAGCTCTGTATAGGGGGGTAGATGGTGAGTGAGGCGGAGCTAGAGCTCTGTACAGGGGGTAGATGGTGAGTGGGGCGGAGCTAGAGCTCTGTATGGGGGGTAGATGGTGAGTGGGGCGGAGCTAGAGCTCTGTATGGGGGGTAGATGGTGAGTGGGGCGGAGCTAGAGCTCTGTATGGGGGGTAGATGGTGAGTGGGGCGGAGCTAGAGCTCTGTACGGGGAGTAGATGGTGAGTGGGGCGGAGCTAGAGCTCTGTACGGGGGGGTAGATGGTGAGTAGGGCGGAGCTAGAGCTCTGTATGGGGGGTAGATGGTGAGTGGGGCGGAGCTAGAGCTCCGTATAGGGGGGTAGATGGTGAGTGGGGCGGAGCTAGAGCTCTGTACGGGGGGTAGATGGTGAGTGGGGCGGAGCTAGAGCTCTGTACAGGGGGGTAGATGGTGAGTGGGGCCGAGCTAGAGCTCTGTATGGGGGGTAGATGGTGAGTGGGGCGGAGCTAGAGCTCTGTATGGGGGGTAGATGGTGAGTGGGGCGGAGCTGGAGCTCTGTACGGGGGGTAGATGGTGAGTGGGGCGGAGTTAGAGCTCTGTACGGGGGGTAGATGGTGAGTGGGGCGGAGCTAGAGCTCTGTACGGGGAGTAGATGGTGAGTGGGACGGAGCTAGAGCTCTGTATGGGGGGTAGATGGTGAGTTGGGCGGAGCTAGAGCTCTGTATAGGGGGGTAGATGGTGAGTGGGGCGGAGCTAGAGCTCTATAGGGGGGTAGATGGTGAGTGGGGCGGAGCTAGAGCTCTCTATAGGGGGGTAGATGGTGAGTGGGGCGGAGCTAGAGCTCTGTACAGGGGGTAGATGGTGAGTGGGGCGGAGCTAGAGCTCTGTATAGGGGGTAGATGGTGAGTGGGGCGGAGCTAGAGCTCTGTATGGGGGGTAGATGGTGAGTGGGGCGGAGCTAGAGCTCTGTACGGGGGGTAGATGGTGAGTGGGACGGAGCTAGAGCTCTGTACGGGGGGTAGATGGTGAGTGGGGCGGAGCTAGAGCTCTGTAT
This sequence comes from Gopherus flavomarginatus, assembly GCF_025201925.1. Taxonomy (NCBI): domain Eukaryota; kingdom Metazoa; phylum Chordata; order Testudines; family Testudinidae; genus Gopherus; species Gopherus flavomarginatus. The sequence continues at coordinate 41,973,572 of NC_066630.1, forward strand.
GGGGGGTAGATGGTGAGTGGGGCGGAGCTAGAGCTCTGTATAGGGGGGTAGATGGTGAGTGGGGCGGAGCTAGAGCTCTGTACAGGGGTAGATGGTGAGTGGGGCGGAGCTAGAGCTCTGTAGGGGGGGTAGAGGGTGAGTGGGGCGGAGCTAGAGCTCTGTACAGGGGGGTAGATGGTGAGTGGGGCGGAGCTAGAGCTCTGTATGGGGGGTAGATGGTGAGTGGGGCGGAGCTAGAGCTCTGTACGGGGGGTAGATGGTGAGTGGGGCGGAGCTAGAGCTCTGTATGGCGGGTAGATGGTGAGTGGGGCGGAGCTAGAGCTCTGTATGGGGGGGTAGATGGTGAGTGGGGCGGAGCTAGAGCTCTGTATGGGGGGTAGATGGTGAGTGGGGCCGAGCTAGAGCTCTGTACAGGGGGGTAGATGGTGAGTGGGGCGGAGCTAGAGCTCTGTATGGGGGGTAGATGGTGAGTGGGGCGGAGCTAGAGCTCTGTACGGGGGGTAGATGGTGAGTGGGGCTTAGCTAGAGCTCTGTATGGGGGGTAGATGGTGAGTGGGACGGAGCTAGAGCTCTGTACGGGGAGTAGATGGTGAGTGGGGCCGAGCTAGAGCTCTGTACGGGGAGTAGATGGTGAGTGGGGCCGAGCTAGAGCTCTGTATGGGGGGGTAGATGGTGAGTGGGGCGGAGCTAGAGCTCTGTATAGGGGGGTAGATGGTGAGTGGGGCGGAGCTAGAGCTCTGTATGGGGAGTAGATGGTGAGTGGGGCCGAGCTAGAGCTCTGTATGGGGGGTAGATGGTGAGTGAGGCAGAGCTAGAGCTCTGTACGGGGGGTAGATGGTGAGTGGGACGGAGCTAGAGCTCTGTACGGTGGGGGTAGATGGTGAGTGGGGCGGAGCTAGAGCTCTGTACGGGGGGTAGATGGTGAGTGGGGCGGAGCTAGAGCTCTGTATGGCGGGTAGATGGTGAGTGGGGCGGAGCTAGAGCTCTGTATGGGGGGGTAGATGGTGAGTGGGGCGGAGCTAGAGCTCTGTATGGGGGGTAGATGGTGAGTGGGGCGGAGCTAGAGCTCTGTACAGGGGGGTAGATGGTGAGTGGGGCGGAGCTAGAGCTCTGTATGGGGGGTAGATGGTGAGTGGGGCGGAGCTAGAGCTCTGTACGGGGGGTAGATGGTGAGTGGGGCTTAGCTAGAGCTCTGTATGGGGGGTAGATGGTGAGTGGGGCGGAGCTAGAGCTCTGTACGGGGGGTAGATGGTGAGTGGGGCGGAGCTAGAGCTCTGTATGGGGGGGTAGATGGTGAGTGGGGCGGAGCTAGAGCTCTGTACAGGGGGGTAGATGGTGAGTGGGGCGGAGCTAGAGCTCTGTATGGGGGGTAGATGGTGAGTGGGGCGGAGCTAGAGCTCTGTATAGGGGGGTAGATGGTGAGTGAGGCAGAGCTAGAGCTCTGTGTATACATGTTACGAGGATACATCACAATGTGGGTTGACACAAAGGCTTCCACCTGTATGAGTGCGGTGCTGGCTGCATTAATCACACGTGACAAAACTGTCAGTTTCTCAGGTCATCCCATGGGAGCTGAAATCTCTTCCAGCCCCACTGCAGGGGATCTGGAATTCCCTGCATGCTACAGACACGCTCATTGAGGCACGTTTTGGGGTCTCTGGGAGCAGTTCTTGTACCTCTCTGCCTGCAAAGTCCAGTGCCTTAGTTTCCAGGAGTCCAGTTGCACAGGACTCGCTCGGAAGGATCCTGGCAAACGTACGTCCACACTGCAAAACCCCATGGCAGCGAGTCACAGAGCCCAAGTCTACAGCCTGGGGCTTGTGCAATGGTGCCAATGGCTCTGCTCCGTATCCATTCCCACTCGGGCGCTGGCAGCTAGGGAAGGGGGTGGATTTCAGCACCCAGGCTCCAGCCGTAGCAGCAACAGTTGCACGGGTATTTTTAGCACCGTAGACCTGGGTTCTGACACTTGCTGCTACAGGATTTGGTTGGCTGTGCAGACACTCTTAGCGGTTTTCTGTGCACAGAAATGCCCACAGTGTAAGGTCTGACGGCTCAACCATATCCAGGGCTAGTCCCCACTCCTGAGTATCCCTTGGGGGCATGATCACAGTACACTACCCCACTGCAAATGCACCAGTGATCCTGCTGCACAGCCAGGCCCAGCTGCAGAGGCTGAACCACCCTAGGGTGATCACTGGTGGGATCTGGAAAGCCAGGGCACCGTTTGCTTGGGAGGGGGCTTTGGCAGGAACAAGCCACGGGGCTATAGTTTTTGCTGCGTGGAGGGAGCCTTCTGAAAGGGTTCATTCTGTCTCCCTGTACTGATGATGGCACGCATTCCATAGCAGGGGAGGCTGAATGTCCCTGGCTCTCCAACACATTCCCCAGACAGCCCCTTTCCATAGTCAGGGGCCAGCCAGAAGAGCCGCATCCCCCACGGCTAGCACTTGGCCACAGTATCTGCTTTTCCCCTTACTCATCTTCCGGGAGTTTGTTCTAATTATCTCTTTCTTTCCTCCTCGGCCTGCTGTTTCCTGTGCTGGTTACTTACTTGCATGCTTCCAATGTGTGTGTTTGTCTTATCTCCTCCGCCCTGGCTGGGCTCTGGGTTGGTTCACAGCATAGCAATATTTTCCCCAGGAATTTAAATTACGAGGGGTGTTCAAATGTATAGGGTGGTGGTCTGGGCTGACAAGGACTGAGACCGTGAAGAGGCGCGGGGGCTGTATGGCACCATAGTAAAAAGTGAAAAATGTTTCATGACCATTTTATGAGATTTAACACATTATAAAATCATCACCCAAATTAAAGTTGGCTACTCAAGCCTTCCATGGAGCACTACATCTACAGCCATTTTGGTCTTTTGTTGTAATTTTGCACAACTCTGTTAATGAACTTCTTGAATGCAGTGTGTTCATCTTTGGTGTCTTCTCATATGTCCGGTTCTTCCGTTCCTTCAATTGACATGCTCATTAGTTCATTCACATGATCAGGCAGAAGGTGACTTCTTTCAAAACACAAAATTCTATTCAATGAGGAAAAAGAACGCTCGACTGTAGCTGTTGTAACTGGGAGCTGAAAGAGATGAATTCCTACTTCTTTCATCCCAGGAAATGTAGCACAAAGATCAGGTTGAGCCACTAGTGATGATACAAAAGAAGTTGGAAGTCAAATCTTCATTCATTCGTTGTATGATATTCCACTCTGTGTTCAAATTGTCTGTTCTGTCCTGATCACATGGCAGCCCCATTGCTGGTAGTGCTGCTCTCCACTCAACCGTCGGTGTTTTGACAGGGATCTGTAAAAGCTAGTTAGAGGTTGAGTAGAATCTAGAACTTGCTGTTGTAGATTTGTAAGAATCAAGTCTGGGTACTTTTTCTGCTGGCTTAACAAACACTTCTTGTCCTCTTCACTTAAGGAATCAGTATAAATGCCTTCATTAGTCAACTTAAGGCCTGAAGTCTTTGTTTCTTCCAGTACTTTTTCAATGGATAGCTCTCTGATTGATCCAAATGTAGCTTCTATTGCTAGACAACGATCTAGTACTGTTGTAGCAGATGCCTGGATGGCATTGTTTAATGACCCAAGTGGTTTCAACAGTAGACTTACGAGAGAGAGAATGGCAATAGTCTTCTCTGAATGTAGTAGCAAAAGTCATCCACCAGCCTCACTACTTAGATCCATCCCATCTTGGCAGATACTTTCCAAAGCCAGTAATAACGGCTGGAGTAATTTTAAGACAACAGCCAAGGATTGCTCATGAGAAAGCCAGCAGGTTTTCCCAGGTTGGACTAATATGAACTTCAGTCCCAATGTATCCTTTATATTTTCTAAGATATTCAGTCTTTTTGGACTTGCTGAAAAAAGAATATAATGAAGACATTACATTTATAGCTTTTTAAAATGCTTTTTGAAGATTCTGCAGCTTGTACCAGCGCTAACTGGAGTAGATGGCCTCTGTAGTGTGTATAGGAGAGATTAGGTTTACACTTTTCTCTGAGCAAAGCTTGTACTTCACCATGTCTTCCAGAGACGTTTGCAGCTCCATCAAATGCACAAGCAGCCATCTGTTTGGGGTCCAATTGACAAAGTATTTAACTCTTCTAAAATGTGGGTTGTCACAGATGCAGCCAATGTGTCTTCTATAATTTGAACATCTAGAAATGCATCTGCTGACCTACCATGGACATCAAAATAACATAGACAACGTCTTAATATTTGATGCTCATTTGTATCGGTGCATTCATCAGCCATGTATGCAAATTTTTTGAATGTGGTGAGAGAGTTCTTCACTTTTTCAGCAGCTGAGTCTTTCACTGTTGCACCACATGCTTCTAACCAGTCAGCTGAGTTTCCTGCAGAAAGATAGCGAGCATTTGCTGGTCCAGCAGTGTTCAACTTCAGGATGAACAAGTGAGAATGCGCTTAACATTGGCCTCAAGTTTGTAGTGTGTGGTATCTCTTGCTTAAATAGAAAGTACGATGCCACAGCCATGTTTGTTCACATGAACTGTGTTGTATCTCCATCATTCTTAACAGCCTTATTGAGTACTTCTAAAATTGGCTTTGAAAGTGGGCTTATACGGCTTTCTGCATGTTGATGCAGTCCAGAAACATGGTGTTTTGCAGCCTTTTCACTTAGTTTGTCAGCACTGGCTTTCCTAATTGGTCTGGCAAACCAAGCTCCTCCACTTTTTCCAATTATAGCATTGGGAAGCTTTCCTTCTTCGTAAGCTTTTTTGAAAGAGGTGCACCAGTAGCCATCTTAGTAACTTCAGTAAAATGGAACATTTTGAACGACAAACATCAGGAACTGCCTTTAGGATTTGGAGACTCTGTTCCTTCAGTAGATAGCGGTGTTTGTGCTTTGCGATGGTCAGATGTAGATACACCACTTGACCCTTCAGATGTCACGTTGATATATTTTTGGTTCTTGGTGTGTTCTTCACCTTGGTTGGTTTTTGAGGCCTTTGAGTGGAAAAATTATTGCATTGATTTTTGTCTTTTCATTTTCACTTTGACCTGCAACATATAAAAGAGACATGAATAAATTAAATGTTTTGTTAGGATAATGCAAATTTAACATAAGGATAATGCAAATTACACCAAAACACATAACAGTTCTAGATTTCTAAAACAAATATAATTAAAAAAGTATTTAAATTGACTTTTGAAAAGTAAGTCATCATGGGATAAGAGGGAATGGGAGAAGGGATAGCTCAGTGGTCTGAGCATTGGCTTGTTAAACCCAGGGTTGTGAGTTCAATCCTTGAGGGGGCCACTTAGTGATTAGGGCAAAATCAGTACTTGGTCCCCCTAGTGAAGGGAGGGGGCTGGACTCAATGACCTTTCAGGGTCCTTTTTAGCTCTCTGAGGATAGGTCCTCTCATGAATCAGTAACTGGTTAAAAGATGGGAAAACAAAGGGTAGGAATAAATGATCAGTTTTCAGTTGGAGAGAGATAAATAGTGGTGTCTCTGAGGGGCCGGTACTGGGACCCTTACAGTTCAATATATTCATAAATGATCTAGAAAAATGGGTAAACAGTGAGGTGCAGATGATACAAAACAATTCAAGATAGTTAAGTCCAAAGCTGACTGTGAAGGGTTACAAAGGTTTCTCACCAAACTGGGTGACTGAGCAACAAAATGGCAGATAAAATTCAGTGTTGATAAATGCAAAGTAATGCTCTTTGGAAAACATAATCTCAACTATACATAGAAAATGATAGGATCTAAATTAGCTGTTACCACTCAAGAAAGAGATCTTGGAGTCATTGTGGCTAGTTCTCTGACAACACCCACTCAGTGTGCAATGGCAGTCAAAAAGCGAACAGAGTGTTAAGAACCATTAGGAAAGGGATAGGTAACGAGACAGATAATATCAGAGAGCCGTTGTACCAATCCATGGTACACCACATCTTGAATACTGGTGCAGATCTGGTCACTCCATTGCAAAAAAAAAAGATATATTGGAGTTGGAAAAGGTACAGAGATGGGCAACTAAAATGATTAGGGGTCTGAAACAGGAGGAGAGATTAATAAGACCGGGACTTTTTGGCTTGGAAAAGAGACAACTAAGGGGGGCTATGACAGAGGTCTATAAAAGCTTGACTGGTGTGGAGAAAGTAAATAAGTGTTATTTACTCCTTCACATAACACAAGAACTAGCAGTCACCCAATGAATAGGCAGCAGGTTTTAAGAAAACAAAACAAAAGGAAGTACTTCTTCACACGACATAAAGTCAGCCCAGGGAACTCGTTGCCAGGGGACCCTGTGAAGGCCAAAACTATAACAGGATTAAAAAAAAACTAGATAAGTTCATAGAAGTTAGGTCCATCAGTGGTTATTAGCCAGGATGTGGAGGGATGCAACACTGTGCTCAGAGTGTTCCTAGCCTGTTTGCCAGAAGCTGGGAATGGGCGACGGGATGGATCACTTGATGATTACCTGTTCTGTTCATTCCCTCTGGGGCATCTGGCATTGGCCACTGTCAGAAGACAGGCTACTGGGCTAGATGGACCTTTGATATGATCCAGTATAGCCGTCTTATGTAAAAAAATAATTATAATAATAAAAATGTTTAATACAGAAACTCCCCAACATAATGACCTCTCAAGATAGCAATGATGTGGGACAACAACTTTAGCAAATAATGTCTTTTAAAAATCTTGGCCTACTATATAAGTTTCCATTCCCAGTTACAAATCGAGCATTCTGAAGCAAAGTCACTAAAATATAGTCCAATAAACAAATGTTCATTTAACGTGCCGCTCCCTTCTCCCTCCACCGCACCCCATTCACAGCTGTTGTCCTTGGTCAGTGGAGACTCAGATGTCAGAGGTGCTTTCATGTGAGTTCACCTCCCAGGTGGGGGGCAAGAAGGCACCTTATTCTTTTCTCCAGCTGCTCACGCCTCGCTCTCTCCACTGTTGTTCATTGTGCCACTGTTCACTCCATCGCTCTGCTGCCAATGCCCCTCCGCAGTCACCTTCTGCTGCCACCTGCCACTGTGACCTCTGTGAGTTGGTCTTTTGAGGTTCCACCAGCTCTCAGTGATGTCAGCTGAGGTCTCAGTGGGGGAACCTCACTGCTAGCACGGGATGGGCTGTCTCTGCCACAGAAACACTGTCCCACAGCAGGTCTAAGCACTTAGACCTGATTATCAGTGATTTCAGCTGCAGTGGTCACTTAACAGAGCAAAAGACTCTCTAGGGAGCCTGATCAGCTCTTTCTTTAAACAATGGAGGGGGCAGGTCAAATAGTACTGATGACTCAGGCAGACCATCAAGCGAAACACCTGTCCCCACCCTCTCTCTTGATGCCCTCAATCAGCACAGGCTAAGTACAGTTCTACTGCCCTTTACTCATACAATAAGAACAACAACATTTCATTACTCCAGCATTCAAGTGATTTGTAATCCAGCCCCAGCCAAAATCTATCATTTGGGCAACACAGCTCTGCTTGCTGGATACCTAGGTAGATTAGGTGTGAATGTAAATACAATCTGGTCCTGAAGCCTTTCTCCCCAGCCTTCAGCTCATCACCAGCTGTCAGAGAGAGCTCATTTAGACTGTGCTTACAAATCATCATTTGAAATTATTAGGTTGGCCAACATCACTGAAATGAATGCACTGACGTCATAAAAAACTACAGCTGTGTAAGGAAGCTAGTCTGTGTTCATACTTTTGAAATCTATTATACTTTTTCAGATACACATAATTTATCATACGCTGTATATGCTTTTAAAGTGTGTATTAATGTTTCAATTTCAATTCAAATGTCCGAACAATCGCTAAATTGGCAACACCGCATGTACCTAGTTCACAAAATTGGGGGTGAGGGTTTTGGGGAAATTCCTGCAGCATGTACTCTCTGTCTCCTCTGTACAATGGCCTGGTGGGGGTGGGTCCCATGGGAACTGTCCCCCACTAACTCCCGATCAGTTGTGCTCCGGTTCCCAGTGCCCAGATCAATGTCTTGCCTAACGGCAGTGTGGCCAGGAGCAGAGCAGAGCAGAGGGCATATTCCACCTGCTGAAGAGAAATGAGCTGCTGAGCTTTTTTCCTGTCTCTAACTATGAGGGGTAACATTTGCAGAAGTGGCTGTCTAACTGTACGCTCGCATTCAGGCATCTAAATAGGCAACCGGATTATCCGAGAAGCCGGGCACCTGGCCGTGCCCGTTGGCTTGTGGGCGATTAGCCCCCTCTGGCAATTGGGCCCAGAACTTTTCACACGGAATCATGGCCACTTTGAAAGTGTTGGTTTCAATGCAGCGCCCTGTGTGAGAACAAGATTAAAGGCACAGCACCAGTCTCCATTCATTCAGTGCCCAAGGAAAGTGCAAGCAGGACTTTTGCTAGGGGATGCTCTATCATGAATGAGAATAGATTCCAAGGAAGTAGCCTACAGCAACCTTCTCCTGCTCGGCTCTCCCCATGTCATGGGACCAGCTGTGGTCTCGCAGACTGAGCCACTGTGCGGGTGGTTTGGAAAGCAATGTTCTCGTGAGGCCTGTGAATGGAAAGCTCTCCATGGGTTGCTGTGCCATGCCTGCAGCCCCACGGCGGTTCAGAGTGAGTAGTTTTGCCTGGTTGAAGGCATTTGCACCAGAGTGGTGTGTCGGGGCGGGATTTGCTCACCATGGATAGGCAGTAGCCAGACTACTTGAGATATCCCTGCTCCTCCGGGGTTAAAACGGCCTGGCCCAGATTTGTTCTAAGAGGAGCCTGGGCGAGTGCGCCAGTGAGGGGCAAACCTCTCAGGGTGAGGTCAGCCTGGAAAGCCACCAGGAAGTTTAGCTCCTTCTGAGAATGCCTCAAAACATGTGAAAGGTTTCCTTTCCATCCCCATGCCCGCCCATGAGCCCTCCACCCAACAGCTCCTTGAGATACAGGACAGGAGCCAGCTCAGGGCGCGGAAGACGTGCTTTGAAATCTTAGGAACATGGCAGCTGCTGGTCCCAACTCTATCAGCTACAGGCAGGGCCTTCCTGGGGCATTTCTAATCCAAAGTGTAAAGGTGGGTGCGGTTCATATCAGAGGGTTGTCCAGCCCATAATGTGCACATCTGGACTGAGGACAACTCCCCAGAAAATTAAAATGTTTGCTGTTGTGGATGGCAATTCCATGTCCCGTGGAGCAGAGATGAAAGAGAGGCCGGTATGTTTATGGCAGTCCTGCTGTTCTAGCTGAGATCTTGAAGAGGCTCAGACTATAACAAGAGAAAACATGTGGAAATATTCTGACCTTTTCCCACACACTACTGAGCTCTGAAATGACAGGGAGTTCAGAAGAAGGCCTGGGAGTCATTGTGCATAGGGCTTGCTGAAGATGTCTGCCTGGTACACAGCCCTGACTAAACACTCGGAGGATACACAATGGGCAGGGGGGAGAATAGTGACCTGATCCTGAACTGTGGGATGCGTCCTGAGAAAGAGAGAGTCGAGGCTGAAAAGCTCCAGCATAGCAAGAAAGATGGTTGGAGGGGGTTGGTCATCGAGGGGGAAGACTAGGAGTCAGGAGACCTGGATTCTGCTCCAGGCTCTGCCATGGATCCACTGTGTGGGAGCTTGGCAGATCTTTCCCCTGGTCGTTGCCTCGGGTTCCCCATCTGTGCATTGGGGAGGTTCTACAAATCATTATTGTCACTAAAGCATGTTGGGGGGTATGAATGGTGTTAAACCCTGTCTATGTTCACTCTCATCATGGCAGCTCCCAAAGGGACAGGGCCTCCTTGCCAATGGACCACCAGCCAGACTGATCTGCAGCTGGGTCCCTGAGATGGGCTAGCTGGATGAGCAGTCTGTGTCTGCCATTGCCAATCTTACTGCACCACTGAAACCCTTTGGTGCCCATGTGATCACCGGCCACCTAGTTCTCGACAAATGCACTTTGCAATTTGTTCTTCCAACCTAGCCATATGTCCGTACCTGGACAGCCACCCTACCGAACCAGTGCTGCTGGAGTGGATTCAGGGCCAGCTCTGACTGTCCTCATGGCCAATATGAACATGTTTGTTAAAATGGGTGAGCTAACACTGTTTAACCATGACCCCTTGTCCTAGCCCAGGCATGCTGGATGCTATGAGTGGCCAGGGAACAGGGAATCATAGACTGATATACTGTTGTGATGCACACGTCACACAGGCACTGTGTGAAATACAGACACTTTGGGGAGTTCCAGGGACAGTGATACAGAATCTGTGCGGGATCAGGTCACCATCCATAGGACCAGTTATCTCCGATCAGACCACTGGGCCATACAGTTGGTGGATTTGCTTCTAGCAGGGCCCCTGGGAACAGACTCTGGCTCCCTCCTCTGTGGCTGGGCCGGTCCCACAGGGCTCACAGGAACAGACTCTGGCTCCCTCCCCGATGGCCAGGCTGGACCCACAGGGCCCATGGGAATAGACTCTGGCTCCTGCCTCTGTGGCTGGGCCAGCCCCACTGGGCCCACGGGGACAGGCTCTGGCTCCCTCCCCCATGGCCAGGCCAGGCCGGCCTTGCAGGGCCCATGGGAACAGACTCTGGCTCCCTCCCCCATTGCCGGGCTGGCCCTGCAGGGCCCACAGGGACAGGCTCTGGCTACCTCCCCGATGGCCAGGCTGGACCCACAGGGCTCATGGGAATAGACTCTTGCTCCCTCCCCTGTGGCCGGGCCAGCCCCACAAGACCCACGGGGACAGGCTCTGTCTCCCTCCCCTGTGGCCAGGCCAGCCCCACCGGGCCCACGGGGACAGGCTCTGTCTCCCTCCCCCATGGCCAGGCTGGCCCCACAGGGCCCACAGAAGTACCAAGTAGCAGACATGTCTCTTAGTCGGGTCGGTGGTTCTAACGGTGAGACGCGGGGAGCTGGTGAGATGAGACAGGAGCCATTTCTACAGAGTCACTTCTCAAGGTAGAACTGCACTTTACTGCCTCCCTTTAAAGCCCCTCTGTTAACTCCTGGACGTGAGCTTCTTAGCACCTGGGGTGGCTGGGTGAGTCTGCTTTGCTCATGTTCTCCAGGAGGTCGGAGGGGTGAGCCTACAGCTGTGGAGGGTTTGCAGAGCCTTGCAGGGACCAGCAGCTCCTGCTCCCCGGGCCCTGGCACCCAGCAAAAGGACCAGGAGTGTGAAGGTGAGGAGGACGGAGAAAGGAAGGTGCTGGCCCTTTAACGTGGGGCTGTTGAAGCTGCTCTGTGGGAGGTGGAGCAGTTAGTGGGAGGCAGGACCTAAGTGTCCCCAGCTTAAGGCAGCTCTTCAAACCAGCCCAGCTTGGCCGGGGAGGGGGTGGCTCCGGGGCTGGCTGGGGAAGGAGCAGCAGGGAGCAAAGGCAGCTGCTCAGAGGGGCTCGGAGCTGCCTGAGTTTTGGAAGAAGTGGCATGTCCAGCCCCTGGAGCCCCTGGGATTGGTGAGTCCATCCGTGGTCCCAGTGACTTGAAGGCACCAGACGCCCTCACGTCCAGGGCAAAGCCCTGGTTGGTGCAATTCGAAGTGGCTGTGGAGGGGTGTGACTCCTGATTTGGGAGTCCCCTTGTCACTTGGAAACCAGGGCTTTTCCCTGGGGCACGACCCTTTGCAGCCAGGACACGGCAGCTTCAGCCTGCCGCCTGCGCCCGCCATCTCCCCTGGTCTGGGGGCTCCCCCAGCAGACGGGCTTCCCAGGCTCCCGCTAAGGGCTCTCCCAGGAAGGCGCCGTCTTGTCCCCCTGCAGGGCTGCTCGGCCTCCGGGGGGCACTGGGGAGGGCGGAGGAGCAGGACAGGGCCGGCTGGCCCCTGCTGCACCGGGGGCTCTGGGTGCCATGGCAGTGCCAGGCCCCTGTTGCTCAGGAGGAGACACATCTTCACTTCCATAGCTGCCCCCGACTGTGAGGATGCAGGAGGCAGAGTGGGGACCGCAGATAACGTGCCGGAGGCTTCATCCTGCCTCTGTGGCAGCTGGACGGGCCAGGGTCATGCGGTCACTATGGGGCCCTGTGCATTGGGCTGTTATTGTTAGCGAGAGGAAGTCACTTGGCAACTGAAGAATTTCCCGCTCGGCCGGAGGTTAACCCCACACTGCCCGCTGCAGAGGCTGCTGCTGGCCTCTCCCTGGCTGCCCACATGGGGCTCCCTCTGGGTGCTGGTGGGTCCTAGGAAGAGATGGTGCAATACAGTCAGGGGCCTGCACTCAAGGGATTAAGTCGGCACACAAGAGAAGTGGCGTGGCTCTGAGCCCACACACCAAGCAGAGGCCACCTGGGCATTGCCTCCCCAAGGCACCCCCCATGCCAGCTGCTACAGGTCTCCTCCAGCCTAGCTGTTCTGAGTAGGGTGACCAGATGTCCTGATTTTATAGGGACAGTCCTGATATTTGGGGCTTTCTCTTATATAGGCTCCTATTATCCCCCCACCCCCTGTCCTGATTTTTCACAGTTGCTGTCTGGTCACCCTAATTCTGAGGGGTCGGGGACAGGGAGCAAGGAGCGTCAAGGCCATGTGGGGAACAGGCTTCTTGTCAGTTAGGTGGGCCAAACCCTCCGCCCCACCTCTTAAAGGCAATGTGCAGCCCTCAGCCCGGAAAGCAACCTGCAAAGGAAAACAATGGGGCTCTTGCCTTTTCCAGCGGGTGCACACAGGCAGCTGGGAAGGGTTCATACGCTTCTCTTTTCCTGCTTCTTTGTTGCATTAGACATTTGGGTCTTGTCTTCTCTGCTGATCCTGGAGGACTCTCTGGAGGCCTGGAGCCCTGGGGCGATTAGGACATCCCAGACTGCCAGAGGTGACACCTAACTGTGTGGGGAAGTGTTTCTTAGCCAGACGATTTCAAACACCTGGATTGCTTTGTTTACATCGATTTAACTCTCATGTCTAATAAACAGCTGAGAGAAAAGCTCTCCTTGGAGGGGAATTGCAACACTCTGGCCTCTTCTGTTCAGGGCTCAGAAAGTTCCCAAATAACTGGCCCCTCGGAGGAAACCTCCAGCAACGCCAGGACAGATTTCACCTTCCTTGTGCTTCTTGGATAAACCACAGACAAGAAAAATTGCATTTTGGAAGAGTCCCTTTAGGTGCCTTCGCCCGCCAGAGAAAAGCGAAAGAGTGACAAGCTGGACTGGTTTCCCTTAGCAGCGCCTGTACAATTCCAAACTTTCCTGTCCCTGCTGGCGTACACACCCTCTCGTCCATGCTGGAGCCTTAAGAGCCAGAATTCGTGCCGGGCCCCTCTGAGCTGCCTTTCGTCAGCATCAGATTCTGCTTAACTGAGGCCAGGGACGCAGCTTCTGGATAAAGAGGTACGTTAGTGGAGCAGCACCTCAGCACCTTGGCCACGCACCAGCTGCTCACACCCACGTGGGTCAGCGTCGTCTGTTGAGCCTTGAGGGGCAGCCGGGGTCGGGGAGAGGATTTCAGTGGAGTTGCTCAAGGGCTGGAGGTGCCCTCAGTTCTGTGATGGGCATTGGAGAGAGGGACCTGGGCAGGTGCTCACGGGCGGGATCTTGGGGAGGGGAGGAGCGTATGCATTCCTGCCCTTCCTTCCGAGAGGTGGGAAGGGATAAAGGGCTGGCGGAGGGGAGCTGGCTGGGCAGGATCTGTGGGGTGGATGGTGAAGGAGGGTGAGGAAGCTGCGAGGAAGGGCCCAGCACACAAGGCGAGAGGTGGGGACTGGGAAGGCCCCGCTGGGAATGCAGGGCTGAGGGGCGCAGCTGCGGGACTGATCTGCGGGCACGGTACCTGGTGTCTGAGTGCGGCTGGCGTGTACCTTCACCCATCTGCTTGGGGGAGTGAGGGAACGTCCCCTCTCCACTGCCCGGTGCTGGATGGGTGAGGGTCCTGCCGGCGGAGCAGCTGTAGGATCTTCTAACCGGTTGTGGTGTCAGGGAAAGGATAGGGGGCTGTTTCCCCAGCCTGAGCCCTGCTGTCCTGCTGCTGCCAGCTCCTGGCCATTCCCTGCTGCTGGGGCGAAGCCTGGCACAGCAAAGCTAAGGACACTTGGGCTGGAGGCTTCTTTCCATCACCCAGAGGGCAGCTTGCTCTTGAGCAGGATCTGCCACGCTCGCTCTCTGCTGGACCTGTCCTTACAATTCACTGCTCCCCGAAGTCCTGGGTACAAACCCTCCGACCCCTGCAGCCGTGGCCTGGCCCAGTGTGGAGCTCCGAGACTGCACTTACACCAAGGCAAATGTGCTGCCCCACCTGCCTGGGAGGTCATGACCCTTTCCAGGCTGAAGGGTCGTTCTTCCCACTCATCCTGGCTGCCTCATCAGCTGAGGGACACCAATGGGACATGAGTCTGGTTTGAGTAGCCACCTAGGCATGCTATGGGTCCCACACACCAGGCAGTGGGGCAGCGAGAGAGAGCTCTGCCCAGGCTTGGCCAGCCAACGGCTGAAAACCCGCCTGGCTTTGGGCTGCTACTTTGCCAAGCCATGAGAAGCCCCCTCACCTGTGCCAGGGCAGTTTTCTTCCTACTGCCAGAGCCTCTAGCCTGGTGCTTCCTTGGCTGTGTTAGTGTTGGCCGAGACTCGAAATACTCCTCGGGAAGGCGCCTGTGGCTTCAGTTCACATCCTGAGTAGCTTCGTCTGCATGTCATGTGAGTGTTCAGCGAAGGCCAGTCTAGTGAGTCACTCCAGGGCTTGTGGCCACCCCAAGGACATCCCAGCCACCATGCTGGGTTCCTCTCTGCAAACTCTCCACACCTTCCTCCATAGCCATTGTGCCCTCCGGGGCTCCCTGCTCTCTACCCCATGGTGGCCAGCCCCTGTCTCGGAAGGCTGTAGAAGAAGAGGGTCTGTGTTTGTGGCATTCCCTGGGTAACCGAGAGACCTCGACTTGGGTCTCCCCTCTCCATGGTATCTGATGTGCCTCCCATTCTGGTGGCTCCCACTGCCCCAGAGCAGCTGCGTGTTCTTTCTAAAATGGTAACCAATGAACTTAAGAGTTGGATGTCATTGGGAGGGGAGGGATAGCTCAGTGGTTTGAGCATTGGCCTGCTAAACCCAGGGTTGTGAGTTCAGTCCTTGAGGGGGCCATTTAGGGAACTGAGGTAAAAATCTGTCTGGGGATTGGTCCTGCTTTGAGCAGGGGGTTGGACTAGATATCTCCTGACGTCCCTTCCAACCCTGATATTCTCGGATTAGGCTCCAGAGTGAACCTGCTTTTGAGATGAACAAGGGCAGGTTTGCACTGCACAGACCAGCAGGTCTCACATCCAGGCCTGGAGAGTCACCAGGTAGCAAACAATGCCATTTCTGCTGCCCAGCAGCAGGTCTGAGCAGTGACCTGCTGAGGACACAGCCCACAGGAAGTCCTGCCTCAGGTGGGTGTGACAGGCTTTAACCCTGCTCTGACCCTTGGTCCTGACTGCTCTTGTCAGGGGCCAGGCGTGGCCCCAGGCTGAGGTTGGTGGGGAACGGCGTTCGGAGTGGGCTGATAAGGCTGGTACTAGGGTGCGAGGAATACCAGTGCTAGCCAGCCAGGGGTTCCGCACCAGCACAATCCTTCCCCAATACCAACAGCTCAACCAGGGGTAAGCTGGTAGTGTGGGCAGAGCTCACGTCCCTAGCACAGTGCCACAAGCCTGCTCCAAGCTGCAGCTTCTCTACCGCAGGCAGCGCTGGTGATGGAGGCTGGTGCTGACGAGGCAGAGCCAGCCTGTCCTGCAGCCCTCTCGCAGCCTTTCAAATAGGCTGCTGCGTTTGGGGCCAGCTCTAGCTGCGATTGGAGCAGCAATGTCTTCCGTGGAGTCTGGCCGAGCGTCACCAGCCAAGGAGCCGGCCCCTTGTCTACGCCCAGACACCTCTTATTCACATCGCAGCACCAGCGGAGCAGGGTCAGGCATCGGGGCGCTACTGAGGGGCAGGGGGCCGAGGGCTCCCTCTGCTGGGCCACACCCCCAGCGCGTGGAAAGAGACTGGCCAAGCTGGGAAGTCAATGCAGCCAAGCAAGCGTCTCGGTGTGCAGAGACAGCGCAGGACCCTTGGTCTTTGCACCTTGCTCCACGTGGCTTTGGCTCAGCCAGTGAGGAACCCAGAGCTGGTACCAGGGGATCCAGATATAAACAGTGCTTGAAAATTTGCCCTCTTGCTTTAATCACCTAAACATAAAACTTGGAGGTAAATTTCGCCTCAGATAGCTGCAGTGATGTGAAACCGCACAAGCCAACCCAGCACCAGGACACTTCCACCCAAACTGCCTTGAGTGCTCTGCCCAGTCCTGAAACCTTCGCACAGCAGGTGCCACTGCCCTTATGAAAGAAACCGTGTCTGCATGGAAAGCTTGGCCCTTTCTATAAAGAACTAGAAGATGATTTAGGGGGCTGGGACACATGGCTTATGAGGAGAGGTTAAGGTAACTGGGCTTATTTAGTCTGCAGAAGAGAAGAATGAAGGGGGATTTGATAGCTGCTTTCAACTACCTGAAGGGCGGTTCCAAAGAGGATGGATCTAGACTGTTCTCAGTGGCAGCAGATGACAGAACAAGGAGTAATGGTCTCAAGTTGCAGTGGGGGAGGTTTAGGTTGGATATTAGAAAAACTTTTTCACTAGGAGGGTGGTGAAGCACTGGTGGTGGAATTTCCTTCCTTAGAGGTTTTTAAGGTCAGGCTTGACAAAGCCCTGGCTGGGATGATTTAGTTGGGGATTGGTCCTGCCTTGAGCAGAGGGTGGGACTAAATGACTTCGTGAGGTCCCTTCCAAGCCATAGCTTCTGTGCTGAGGACTGTGCTAGAATTGCAGGCTATTGCTTTCAGGCTGGGCAATTCCTAGTGTGCGTAGACATACTTGGGGGAGCTCTCATTGAGCTTGTGTGCTAAAATCCGTAGTGCAGCCATGGTAGCACAGGCAGCGGCATGGCTGGGCACCCTGACCACGAACCCATGGGGTCCAGGTGAGTTTGTACTCGGGTGGCTAGCCATTCCGCTTCTCATGATACTAATTTTAGCTTGCTAGCTTGATGAGCGGTCGTGCAAGTATGACTGTGTGAGCTGGGAATTACACCCTTAGCTCCAATTGTAGACGCCGCCTGTGGGTGGTGGTGGGGTGTTCTGACTCCTTCTTGCAAACAAGGGCACCGTGAGAAGCATCTGGGAGCAGCAGCCACTCTGTACCCTCCAGCCTCGATTGAGGTGAGTGTGCCTCAGTGCCGTGAGAGCAGCCTGTTTTCTCGCTCTGTCTTGGGGTTTTTGTGCTAGGGCTTTGGATTCGAAGAAATGAAGTTCTATTTATGTCGCAACCTTCCAGCGAGAGTATGAATGTTACTGTATGTGCTGTGAACATAACAAAACAGGGACACCACCAATCCCTCATTCTCCGGCCAAGCTTGAGGTGGGAGGGATGTTACAACACCACCCCTATTTAACAAGATGGTTCTGGGCCCTTCTGGTGTGGAGAAGGAGGAAAGGCTGCAAGTGACGATGCAAAGTGCTGCTGACTGCAAAGGGAACAAGCTGAGTAAAGAGCCTCTCACCGTGCCAGCCCCGTTCAGTTCTAACAACCGGAGCTCTGGGGGAACAATAGTCAGGTTTTGTTGTTCTTTATTTAAATGCGTATCCAAGAATGATGGTGTCGCTGCTGTCCCAGTCCTGGTTCCCCACTCAGCTCTGTTGGTGGCCCTCAATCCTGCCCCGTAGCCCCCTTTTTCTTTTAGTCCTGGAGGAGTGTATGTGTCCACACACGCACAGATGCCTATGTCTCGGCTCACAAGCCCTCCTGCTCCCTGAGCAGCTTTGCCAATAGATCTCAGACCTGACCTGTGCCAGGCCTGCCCTGGATCTGCACACATCCCACGCTGCTGCCTTGGCCATGCGGCCGGAGATCCTGCAGCGACTCCACTGCGGCCGCCAAAGTCAGGCTGTGGACTTTGCTTCCTAGTGTCCTGACCCCTTCCTTGCGCCGCTTCCAGCCCCTCTGTTTTGCCCTTGTAATTCTATCAAGCCAGCTCCGTACCAGTGTTACTGTTGGGTGACAGCAGATGGCAGCACCTGCCAGAGGACAGTCACAGCTTTTAGAGGCTGCTGAGAGTGACAGGTACCAAAGAAGGTGCCCATCTGCAGGTGTCACCCATCATCCTTTGTCTGAGCAAGAAGCTGCCCTCGCAGGAGGTCTGTTACTGCTGGAAGAGCAGGCGGCCTTGCGGGCTGCCAGAGAGGGCACTCCAGAGAGCTGAGGTCGGTCCCTGTGATGAAGTGGGATTGTTCTGAATATTTCCCCTAATACTGTGTGGGTGCTTCAGTCTCTGGCCGACCCTCTGTCTCCTGGTAACTGATGGCCTGGCCCTTCCCCCCTGCAAGGGGATGCTAAAGGTGTGGGAGAACAAAGAGGTCAGGTGACCTCCTGGCCCAGGAAAGGAACTGAGCAGAGAAGGAGGGGCTGGAGGGGGTTTCAGTTTGGGGCTGGCTGGGGACAGGGAGTGAGTGCAGACATGGGGGTCTGGCTTGCGGGACCTCAGAATGTACCCAGCTGAGGGGTCCCATTCTCTGTACCTACAAGCTCTGTTTTAGACCGTGTTCCTGTCATCAAATAAACCTCTGTGTTACTGGCTGGCTGAGAGTCACGGCTGATTGAGAAGTGGGGGTGCAGGACCCTGTGGCTTCCCCAGGACCCCGCCAGGGCGGGCTCGCTGTGGGAAGCGCACAGAGGGGCAGAGGATGCTGAATGCTCCAAGGAGAGACCCAGGAGGTGAAGCCGTGTGAGCTTCTTGCCCTGGAGACAGTCTGCTCCAAGGGAGAGGAGGCTCCCCAAAGTCCTGCCTGGCTTTGTGGGGAGCAGTTCCAGAGCATCGCCCAGGGACTCCGTGACAGTCCCAGAGTCCTGTGACTCACTGTGTGACTTCCCCCATCTGCGTGGGTCCGAGGAAGTAGACAGGAAGGGGGCTGTGGAGCCCCCCTGCAGGCAGAGCTAGAGACGTGCTGGGCGCTGCCGTGCGTGTGTGTCTCCAATTGCCTGAGTGTGGTATGGTAGCACCTGCTTTACGGTGAACGCCTCCCTGCCTGTTTGCCTCACTGACTGAGCCGCCTGTTGCAGTCCCACTGATAGGCTGCAGCAGGCTAATAACCGACCGAGAGATGTTTCAGCGAGCTGTCAGAACCCAGTCGGCTGCTCCTAGCCCTGGCTTAGCCCCATCTAGACACCATCTCCTGACGGGCATAGGGCCATCCAGAACCTGTGGCGCCCATGCCTGGACCATGCTTATCGCAGCTGTTTGTCATTTATTAACCCCACCAGGAGATTGTGGGACTGTCTCCTGCCCCCCTGCCACCCCCAGTGTGCGTGATAACTGACAGCGTGAGCAATACAGGGGCAAGGACAGTCCTTTCCCAGAGTGTCTGGGCACTTCTCTCAGGCCCAACCATTCCCACTGGCTCCATTCCAGGCCATGCCGCGTCTCTGGGTCCAGCTGGGTACTCTGGGTTTCACTGCCACGGAGTTTCTCCCACGCTGACCCCTCGCAGACATACACCAGCCTCTGTGGGTGGTTCTCCTTCCCGCACCCCTCCCCCAGCCAGATGGCAGGGGTACAGCTACTGGTTCTGCAGGGACGGTGCCGGCCACAGCTGGTCTCCCTCATCCTGAGCCTGATGGTATCCTGCCCCCCAGGATCTCTGGGCTGGGATCTCTCGCGGGCTGACTGCCCCAGCCCCTGCCAACAGAGCCCCTGGTCTTTGTACCATGCCTGGAGAAGCACGCACCAGGGCAGAACCCACCCGTCTCTCTGGCTCCTCTGCAGTCTCTGGGTAGGCAGGTGTCTTTGCTGCATGGGTGGGAGGGATCACTCACGACTCCAAGACCCCAGATGGGGTGTCGAAAGCTATAGAGGAGTAGCCTGCGGCTCGGAGCTGGAGGTGGCTGGAGCTGTCAGCTTTCCCCCACACTTCCTGGGTTTGGGGGAAGGGGCTCGGGCCTCTCAGCCCCAGCTGGGGGTTGTGATGTCACTGTGCCACATTGCTCTGTACCAATGGACTTGGCAGCCATTGCTGGCACCCTGCCTGCTGAGTTTCTGGCTCCGGCTGGTTACGGTCCAGGCTCCAGCTGCGCTAAGAGAAGCACCAGGCTTTCCTGGGGGCCCACAAGTGCCCCTGTGGGGCTCAAGGTGGAGCAAGAGGAATGACAGGAGAGTTCCCTCAGGGGGCACAGACAGTGTCCCAGCTGGAGCCTGTCACAGGAGGCCTGGCCAAGGGGATAGGCAGGGCGAATACACTGAACATAAGGCACATAGGAGCTGCCAGACTGGGTCAGACCCTGGGTGCAGCCCAGTATCCTGTCTCCAGCTGTGACTGGCACCAGCTGCAGAAGGGGAAGTTGTAAGAACCCCACGGTAGCAGGTGCTGGATAATCCACATCACACATGGACCCCTCCTGGTCTCTAGTGAACAGAGATTGGCTCAAGCCATAAAGCAGCAGGGTCAGTATCCTCTGTCATCATTACATATGATCACCCTGGCTATTAGCTGTATCAGATCAGTTCCTGGCTGCAATGACTTCATGTGGCAGTGAGTTCCACTGGCTCATTATGTGTTGGGGGCAGGGAGATTTCTTTTCATCGATGTTTGAATTTCCTACCTTTCAAGTTCATTGACTGCCCTCTTGTTCTGAGCCTGGGAGAACAGCTGCTCCGCATCTACCTCCTCTACTCCAGTCAGCATTTTTTGGACTTCTATTGTGGCTCCGCTTGTCATTTCTAAGGCTTTGTCTACACTGGAACTTCGTCAGCAAAACTTGTCATTTAGGGAGTGTTAGCCCCCCCCCCCCCCGAACGACAAAAAGCACCAGTGTGAACAGCTTTGTGGGCAGGAGCACTCTGCTGCTCGCTCATGGGAGCTCTCTCCTGCCGACAAACGGCAGCTACACTGCGCGCCTTTTAGCAGCACAGCTTTGGTGGCACGACCGTGTCCTAAATGCGAGGTAGTGTCGACAAATCCTTAGGTAACCGTCCCAGCCTCTTCAATCTATCTTCACAGGAGAGCTTTTCTGGGCTCTTGATCCCTCTTGTTACCCTCTCTGAACCGCCTGCAGTTCTGCAACGGCCTTGCTGGGATGGGGTGACCAGTACTGCACAGACTGTTCGGATGTGGCTGCCCGCTGATTTATATTCAGGCATTAGAATAGGTTTGGGTTTGGAAAGAGGGGACTGGTTGTGTCCGTAGACTGGGGGCTGGGGGCTGCAACTTGAGGCCCTGCTCGAGGCCCACGTCTTCTGCCTGTCATCTCAGCACAGAAATGCTCTGATCGCTTGCTGCCTGGAGCTGGCAGGTGAAAACACAGCGCCCCGAGGGCCGGCTTTCCCCCAGGGGATGGACAAATCTCAGCCCCGTGGCGCTGCTGGAGAGAGGAGGCCAATGACGGTGCTCGCTGGACAGTGTGGTGAGGGAGGTGGCTGTTTCTGTGAGTGTCACACAGGACCTGAATATGGTGCTGTACACACCCCGAGGGAAAGCGAGTCCTCTGCACCAAGGGGTTTACAAACAGGGGGAGAGGATGGCTTTTCAAAAGCACCCGAGTGATGCAGGCACCCAAGTCCGACCTAGGCACTTGAAGCCTTGGGACAGAGATGACAGGTGACTCAGTCCCTTGGCTCCTGCATCCCCAGGGCAAAGCTTTCCAAGCACCTGAGACTGCCCCTGGGGGTAACGGGGGGAGTGACTCAGGTCCGTGGCCTTCCCAGCTTGCTCCAAACGAGTGGCAAAAGTTCTTTGCAAGGAGGAGGGTGTTTAATTCTGACTCGGAGTAAGGGGAAGGCAGGGTTTTTGTTTTCAACCTCTGCCTTTCTGTACTTGTGAGGGTCACAGCATGCGCTTCGGAGCCCCCACCCCAGAGAGAACAAGCAGAACAGGGCCATAGAGAGCAGGTCCGGGAATTCACAATCACTTCTGGGTGACCTTCTCCCCGTGAGTGGAACACTTGGTGCTCCCAGACATCTGGCCAGCGTGGCTTTCAGCAATCCACCAACCACACGCAAAGAGCATCAGGCAGAGAACTCATGACCTGGGCTGTAGCCACAGGTGGGCCTGGGTGGGTCCCCCCTGGATGTTAGAGAATGCGTCAGGGAAGCCGTCCAGGTGGAGTATCGTGACCATGCCCGCTACGCTCAGGGCAGCAGAGCGTGGACGTGACCCACACGCCCTGCTAGAGCAGAGCACCTCTGTGGCTGGAGCACTGGAGGGGGGTGTGCAGCTGTGTTCAGCAGTGTCTGCCCTGAACTGTTCCCTGCACCTTGCAGAGCCCAGAGTCTCTCTCGCATGCTGAGAGCTGCCGTCACATGCTTAATAGACTGCCCAGCTCTTTGAAGGGCTGGGGCCGGATGTGCCTGGACATTGATCTGAGCCAGCTGGGCAGGGGTCAGGTGTTGGATATAAAGAGCTGAGCCAGCACTGGTGAAAGGGGGTTGTGGGAGGGAGGCTGAGCCTGAGTAAACAGTGCTGGGGCCCGGGGAGGGAGGCAGTGAAAAACCCAGGTCCCAGCAGCCTGTACTGGGTGTGAGTTTTGTTTGAAATAACAACATGGTGCCCTGGAGGCTTCAGTGTAATTGAGAGTCCTTCATGGGCTGGCAGACAGGCTAGCACTTCATATGGTAGAGAAGCAGGCATGCGATTGGCCCCTGAGTGAGGGGAAACTGAGGCAGCATCTCGCCCAAAGCCAGACCAGTAGGTGGTGCTGTGATAACCCCAGTGCTCTGGTAAGGCTGCGTAACGAGGACAGGGAGCTCTACCAGCAGAGAACCATGGAGGGAAGGGTCACTGATAAAGTGAGCTCCATGGAGGGACCTGGGCAGAGGGAGACAGCAAGCAACCTTGGGGGAAAAGGTCAGGATAGCCAAAGTGGAGAGCAGGAGGGACCAGTCCCGGAGAAGAGGGATCTGCTCTGTGCTGTGGACCCTTTCTGGGCCATGGGGCTGGGCCATTGTGAGCAGGCCAGACTCAGCCCAAGCGCAATGCCACGGCTGGCCCCATGCTTATGTCGTCCCCCAGGCACTGTGAGGCCTGCGCTAGGGATGTGACTAGTGCCCCTCATGGGGGAGGGAGCCTTCCCATGGCTAATGCTGTGCCAAGGCAGCCCTGAGCGCTGGTGGGCCAGCTACCCGCAGGCTAGCTTACCGTGCCCACTAGGCTTGCGCGGAAAGAAAGGAGCCAGCCTACCCATTCCAAGCTGCAAGGGGGTTGGACGGGATGCCATGCTGAATGCACACTTCCTCCCAGCATTTCAAGGGGCTACAACAGGGTGCAACTCCGTCCTGGTTTGGCCCATCCACCCTGCTATAGATGGAGGTGGAGGGGCAGCCGGGCCAAACCTGAGTGGGGCTGTGTCAAGGCTGATTCCCCACTCTGGCACTTTGAGTGCAGAAGGTGGGGCCCTAAAATGCTGGCCATTCCAGGCTGGTATTAAACTCCCAAAGTTACAGCTTCTCTCTGACCTTGAATGCATAGATACTGCCACCACCCAAGTGCAAAACCCCTTTGAGAACCCAGGAAGGTGCACTTGGGAATTCCTCCCTGTGGAGTACCCTCAAGCCCTTTCACTGTCCCAGGGGGGAAGAGCTGAGAAAGAAACAAAGGAAATCAGCTGTTGCCCCCAGCTAATTAAAGAACATGCACAAACCCCTTAGGACACAAAAAGCCAATCCTGTTCTTAAAAAGATAAATTTTATTAAAAACAAAAAGAAAGAAAATGCATTTGAAAACTTAGGCTATTGCTAAATTAAAAACCCACTTACAAAGATTAAACATGAAGAATAACTTTCTTGAGGTCCAGCTTAAAGGTTACAAGCAAAACAGAAGCATCTGGAGTTAGCACAGAGGAATCCACAAGCCATAAAGAAATGAGAGAGAAACCTAATTGCGTCTTTCTAGACATTTCCTGATCTACTTACATATCTGGGATTTCAAATGAGGAGTTTCTAGCTATGATACCGATCAGGGGCGGCTCTAGACATTTTGCTGCCCCAAGCAGGGCAGCATGCCACAGGAGGCGTGCTGCCAGTAGCCGGGAGGGTGGCAGGTGATAGAAAAGGCCTAAGAATTAAAAGGCCTGCATCTTCGGCTTCTGCTCTTTCTGCCTTTAGCTGAAAGATGGGCCTAGGGATTTGAATGATAGATGGGACCTGGGAATCAAGGACAGGGCATGTATCTAGTCTTACATTTAACCATGTCAGCTATTTACTAATTGGCCCGCTTGGCACAAAAGTATATGCAGCTGTTTTCTCATGTATCCTCAAAGATATTTAATGCCAGGGGTCAAGGCATGTACCTTACACTCCCTTCAAAATGATAAATGTATCCGCAACAGATGTCTCCTGTATCCCCCTCCCCAAAATAATCCATGTATTCTGTGTAACCTGTTATCTATAGGTCAGTATAATGACGTAAACTAAAGTTGTTTGTTGCTGATGTAACCCTTCTGCCCCTCTAGTTGGCAGCAACAAGGGCCGGGTTCAGTATCCAGGGGTTCCGTTTCAGTAACACAATGCATAACCGGCTCGAGCCCCCACCCAGTGACCTGGGACACTCACATACCACACCCCCCTGGGCGCCTCTAGGAGGCAATACTTCCCCTCTCGCAAGCACGGAGTCTGAGTGTAGCAAAATCTTTTTTAATAAAGGAAGGAATCAATGCAGCATCCCATTGGAGAAACACCACAAACAGGGTTATAACACAAACCATAAACAAAAACCCACCTCCAAGTACGTTTGGCAACGTCCTTTTTCCGCTTAGGGTTTTAAGTCCAATCACCCCAAAGTCCAACAACCCAAAAGTCTCTGGTCAATGCCACCCCAGAGTTCGAGAGTCTATCTGTAGAGGTCCCTCCCCCCAGCCTGGGTAGAAAGGGGCACCTTACGTGGTCCAGGGCCAACTGCCCTGCCTCTCCGTGGGTTCTGCTTCCGCCTTCTCCACGAACTGCTCCGCTTTACCAGCTGCTCCACTCTGCTCCTCCAGCCGTCCTCAGGAACTGCTCCGCTCCACCAGCTGCTCTGCTCCATGAGCTGCTCTGCAAAACTGCTCGGCTCCACTCACTCTGTGGGCCGCTCCACCCGTCCCACAGCTACTCCACTCTGCCAGCCGCTCTGCTGCCACCAGCTGTCCCGTGATCCGCTCCAGCCGTCCCCGCAACTGCTCCACTCCGCCAGCTGCTCTGTTCCACAGCATATCTTCAGGCTCCCCCACTAGTTAGCACAGTACTCAGTGCTCTCAGCTCAGTCATTTCAGCTTTTTTGTGATTTCAACTCTTAGTGATCTCAGCTCTTAGTGGGGGAGCCCCAGTGCTAGTGCACCATTAGCCCAAAGTGCGTTCAGCTCAGTCACCTGTATTTAGATTCTTGAGGGAATAATAAAAATCAACTCTGACATTCCACAGTGGAGAGAGGTGGGGGTGCAAATGGTGCTTCTGGCTCCACAAGGCGCCTGCACCACCAGGCACAGATACCTGTCCCCAGCCTCTCTACTTCACTGGGTTTTGGAACCCATGTCCCTTGTCTAGCCAGTACCACCCAACTGAGGGTGAGCAATTTGTCACCAAGCAGTCCCACAGCTTGGCAGTCTGGGATAGGGTGGGCGTGCCTATGCAAATACACTCTCTCACATTCTTTCCACCAGATGTCAGGGTAGAGCTTATCCTGACTCTGCTTACATCCTCCCCCCAGCCAAGAATTTGTCGTCCCGACAAATCACATTCCCTACTATACCAACTTATTGGTCCCCTCCAAAAGGCATTAGATAGCCCACTTTAGCTTTCACAAACCTGTGTGCTAAATGTATAGGCTCCTCACTAATCACCCCAGGTGCATCGTAAGTTAACCGTTTCACTGGTCTTATTACCCTGTCTCGCCTATTGAGAATCTCTGTTGCTATGGTAGAGGGGATATCCTCTTGAGTGATGGATGGGGAGGTTTCCTGTGAGTTCCCCTCGGGTACTGGCATAGGCCCCTGCATTTCTAGTTCTAACAGTGGAGGGTCGCAGGTGCTCTGGACATCCTCCATCTGTATGTCACCACTGTCCAATAGTCTGTGTAAGTCATTACACGGGGGTCCCACCAGTGGCTCAGGGATGTCAGGAATGGGCCTAAATACTTCTGCCATAGGGTTTAGGGCGGAAGAGGATGTGCTCTCTTCTGATTCAGCGGATCGAGACTGAAATCTTGTCTTCATCCCAGGATACACCATGGTTGTGTCTTCCTCCTCAGACTCACTGTCAGATGTGCCGAATAGGGGTAGGTTAGCTGCAGGAGGCCGGCTGTCCACATTGGAAGGCGGCTTTGGTACAGCACCTTCGTTCTGCCCAGTTGCCCTGTTGTGGCCCATCTCATAAGGGCTGCCTACCAATTCTCCCACAGGGAGCAAAAGGTTTCTATGCACGGTTTTGGTCTGCCCTGGACCCTCTTCAGGTTTTATCTTGTAGACCGGCAGGTCTCCTAGCTTTTCCATCACTAAGTAAGGTATTGCCTTCCTTCTGTCAGCTATCTTGTGTTTGCCAGCAATACCCAAATTTCGCAGCAGGACTCTGTCCCCTGGCTGGAGCTCTTGCAGACGTACCCTAGCATCATATCGATGTTTGTTGCGGCCTGCATTCTTCTGAGCTGCAGATGTAGCTAAGTGATAAGCATCCCGCAGCTTTTCTCGTAGACGGGATAGATATTGCTGGTGAGTTTCATAGCTATCTCCATCCTCGGATACACCAAAGCACAGGTCTATGGGTAATCTTGGTTCTCGCCCAAACATTAAGAGATATGGGGTGACTCCCGTAGCGTCGTTCTTTGTGGCGTTGTAGGCGTGCACTAGAAATGCGACATGTTGGCTCCAGGTTGCCTTCTGCTCTGGCCGCAAAGTCCCTAACATATCTAACAGGGTTCGGTTGAACCTCTCTGGCTGAGGGTCACCCTGTGGGTGATAAGGCGTTGTCCTTGACTTTTTAATTCCTGCTATCCTCAGCACCTCCTTCAGAAGGTGACTCTCAAAGTCTCGTCCCTGATCCGAGTGTATCCGGGCTGGGAATCCATAAACTGAGAAATATTTTTCCCACAGTACTCGAGCGACGGTAGTGGCCTTCTGATCACGTGTGGGATATGCCTGCGCATATCGCGTGTAATGGTCGGTCACTACTAGGATATTCCCAATATTCCTCTTGTCCATTTCTAAAGACAAGAAATCAATGCAAACCAGCTCCAGAGGTTTGTTGCTGGTGATGTTCTTCAGATATGCAGCCCTCGTGGGCAGAGTTTTCCTTTGCACACATCGCACGCAGGTCTCACATTTCCGGCGAACATCTTCAGCCATCTGTGGCCAATAGAATCTACTGCGGATAAGTTCCAGGGTCCTCTCCATCCCTAAATGTCCAAAGTCATCATGCAGGGCCCTCATGGCCAGGGCTCTGTAATCTTTTGGCAGCACTAGTTGATTCCGTTGCTTTTGTAGAGGGTCTGTGGTCGTGCGGTGTAGCACTCCCTGAATCAGTTTTAGTTTGGTCCATTCTCTCAACAGTAGTTTGCCCTCTGGGGTAGGTGGGACAACCTCAGCGGGGCCTCGCCCCTCTCTTTTGGCAAGTAGCGTATCACGAATGTCAGCATCTTGTAGTTGGGCCTCTTGCCAGTCAGCCGTATTGAGCATGGGCAAGGGAGATTGGTCCAAAGCAATATAGTTCACTGAAGTAGAAGGCACGCCTTCAGGGGGTAGGCCCAAAGCTTCAGCAACACATCCATGAAGGCTCTCAGGGGCCTCCGGCTCTCGGCGACTCACACTGCAAATAGCTCTCACGCCATCCGTGGGTATCACAGCAACATCAGGTGCCTGCGGACGTCTGGACAAGGCATCTGCATCTACATTGCTCCTCCCTGATCGGTATTGAATGCTGAACTCATAGCTAGCCAAGGCAGCCACCCATCTCTGGCCTGTAGCATCCAATTTAGCACTTGTTAACACATAGGTCAGTGGGTTGTTGTCTGTCCACACCTGGAACTGAGCACCGTACAAGTAGTCTCGGAATTTCTCAGTGATGGCCCATTTCAAGGCCAAGAACTCCAGCTTGTGGATGGGGTAGCGAGTTTCACTGTCAGACAGTCCTCGGCTGGCAAAGGCTACCAGTTTGCGTTTGCCTTCCACTTCCTGATACAGTACTGCTCCCAGACCCTCCAAACTGGCATCAGTATGCAGGATAAACGGTTTGCTTGGGTCAGCAAAGACTAGGACGGGAGCATGAGTTAAGCGAGTAATGATTTCCCGAAAAGCTCTCTCACATCTTTCATCCCACCACGGCCCAAATGGTTCGAAGGGGCCATAGTGTCTCTGCAAAGGCGGCTTTGGAGGCCTCCGCTTATTCTGGGTCTTAGATTTGTTCTTGTTGGACTGGTATCCCCTGGTAAGATCATTCAGAGGTTTTACAATCATAGCATAGTTCTTCACAAATCTGCGGTAGTAACCACTAAATCCAAGAAACGTCTTGAGTTCTCTGTAGTTAATGGGACGTGGCCAGGTAGTGAGTGCTTCTATTTTATCGGGGTCAGTACTCACACCCTCTTGGGACACGATGTGACCTACATACTTCACTGAGGTTTGGCAGAACTGGCATTTATCAATTGAAAGCTTCAAACCGTATGCCTCCAACCTGTCGAGCACTTTAAGAAGTCTTTCTTCATGTTCCTCCAGGGTTCTTCCAAACACAATCAGGTCATCCAAGTAAACTAACACCTGCAGTAAATTCATGTCTCCCACGACTTTTTCCATAAGACGTTGAAATGTGGCAGGTGCTCCAGAAATCCCTTGGGGCATGCGTTCGAACTGATAAAACCCTAATGGGCAGATGAAGGCTGTCTTCTCCTTATCTTCTTCACCCAGAGGGATCTGGTAGTATCCACTCCGAAGATCCAACACAGAGAACCACTGACTACCCAGCAAACAGTCCAAGGCATCTTGTACTCGAGGCATGGTGTACTGATCAACTGTAGTGCGCCTGTTTAGGGTGCGGTAGTCAATACACATCCGGATTTTTCCACTCTTCTTACGAACGACCACAATGGGTGAGGCATAGGGGCTTCGTGACTCTGTGATGATACCATTCGCGATCAGCTCTTGAAGATGATGGCGCATGTCTTCCATCTCAGAGAGGGCAATCCTCCTAGACCTCTCCCTGAAGGGTCGGGGATCTTGTAGCCTGATATGGTGTTCCACTCCCTTTGCACATCCCACGTCCCACTCATGTAGTGAGAACACCTTGGATCTCTCGCAAAGCTTCTTCCTCAGGCGATCCTTCCACTCCTCAGACAGCGGTGAGTCCCCGAAGTCAAACTTCGCAGGATCTATCATTGGAACTTCAGCTTCACACTGGGGTCTCACAACGCTTTCAGGCTCAAAAATGTCTGCAATCTTCTGCCCTGGTTTTACAAACACATCACGGCGTGTTTCATTAGCAACCAGTATCGTCACCTCCTCCTGGGCTTCAGCAGGTAGGGTTATGACTCCGCTGAGAACCAGCACTCCTTCTGGGAGCCCTCCCTTGGTTGGCTGCTCTACCACAGCTAATGTTCCCTTACTGCCTTTTAGGCAGGTACTCCTGACAATCACCTCCTTTTCTGACATGGCAGGCACCACTAAAGGGACCGGGCCTGCATACCTCAGTGCTCCGACTGGCAAATCAGGCATCACTTTTCTCGTGTCCTCAATTTTTCTGTAAGCCTCGGCACAGTGTGTGTGTATCACCAAGGTATTCAGATATTGGTCTCCTGCTTGCTGTCTGCAGTAATCGGCCAGTATCCTAAAGAGGCTGGAGTTGGTCCCTATTAGCACAGACACATCAGAGGCTCCTTTGGGGTCAGGGCATATTAAAGCAGCAGTGTCCACCTCCTGTCTTACCCCAGCAATCTCTTCTGGGAATTCCAGGTGTACTATGACATAGCCCTGATAAGGGTATTCATCCATGCTGAGGCCACACAGACCAATGCCAGTCAATGGCTGTATGGGCAGGTGCCTAAGCATCTGTTGGTAGAATGACTGAAATATAATAGTCACTTGAGATCCAGTGTCAAGCACGGCTTTACACTCCGCCCCTTCAATCCTCACCATGACCTCTGCTCGAGGCCCTATCAGTCCTGCAGGGATCCCAGCTGGTTGGTCTCTTCTGGGGGAATCTTCAAATCCTCTAGGCCTAGGTGGTCTCCGTCCCCGGACCTTCTGGCAGCTACTGGATCTCTCCCAACTGATCCTCAGCTTTTCATACACTAAGGAGGGGTTCTCTTCCTTATGGCAGTTAGCAGCACTGTGCCCATCCTGACCACACCGGTAGAAAAGAAGTGTCCTTTCTCCATTCGGCGAGGTGGGACGGTGACTCTAGATACTGACTTCTCTATCATCACAGTCTGAGGCTCCTTATTCCTGGAAGTCTTAGCTCGGTCAATGATGCTTTGCAGCTCAGCTATCCGTTCTGTCAGGACCTGCATTTGTTGGGCAAGTTCCTCTGTGGTGCTCACCATCAGTACACTGGCCACTGGCTGTGGCGTCGTACTGGCTGGTTCCAATGTTTGGGCTTCCCAACACTCGCTGGCTGCCTGCCTTTCTTCTTCTTCCCTGACCTCCTTTATCAGCTGGGAGTAACTTGGGGGATGTTCCTGCCGTTCTCTTAGTCGGAGATGAAGTAGGATTGGGTTCCGATACTGAGTCCCTCTTACAACTTGAGCCAGTCTGGTCTGATCCATCTGCTCAGCAGTCACTGCTCCCCTCATAACAGCTCTCTGAAGTAGTCTCTCCAGCCTCTGTATATAGGCTGAAATTTTCTCACCCCTTTGCTGTCGGGAATTAATGAATTTACAGTAACTGTCCTCAGGGCCCTCTACGCTCCCAAAGGTATTATCAAGGGCCTCTAGGCAGTCCTTCACACTGACCTCAGGGTCAGTGAGCTTCAGGGTGCGAATTACATCTAATGCTGGGCCACTAAGGCTCTCTATTAGACATCGTCGCTTTTCTACATCGGGTACGGCCCAATCCCGCAGCATTTCAGTAGTATGCTCCGACCAGAGTTCAAACTCCTCTTCCCCATCAAATAACCTTAACTTACGACAAGAGTTCGACGTAGCATAGGCCAAAACAATCTTTTCCAATATATGCCCCAGTGCTTTTGCCCAATCATAGGCTGAGTCTGCCGCCCCTGAGCTAGAGGCTGCAGGACTGGGGCCCAACAAACCCGACATATTAGCCATTATACAAACAGTAGTTTCCTCAAAATATAAACATAATTATTTCCCAATACAGTGGAACACTCAACAAGTGCTTGCGAGGGGTACTGACCCAGGGATCCCGGACGAGCCCCCAAAAATGTAACCCTTCTGCCCCTCTGAGTTGGCAGCAACAAGGGCCGGGTTCAGTATCCAGGGGTTCCGTTTCAGTAACACAATGCATAATCGGCTCGAGCCCCCACCCAGTGACCTGGGACACTCACATACCACACCCCCCTGGGCGCCTCTAGGAGGCAATACTTCCCCTCTCGCAAGCACGGAGTCTGAGTGTAGCAAAATCTTTTTTAATAAAGGAAGGAATCAATGCGGCATCCCATTGGAGAAACACCACAAACAGGGTTATAACACAAACCATAAACAAAAACCCACCTCCAAGTACGTTTGGCACTGTCCTTTTTCCGCTTAGGGTTTTAAGTCCAATCACCCCAAAGTCCAACAACCCAAAAGTCTCTGGTCAATGCCACCCCAGAGTTCGAGAGTCTATCTGTAGAGGTCCCTCCCCCCAGCCTGGGTAGAAAGGGGCACCTTACGTGGTCCAGGGCCAACTGCCCTGCCTCTCCATGGGTTCTGCTTCCGCCTTCTCCACAAACTGCTCCGCTTTACCAGCTGCTCCACTCTGCTCCTCCAGCCATCCTCAGGAACTGCTCCGCTCCACCAGCTGCTCTGCTCCATGAGCTGCTCTGCAAAACTGCTCGGCTCCGCTCGCTCTGTGGGCCGCTCCACCCATCCCACAGCTACTCCACTCTGCCAGCCGCTCTGCTGCCACCAGCTGTCCCGTGATCCGCTCCAGCCGTCCCTGCAACTGCTCCACTCCGCCAGCTGCTCTGTTCCACAGCATATCTTCAGGCTCCCCCACTAGTTAGCACAGTACTCAGTGCTCTCAGCTCAGTCATTTCAGCTTTTTTGTGATTTCAACTCTTAGTGATCTCAGCTCTTAGTGGGGGAGCCCCAGCACTAGTGCACCATTAGCCCAAAGTGCGTTCAGCTCAGTAACCTGTATTTAGATTCTTGAGGGAATAATAAAAATCAACTCTGACATTGCACAGTGGAGAGAGGAGGAGGTGCAACTGGTGCTTCTGGCTCCACAAAGAGCCTGCACCACCAGGCACAGATACCTGTCCCCAACCTCTCTCAATTCTCTGGGTTTTGGAACCCATGTCCCTTGTCTAGCCAGTACCACCCAACTGAGGGTGAGCAATTTGTCACCAAGCAGTCCCACAGCTTGGCAGTCTGGGATAGGGTGGGCGTGCCTATGCAAATACACTCTCTCACATTCTTTCCACCAGATGTCAGGGTAGAGCTTATCCTGACTCTGCTTACACTGATTATAAAAGGGGCTCATGTCGCCCATGTAAGGTGTGTTCTTCTTCTCTGGCACTAGTCGAGAAGAAACACCCGCTCAGCTGAACGAAAATAAAGGTGTGGTATCCGTCTTCTTGTCCTCCGTGCCTCCTTGGTGTAATTAGGTAAGCTCCAGGGGGAAACGGGCCCTATTTGGCCAACAATAGGCAACTCCGCCGGGACTTCTCTCCCTGTAGAGGGCGCTGACCGGCGACCGAGGGCGATTCCGAGGAGTGGCCACCTCGAGCCACTGGTTTGCTCGGGCCTCGGGTCGTTGCGATCGGTCGGGGCGGCCGCGTCCTCTCTAAAGAGAACTCCTAACGACACGGAGGCGAGACGGTGCCAGAAGAAGGGGAAGGTCCAACAGCCGGACGCGGCCACTCCGGGTGGTAAGTGCGTTTTACCTCTTGGGTTTAAAGGATATAACGCCCCCGCAGTGTGGTTGGACCTCATAGGTAATCCCGGTGTGGAAAGATATTGTGGATGTTTGAAGGTTATGCTAAATAAGCCAGGCAATAGTTAATGAATAATACCACTAATTTCACAAGCCCGTGGGCTGTATTGGATAATTACTGGGACATAGAACAGCCCCAGGGCTTGTTTCTGTTTTTGGGGGGAGTATTGCTTTTCTTCATATTGATGTTGTATTGGAAGCCAAAATTGTGATAGCCAGGTCTTAATCGAAAGGGGAGGGTCGGTCAGGTTTATTTAGAATAGAGCATAATGGGGTCCGGACAAAGCACTTATGCTGGGACGCCCTTAGAATGTATGTTAAATAATTGGAAGGCGTTTAGACGCCAGGCTGATTATGGAGTGGCATTATGTAAGGATGATTTGATAAAATTCTGTACTGCGGAATGGCCAACATTCGGGGTGGAGTGGCCCGCTGGGGGATCACTGAAGTTAAAAACTGTGCAAGCTGTGCATAACGTTGTAACTAGGGATGGACATTGGGACCAGTACCCCTATATAGATATCTGGCAGGATCTTACAGCTAATCCCCCACCCTGCTAGAGTGTAGAGCCCAAGCCATTAGGGCCTTAATGCCTCAGACCCCGGGTCAGCGTCGGGGTCGTCCCCCCGTGAAAAAGCCCTGTCCACCAGCTGTGATTCCTACTGCCCCTGATCCTATGCCCCCTCCTCCAGTGTATCCTGGCCTCCCCGGCACAACCCCCTCCCCCTGTATTGACTACCCCAGAAAGCAGTCCCCCTCCCCTTGAACCAACGACCCCAGGAAATAACGCAGGAGACAGTAGCGGGGAGGACCGTAGCGGTCAGGAAATCGGTACCCCATCTACAGACTCCAGGGACTCCCCGATAGCCAGCCGCCTGAGGAGTTGTACTAAGCTTACTAAGCTGGCTGGGGAGGGATGGAAAATAATAGGCACCCCGGGAGACACAAAATTTGCTCTTACCAAGAGCCCCGCGGTAAACAAGACCGTAGCCGAGACAGTCCCGGTGCGTGAACTGCCCCTAAGGGAAACTGTGGGCCATGATGGTGAACACACTATGATATATGTTCCTTTCACCACGAGTGACCTGTATAATTGGAAGCACCAGAACCCCTCGTTCTCGGATGACCCCGCCCCATTAACAGCAGTTTTTGAGACCCTGGTCTCGGCCCATAACCCTACTTGGGGCGACATGAAAATCGCTCTCAACACCCTACTAACTGCAGAGGAAAGGCGCTTAGTCCTTTCAAAGGCCAAGGAGGGACTAGTAGCAGGGGGAGAGGACGCAGCTAACATACCCGAACTGCTCCCTGAGGCTGCGCCCAATTGGTCACATACAATTCCAGCGGGTCGAGATCTCCATCACAGATATGCCTTAGCTATAGTACAAGGGATGAAACGCTGTATTAGAAAGACCCCAAATTGGGCCAAGCTGTATAGTATTCGACAGGAAAAGAATGAGAACCCGGCCGCTTTCTACAAGCGCCTGTGTAACACCTGTAAAAGATACACAGACCTCGACCCAGAGGATGCTAATGGGAAGCGAGTGCTCATTCCCCTTTTCATCGGGCAGTCCTATGAGGACATTCGGAAAAAACTGCAGAAATTAGACGGGGCATCGGGTAAAAATATAGAGGAGCTCTTAGAGATTGCACTAAAAGTTTATGATCGAAGAGACGATGAGGAACGGAAGAAGGGGGCCCGCCTACTGGCAATGGCCCTGAAGGGGGAAAGTGGGAAAGGGGGGGGCAACACGAAGGGACGAACAGGATTACAGGGGAAGGGAAAAGGCTCCCGTTTGGGACGAAATCAGTGTGCTATCTGTAAGGAAGAGGGGCACTGGAAGAATGAATGCCCCCAGCGACATAGCAGGAGGGAGGGAAGCAGGAATAGGACCCCACCTGCGCCCGTTTTTTATAACGAGGCGCACGAAGAGTTGTCTGTATAGGGAGGCCGAGGGACCCAGCGGCCCCTCCTGGCAGCACAGCCCGCTGGCCTGGATCCCACGGTAATAATTGAGGTAGGGGGCCGCCCAATTGAAGCCCTGATTGATACAGGGGCCACCCTTAGCTTGCTTCCCCTTGCAGAGGCTCCCCGGGGGAGGGCTCAAGGGTGTGCTGTAGTCCAAGGGATAGAAGGACAAAATATAAAATTGGAAAAATCTCTTCCCCTCCTAGTAAAAGTAGGAGACTGTCATATATCCCACCAATTCGTTTGTAGCCCCTCCTGTCCCATTGCGCTGCTAGGACGAGATCTGCTTACTAAACTGCAGGCGGAAATCTCGTTCAATAATAATGGGACCATGGAAGTTAGGCTCCCTAAACAACAAATTTCTAACTATCAAATGGCCCTTTTAAATGTTAAAAATCCTCCCCCGGCACAGCCGGAGAGCGAGAGGAACCAACTGCCGGGGGTTAACCTTGAGGTCTGGGCTGAGGAGGGAGGTTTTGCTCGGGCTCGAAACGCCTTACCAGTACACATTTCCCTTAAGGAGGGAAGCCGCCCAGTCCGAATTCGACAATACCCCCTTAAGTTAACCACTCGGATCGGACTCAAACCTCTGATTCAAAAGTTTTTGCAGTGCGGTTGGCTAAGGGAAGGCACCTCCCCATATAATACTCCAATAATGGGAGTGCCTAAGCCTAATGGACAATATCGATTAGTCCAGGACCTGAGGCAGGTTAATAAGTTAATAGAAGCCCCCTATCCAGTCGTCCCAAACCCCCATACTATCTTGAGCCAAGTCCCCAAGAGCCACAGGTGGTACTCCGTGATAGATTTAAAAGATGCTTTCTTTTCCATACCCCTTGATCAGGAGTCTCAGAAACTGTTTGCCTTTGAATGGGAAGATCCAGATACCCATTACAAGGCTCAGTACCTCTGGACTGTTGTCCCCCAGGGACTGACTTGTGCACCCGAGATTTTTGGCAGCCAGCTAAAAAGAGACCTTGCCCCGTTCCTAGCTGAACATCTCTCGTGTAACATAGTTCAGTACTGTGATGATTTACTCTTAAGTACTGAAACAGAGACAGCTTGTAAGGAACATACGATAGAACTCCTCAACTTTCTTGGAGCCCAGGGATACAAGGTTTCCAGGGAAAAAGCCCAATTGGTTAGACAACAGCTTACTTTTCTCGGATATCATCTTCGTCAGGGACGTCGTAGCTTAGGTAAAGATAGGATCCAGGCGATACTCGAAAGCCCTCAACCCCGAAATCCCAGAGAGCTAAGGGCTTTCTTGGGACTGACCGGTTTTTGCCGGCTTTGGATCCCCGACTACGGAGGAAAGGCTAAACCACTATACGAGTCCCTCACTAAGGAGGGTCTGCTTAACTGGGAATGGACCAAGGAAAAAGAAAAAGCATTTCAAGAGCTTAAAGAAGCCTTGGTTCAGCCGCCCGCGCTGGCTTTCCCGGATCCCCGGAAGCCGTTCACTCTATACGTTCATGAAAGGAGAGGGGTGGCATCCGGGGTTCTGTGCCAGAGGTCGGGACCAGCCTGGCGACCTGTGGGTTATTACTCCAAGGTGTTGGACCCAGTCGCCAAAGGCTGGCCGGCTTGTTTACGAGCCGTGGCTGCAACCGCTCTCCTTGTACAGGAGGCTGAGAAACTAACCCTGGGTGGGGATACTGAGGTTGTGGTACCCCATGGAATACCCCAGGTACTGGGAACAGGAGCCGGGGAGAAGCATTTAAACCCCAGTAGGCATACTAGATATGAGGTGGGACTTTTGTTGGCCCCTAACCTAACTTTTAAGACAGTTAGTTCCCTCAATCCAGCTACCTTACTGCCAGATCCCCAAGTCCCTTATGGGGCTAGTCCCACCCATGATTGTGTTGAAGTTTTACAACAAGAAACTAAACCCCGCCCTGATCTTTCAGATTTACCCTGGCCCAACCCCGATATTGAAATGTACGTAGATGGATCCAGTTATGTAGAAGAAGGGAAGCGATTTACAGGAGCAGCCGTCATAGTTAAAGAGGGAGAAGTGTACAAGTTTAAGCTTAGCCCCAACCTATCTGCCCAGGCGGCGGAACTGGTGGCTCTTATTGAGGCTCTCCGGATGGGAACTGGAAAGACTATTAATGTATATACTGACAGTCGTTAT
Organism: Gopherus flavomarginatus; assembly: GCF_025201925.1. Taxonomy (NCBI): domain Eukaryota; kingdom Metazoa; phylum Chordata; order Testudines; family Testudinidae; genus Gopherus; species Gopherus flavomarginatus. Next base: position 42,010,645 of record NC_066630.1, read on the forward strand.
GCATACATGGTGGTGCATGCCCATGGAACTCTATGGAAAGAGAGGGGTTTCATTACAGCCTCAGGCCAAAGAATAGCCCATGGGGCCCTTATTAAATCATTACTTGAGGCCCTGATGCTTCCCCTCCGGGTCGCGGTGATACACGTGCGTGCACATGGGAGGGCCCCTGAGACTGAACAGCGAAAATATAATCGATTGGCTGATCAAGCCGCGAAAGAAGCCGCACAAGAAGGGGCCATATGGCTCCTCTGGGTCCAAGATACGGAAGCCAAAACCCCTGCTCCCCACTATACAGCAGAGGAAGTGTCCCACGCCCAGGCTGCAGGGGCCCAACCAACTCCCACTGGGTGGTGGAAGTTGCCAGGGGGGGAGATTTTTGTGCCTAGACCAGTACTTCAGGAGATTCTCCAATCCTTACACAAGGAGGGACATTTGGGATCAGGAGCTATGGTTGATTTAATCACCCGATCCATTCGGGGATTAGGTGCACATATGGAAGCCCAAAGAATTGTAAATAACTGTTCCGTTTGTCAGCGAACAAACCAAAAGGGGTGCGGTCCACCTGCCCCAATGGGAGGTCAGCCCTGGGCTGCCTACCCTTTTCAAAGATGGCAGGTGGACTTTGCTGAAGTCCCCCTTTGTAGGGGTTATAAGTACTTGCTTGTCTTTGTTGATCAATTGACTGGATGGGTGGAGTGCTACCCTACACGACATTGTCAGGCACGAGCCGTTACCAAAGCTCTGTTACATGAAATACTTCCCCGCTTCCACCTCCCGGAGGTGATTGAGTCGGACCGGGGAAGTCATTTTATCTCCCAGGTGGTTCAGCAGGTGTCACGAGCCCTTGGGATCCAATGGAAATTGCACACGCCCTGGAGACCACAAAGCTCGGGCCAAGTGGAAAGAATGAATAGGACTCTTAAGGACACTCTCACAAAACTGTGTATAGAATCTGGGTTAAAGTGGCCTGACGCCCTACCACTCGCCCTTACTCGCATTCGGAGGGCCCCACGTAAGGGTCTGAAACTTTCACCCTTCGAACTGGTCTTTGGGTTCCCTCCCCGAGTACTCATCCCGGGGTACCGAGAGGACATAAACTGGGAAGTGGGGAATGACTCTTTATGGAAACAGGTTTCTGCGCTGCAATCTGTTTTGTTACAGTTACATCGATACGCAGCACCTTTCCAGACTCTTCCCTTGGAACAACCGGTGCATTCCTTCCGGATCGGTGATCAGGTCCTTGTTAAAAAGTGGAAGCGTGATCCACTCACACCACGGTGGGACGGTCCGCATACTGTATCGCTCATCAGCCAGGCCGCTGTTAAGGTCCTTGGGAGCGACAAGTGGACGCATCATTCCCGAGTAAAGCGGTTCCTGAGCCCTGACTCAGAGGACAGCCAAACTGAAAAGGACATCAGCCCTCTGTCCTCTCCAGCTCCGGAAGCCCGGAGTGACACAGGCGAAGACTCTACCTGGGAGTACCAAGGATTGGAAGGACTAAAAGGACTGTTTAAAAGACAGAAACAATGAAACCATCCTTTGTATTTCTGGTCTGTATGTTCAATTATTCATATGGTTGGGAAAATAAGTTTCTGCAACTAGGGGAAATAATAGCAGATTCTTTTAACCTTACTAATTGCTGGGTATGTGGCGGTCCGGGAGAATTAAATGAATGGCCCTGGGTAGCTCAGCCGGTACAGCCTAAGTGGTGGCTAAGTAGCTTGAGCATAGTACATAAGGGAACGGGAAGGTGGACTGAAAACCATGGCCCTTGGCGACTCTATTCTGCTGGAGTAGGTGTCTTTTGCCTTAATCGAACAAGACGTGAGGGAAGATATATGGGGGAAAGCAAGTGTGAGTGGACCTTATCTCTGGGCTTTGATTGCTGGGATCCCCACTGTCGCCCGTATGACTGTTTTAAGTACCAAGGACGATGGAACCTTACCCATGTAAAGCTGACTAACAATAGCTGGGTAAAATGTTCCTACTGGAATCACAGGGGCGATGGCTGTAAAGCAGTAGGACTAGATGGGTACTTTGATGCCCTCTTCCTAAGCTGCCAGCGAGACAATACCACTGACAAACACCATGTGGTACGGTGGTATCAATGGGCATGGCAACACCTTAATGGAACCCGAGTTACCCATTTTCGACAATTTTGGGCTAGTACCAATAATCCAAGATTTGGTTGTAACTGTGTATGGAAGGCAGGGGCTGGAGCGTGGAAATGCGACTACTGTAACCCAAATGTAGACAACTTCTTGGGGGGACCTATAGAATCAGGTAACGCTTTATATTATGAAGAGCCGGGCCCCGCCGATTCTCCTGAGACCTGGGATGGCCCCTTTGCCAATGGAATCTGGGCACTAAAAGGCCACTATTGGATCTGTGGATCTTATGCTTATCGTAGATTGCCTCCAAATTGGTCGGGAATATGTTACATAGGATATATTAGACCTCTATTCTTTCTTTTACCTCAAGCCCAAGGAAATAAATTGGGAGTTAAAGTTTATGATGATTTAGTTAGGGAAAAATGGTCTTTAGACTCCACTTTAACCGCCGGAAGTTCCCAAAATTGGGGAGCTCAAGAATGGCCCCCTGAAAGAATTATCAAACATTATGGACCGGCCACCTGGAATCCCAGTGAGCTGGTAACCGGGGCCAGGGAACCAATTTACAATCTAAATCGGATTATTAGGCTACAGGCTATCTTGGAAATAGTAACTAATCAAACAGCTGCAGCACTAGACCTCTTGGCCAATCAATCAACTCAAATGAGACACGCAATTCTCCAGCACCATATAGCTCTTGACTATTTGCTAGCAGAGGAAGGGGGACTCTGTGCAAAACTAAATGAATCTAACTGCTGCTTACAAATAGACGATAATGGCCAGGCAGTAAAACAGTTAACCAAGGAAATGAGAAAAATAGCCCATGTCCCAGTACAAACCTGGGGCGGTTGGGACACGGATTGGTTTACCTCCTGGCTACCACAGTGGGGATGGTTACGGAAAGGTTTCCTCCTTTTTATACTCTTTATTACCATCCTATTAACAATTGCTTGCTTCACCCCGTGCTTAATTGCAGCGGTCCGCAAGCTGGCTGGTCAAGTTACATATCAGCAAATGATGATATTATACAAGCCTGAAGGAACTGAGGTGTAAAGCCCATAAGCTCTTAAAATGTTTTTAAGGGGGGGAAACTTGATAGAAAAGGCCTAAGAATTAAAAGGCCTGCATCTTCGGCTTCTGCTCTTTCTGCCTTTAGCTGAAAGATGGGCCTAGGGATTTGAATGATAGACGGGACCTGGGAATCAAGGACAGGGCATGTATCTAGTCTTACATTTAACCATGTCAGCTATTTACTAATTGGCCCGCTTGGCACAAAAGTATATGCAGCTGTTTTCTCATGTATCCTCAAAGATATTTAATGCCAGGGGTCAAGGCATGTACCTTACACTCCCTTCAAAATGATAAATGTATCCGCAACAGATGTCTCCTGTATCCCCCTCCCCAAAATAATCCATGTATTCTGTGTAACCTGTTATCTATAGGTCAGTATAATGACGTAAACTAAAGTTGTTTGTTGCTGATTATAAAAGGGGCTCATGTCGCCCATGTAAGGTGTGTTCTTCTTCTCTGGCACTAGTCGAGAAGAAACACCCGCTCAGCTGAACGAAAATAAAGGTGTGGTATCCGTCTTCTTGTCCTCCGTGCCTCCTTGGTGTAATTAGGTAAGCTCCAGGGGGAAACGGGCCCTATTTGGCCAACACAGGTGGCTCCGGTGGATCTCCCGCAGGTGTGCCTGCGGAGGGTCCACTGGTCCCGCGGCTTTGGTGGACTTTCCACCGGCGCTGCCTGCTGCCCTCCCGGCGACCGGCAGAGTGCCCCCCGCGGCATGCCGCCCAAGCACGCGCTTGGTGTGCTGGGGCCTGGAGCCACCCCTGATATCAATGATTTTTCATCCCTAGGCCCAAGCTCCTTACAGCCAGGGCCGGCTCCAGGCCCCAGCGCGCCAAGTGCATGCTTGGGGCGGCATGCCGTGGGGGGCGCTCTGCTGGTTGCCGGGAGGGTGGCAGGCGGCTCCAGTGGACCTCCCGCAGGTGTCCCTGCGGAGGGTCCGCTGGTCCCACGGCTCTGGTGGAGCATCTGCAGGCACGCCTGCGGGAGGTCCACTGGAGCCGTGGGACCAGCGAGCGGCGGAGCACCCCCCACGGCGTGCCGCCGTGCTTTGGGCGGCGAAATGGCTAGAGCCGGCCCTGCTTACAGCATAGTTGCTCCGTGTCTGCCTCTCCCGGAGAACCACCACAGACAGACAAAGGACAAGTCCTCCTCCCCCCACCCTCCTTTTAAAAAATTCAGGCCTTCTGTCACAGGGTCCACACAGGTTTCTGCCTTCTCACCCTGTGCCCAGGCTGGTGAGTCCTCACGCCTTCTTCTGGTGCTTCACCCTTGTGTTTTATTTTACAGTGCCACCGTGCAGTCCCCTTTCCAGCCCATTCCAGGGACTCCTGGCCCTTGAGGCTCCCTCCCGTCCTGTGATGAGGAGACCGCACTGTAGCCTCCTGACTGACTTTGTTCAGGGCTTTTATAGCCCTCCCAGCCTTCAGCCCAGCTGTCACTGCTTAGCTCAGTCTATTGCAGTGAGCCAGCCCTCGTTAGGGCCCCTGGGCTCCCTGCTGGCTGCTTTGAGCCTCTGCCCCTGGCCTCCCCGCCTGAAAGCAGGACTTAGCCAGCATTTTAGCAGGGCAGTCAAGGGGTTTTACCCCTGCCCTGCCACACCTTCCCATTGGCTCTTTTGGTCAGGAGCCCACTCCCTTCCTTTTACCTATGCATAGCAAGGAGACTTTTTAACCCCTTACAGGTAAAGCAAGTAGAGAACAGCTGCTAAGAGGGATTTTATAGCTAACTGGCTGGCTGGAGGTCCAGAAAGGAGAGCTTCTCCCCCCTTCATTTATCACAGGCTGCAACCCTGTGTGCTAGGTTGCAGTGCGTTGGGATGGGAGGGTCCCTGTGCATGGGGGGTCCAAGGGTAGCCTGCCTCTTCCCCGGGCAGCACTAGTTCAACCAGGATTGTGGGCTGGGGGTCAGAGCGCGACACTCCTGCAATCCTAGGGCTGGTGCAAGGTCTGGTAAATATTCTGCGAGGCCCCCTTTCCACATGGGGCAGGGGGAGACCGCTGGTAATTCTCCTCTGTCTGGCTAGAGCAGAGCCCGCAGCAGCCTGCCCTGAGGTCGGGGCTCCAGCTGTGAGCCCCTTGTAGGGCTGACAGCCAACAGGCTCTGTAAGTAACTCAGTGTCTGCACAGACACTGCGCTGCCCTAACTACACCGACCTGAGCACTACGCCTCTCACAGAGGTGGAGTCGTGAGCTCGATGGAGTGGGTGACTTAGATGGGCGGGAGCAACGTTGTCTTGTAGACACTGACAGAGTTCCCTTACATTGACCTAACTCTGTAGTGCAGACCAGGCCTCAGTCTCCGCTGCCCAGAAATCCTACCCCCAAAATGCCATCAGGTGTAAGCGCAATGAGCCACTCCCCACCCCTTCCTTCACTGCCGACGTGCTGTCAGGAACTGAACAAACCCAGAGCCCTGGATTTGTAGCAATGTCCCTACGATGGAACTCGTTGGGGTGCTGTGAATGCCGCTTGTTTGCGGTGATTTTTGCTGATCAGAAGAGGAGCTCGATACAGTAACAACCAAGTGCATGTTCTCTGACCAACACAAGGGCTCCTGAGTGGGAAGGGACAAGTACTGCGAGGGAGGCTTCGAGGCGGCATTGCTTCCAGTACCAACATCCAGCTTGACAGCACCTTGCATCCCTAAGCACTTTGCAAGCTGTCTGCATACATCAGCACTGAAATGCAGCCACTTCTGTGGCGGAAAGACACTGCACCCAACACAGCAGGGGGAGAGAAAGAGGAAATCCATTCTCTCTTGCTTCTTGCGGGAGTCCTCTGCCTGTCTCCACTCACTGAAGAGAAAGGGTCTGAGGTTCAGGCCCAGCTCCACCACTGGGATCTCTGATCATCCTGGGAGGGGAGGCCAATGGATCTGCCACTCCGACAGGCCGGCCTAGGCCAGTTGGTGTGGAGAGCTGTGCAGCTGAGTTGAGCTGCTGTCCGTTACCAATGGAGATGCTCAGCTCCATGAAGATCTTGGCTTCTCATGTCCAGCTATTTGAAGCCATTGGGTGTGTACGTCCCCTTCCGTCGGCAGCCATCCCTGCTCTGAGTCACAGTGCAACTGGATTTCCCTGTGTCCCAGCAATAAGGGCATGTCCTAGACTTTTATTTTTAGGTAGCAGTTTTTGCTTTCCAAAACCATATGCGCTCCTCCATCACAAGAGCGCAGATGCACTGGGCAGGCTGAAGGCACGTTGGGACCCATCTGCACTGCGCTGCACTGGTCCCAACAGCACGAGGCTCTCGGCTCTCTCTGAGCTAAGTTCAAGTGTCAGTGGTCTCTTGGCCTATCCAAGGCTGTGATCAAGTGTCTTGATGTTTTTGGTCTTTTGCCCTCAAGATGAAAACCTGGTCTGTGTCTCTTAGACCTTGAAGTAAAAATATTCTCTAAGTTCTATCTGTTTTTAGCAGTTTAATATCTGATATGTCCTTTATCTGAGGACTCTATATGAAATTGATTTTTGAAATGGGGATGGAATAGGATCTTGCTCTGTCCAACCCATTAAAAAAAAAAAGCACAAGCAAACAGAGCAGACTGTGTCCCTCACACGTGCACAGCAATGACCGCACTGATCCCAGTGCTAAGACGTGGGATCCTCAGCCAGATTCCACACCACTGAGTGCAGTGGAGCCACTCCCGGTTTTACCCCACTGCTCAGAGACTGGAGCCTGGCCCTCGAGCTCAAGCTCCTGCGGCCAAATTTCTTTCTGGTGTCACTCCGTAGGCGTCAGTGGAGTGACACTGGGGAGGAATGTGACTGCTCCTGTTTATTATTGCAGTATGAAGTTACCCTTTATAGCTTAGCCAGCTTCGTTGGTGCTGCATACCACCCTGGACACTGATCGGTCCCAAGGCCTGCGATATGCCAGCGAGCTGTTGTGCTGGCTCTCAGCAGACGCGCTCCCAGCTGACAGGCCTGTGTCCTCCTGGGGGTGCGCCAAGCAGTTTCTCTGTGTTTTCTGTTCCCCCATCAGAAGGCCTAAATCAAACATCTTTCTTGGCAGAGGACCTGGATCAGCAGAGTCTCTCCAGGCCTCAGTCCTGGACTCAGATGGGGCAGAAACAAACAATGAAAAGATAAGGTTGGAGGGAGCGAGCAGAGTGACCTGGCTGCTGCTTCTGGATCGCAGTATGGGTCACTGTCTCCTTTATTCCCTCAGGAGAACAGGCCGGGCACTTTGAGCTCCATAGAATCCAGCTGGGGAACGTTTGAAGGTCACAAACTGAGCCCTTCTGAGGCAGTCGGAGAGGGAGTGCTGCACCCACTCCGCACAGCTGGGGGAGGTGCTATGAGCAATAGACAACCAGTAGCAAAGACGCACTTTACACGAGGACCCAGAGCAGAGCTGCCACTGTCAAGGCACACTGGAGAGAGGTGCCTAGGCCTGGGAACTGCTTAGAAGACAGTGCCAAGATGCTAAGGGGCCTCTAGATATATCCACTTTGATACTCAGCCTCCCAGAGGGAGTATTCCCCCCATTACAGCTCTCCCCAGGTGTCTCCCAGGGACTGTCCTCAGAAGCCGTTCCAGGTGGGCACAAGAACCCAGGTGACCTGACAAGCCAATGGGTTCTGATTTACTGCTAGCGCTGGTTTCATTAGCTCATACCTAGCAGCTGTGAAAGCCTGGCACCAGATTTCTGTGCCAGCAGGACTGGATTCTGGCAGCCACCTGGTATCTCAGCCACTTCTCCTTTACATGTGGCTTGCGGGAACGTTCTTTGCTGGCTTGGACTTTCATTCCTGCCAATCAAATCCAGGAGACCTATTTGATGCATTCCATGTGGCTGGAGTGTCTTCCATTAATCTGAGTGGGAATCTCCGTGCTAGCCTTCAATTTACAGTCTGCCGGAGAGCCCTGCAGCCCTTTGCAATCTTGGGGACTTTAGAACCTTAGAGCAGGGTGGCCAAGCTGGGGCTCCGGATCCACACGTGGCTCTTCAGAAGTTAATATGCGGCTCCTTGTACAGGCACCGACTCCAGGGCTGGAGCTACAGGCACCAACTTTCCAATGTCCTGGGGGGTGCTCACTGCTCAACCCCTGGCTCTGCCACAGGCCCTGCCTCCACTGCACCCCTTCCTGCCCCCTCCCCTGAGCCTGCAGTGCCCTCGCTCCCCCCCCCCCCCGCCCAGCCTCTAGCACACCACAAAACAGCTGATTGGGAGGTGCGGGGAGGTGCTGATCAGTGGGAGGCACTGGGAGCGGTGGGAGAGGGGAGCTGATGGGGGGCTGCTGATGTATTACTGTGGCTCTTTGGCAGTGTAAATTGGTAAATTATGGCTCCTTCTCAGACTCAGATTGGCCACCGCTGCTTGAGATGAACTGGTCTGCAGCTTCCTAGGTCACGGCCTGCTCCTTCTGATCAAAGAGGAATATGCTATTTGCGGGCAGGAGCAGCCCCAGGTGCCCTGCTTATGGAGCTGGAGTATCTGGATTCTTGCTTTCCTTTGGTCAGAGCCCTGTCAAAAGGGATTGGAGGCAGAGAAAGCTTCCTGACTGGGAAACAGGGCGGCTCCAACTCTGACCCCTGTTTGCTTCTGCCAACATTTCTGGGAGAGGTGAAAAAGGAACGAGATCAGGTTGTCGCTTTGCATCTGTAACTATGACAATTGCCCCACAGCTGGAAGAAGCTGCCTGACTTGTGTGGCTGCCTGTGCCTTCCCCCTAGACACGGGCTGTATCGCAAAGGCAGCGACACAGGAGGAGCGCCTGACTCATCCCGCCGCAGGCCCCAGCAGGAGGGAATGATAATTATCCGTGTGCACACACAGCGTGGGCTCCTGAAAGCTGCAGCACGTGGTGGGGAGTAAAGCTGGGGCAGAGCCCGACAGACTGCACGCTCGTGCTGGAGGCATGCGAGTGAGTGCACACCCTGCCGGGCACTGCCGCACGCCTGCGGTTGGTACTGCTCCCGCTCCTCCCTGAAAATCACTGGAGAGTCAGACTGTGGGATTAACACTGGGGCCAGTGCAGTGGGGGTCCTGACTTGTGACCACGTGGCCTCAAGCCCATCATTTCCCCTCCTGCCTGTGTTGGCCTTGCCGCCAAGTGGCCTGTTGTCACGGAGTCACCGGGCGATGCTCTGGAACTGCTCCCTACAAAGTCAGGCAGGACTTTGGGGAGCCTCCTCTCCCTTGGAGCAGACTTGTTCAGGGCAAGAAGCTCACACGGCTTCACCTCCTGGGTCTCTCCTTGGAGCATTCAGCATGCTCTGCCCCTCCGTGCGTGTCCCACAGTGAGCCCTCCCTTGCGGGGTCCTGGGGAAGCCACAGGGTCCTGCACCCCCACTTTGCAGTCAGATGTGACCCTCAGCCAGCCAGTAAAACAGAGGTTTATTCGATGACAGGAACAGGGTCTAAAACAGAGCTTGTAGATACAGCAAACTGGACCCCTCATCCGGGTCCATTCTGGGGGACAGTGAGCCAGACCCCATGTCTGCACTTCACTCCTCGTCCCCAGTCAACTCCAGACTAACAATCCCCTCCAGCCCCTCCTCCTCTGCTCAGTTCCTTTCCCGGGCCAGGAGGTCACCTGATCTCTTTGTCTCCAACACCTTTAGTTGGCACCTTTGCAGAGGAGGGGCCCAGGCCATCAGTTGCTAGGAGACAGAGTGCCAGGCATTTAGGTGCACTGGCCCTTTGCTCTGCCAGATACTTAAGAACTGCCATGGGGACACTGAGGCACCAACACAGTATTCGGAGAAAACATTAAGAACATTCCTAGTTCATCACACCTGTCTGCCAAGGCTCAGTCAGTTCCTGCTTGTAGGTGTGTGGCACGGCTTGGCTGGGTGGTAGTGCAAGGAGGATGCTGCATGGAATGGGGCTGCCACACGGCTGGGCTCCTGGGGGCTCATGACCATGGACCAGTGAGTTCAGGCACAGAGTCTCTCTGAAGAGGGATCAGGGCAGGACCCCAGTCTGTGAGCCAGAGTCAGACCGGGACCTTGGCAGGGAATGAGGCCGTGGCTGCAGCTGCCCTGGGCCCAGTGAGTAATAGCAGGGAGCCCTGTTTCCTTCCACCTGGAGTTCTCCTGTCCTTGTTTTATCAGCTGCCCTTCCCATGTGCAGTCTGGGGGCAGCCAGCCAACCCGGGCCAGCAGGTAGTGTGGGGTCAGCAAATGCCAGGGTGGAAATGTTACATGGCAATGGCAGAGCTAGGAGTGGAAATTTGGCTGGGCCCCAACTTATGATGGATAAGCAATGCCCAAAAGTCCAATGTGATAGGAAATAATTGATACTGCACGTTCTATGTTATTGCATTGTGTATTCGAATGCCAGAGTCAGGAGTGTAACGGGGTAGCTGGGTGCAGAGAAGGGACCTGTGTGCGGGGAGCTGGGGGGAGGGAGGGGGCAATCCCTGAAGCCCCTTGGGCAGGTATGATTGGAGCCAGGGCAGGGGCGGGTGGGCAGCCAGGAGAAGTTTGTAGTGCTGGGCAGGGGCCATGGTTTTCCACACATGGGCCAAGAACCACCTGCTCTTCCTCATCCACAGCCATTCGGACATTGGCTTCTGCCTGAGGCGCCGATTGCCCCTGCGGCCCGGACCAGCCCTTTCCCCTGTAGGTGTTAACCCTCTTGGGAGTGGGAGGCTCTGGGACTCCTGCCTGGCCTCTGATGCATCAACCAATCCTGCCTCCTGGGGCAAAGGGTAACCCCTTCAGTGCCTGGTAAGTCCAGCATTCTCCTAATGAGGCGCTAGCCAGAAATCCATAGGAGAGGCCTTGGCCATGCTGCTATGCCAGAGAGTAACGGGCTTGCCACCCAATGACTCTGTCCAGAGCATTCCCAGGGGCACTTGTCACGGAGTCCCCGGGCGATGCTCTGGAACTGCTCCCCACAAAGCCAGGCAGGACTTTGGGGAGCCTCCTCTCCCTCGGAGCAGACTGTCTTCAGGGCAAGAAGCGCACACGGCTTCACCTCCTGGGTCTGACCTTGGACCGTTGAGTATCCTCTGCCCCTCCATGCGCTTCCCACAGTGAGTCCACCCAGGCGGGATCCTGGGGAAGCCGCAGAGTCCTGCACCCCCACTTTGCAGTCAGATGTGACTCTCAGCCTGCCAGGAAAACAGAGGTTTATTCGATGACAGGAACACGGTCTAAAACAGAGCTCGTAGGTACAGAGAGCAGGACCCCTCAGCCAGGACCATTCTGGGGCCCAGAGAGCCATACAACCCCCTCTGTCTTCACTTCCTGTCCCCAGCCAGCTCCCAACTGAAACCCCTCCAGCCCCTTTTTTCTGGCCTTTGTCTCTTTCCAGGGCCAGGAGGTAACCTGACCTCTTTGTTCACCTTTAGCTATGCCCTTGCAGGGGGGAAAGGCCCCGGCCATTTGTTGCCAGGACACAGAGTGTCGGCCATTTATGCACATTGGAGACTTAAGAAATGCATAGGGGAAACTGAGGCACCCACACGGTATTCAGAGGAAACATTAAGAACATTCCCACTTCATCACAGCGCTTCATGCAGAAGTGCCCCTGGCACTGACAGTTTCTCCTTTGGACGCAGGATCTGGCTCTGGGCAAGCAAAGCCTCTGTTCTTTCCATGGCCTGCAGGTCCCATTGGCCCCTGGGAGTTCCCATGGAAACAATCCGACAAGGGTTGCACCCTGGCTCTGAATTGGTGCCAAGGGGATTGTGCCAGGGAGAGAGGGCTATGTCTGGAGAGGGGAGGTGGGACAGGAAGCTAGAGGGACTGGTGATCGCTGCACACTGAGGACTAGTCTTTGGGTGTGGGAGCCCTGGAAATGAGGCATAGCAACGTGCTCCAGGCGAATACTTGTGCCCTGTCGCTTACTTATAGACTTTAAGGTCAGAAGGGACCATTATGATCATCTAGTCTGACCTCCTGCACAGCGCAGGCCACAGAATCTCACCCACCCACTCCTGTAACAAACCCCTAACCTATGTCTGAGTTACTGAAGTCCTCAAATTGTGGTTTGAAGACCTCAAGCTGCAGAGAATCCTCCAGCAAGTGACCCGTGCTCCGTGCTGCGGAGGAAGGCGAAAAACCTCCAGGGCCTCTGCCAATTTGCCCTGGAGGAAAATTCCTTCCTGACCCCAAACATGGCGATCAGTTAAACCCTGAGCATGTGAGCAAGACTCACCAGCCAGCACCCAGAAAAGAATTCTCTGTAGTAACTCAGATCCCAACCCATCTAACATCCCATCACAGACCACTGGGCATACTTACCTGCTGATAATCAAAGATCATTTGCTAAATTAATTGCAAAAATTAGGCTATCCCATCATACCATCCCCTCCATAAACTTATCAAGCTTAGTCTTAAAGCCAGATATGTCTTTTGCCCCTACTACTGCCCTTAGAAGGTGGTTTCAGAACTTCACTCCTCTAATGGTTAGAAACCTTTGTCTTATTTCAAGTCTAAACTTCCTAGTGTCCAGTTTATATCCATTTGTTCTTGTGTCCACATTGGTACTAAGCTTAAATAATTCCTCTCCCTCTCTAATATTAATCCCTCTGATATATTTATAAAGAGCGAGCACATCCCCCCTCAGCCCATCCCCCCTCAGCATTCTTTTGGTTAGGCTAAACAAGCCAATCTCTTTGAGTCTCCTTTCATAAGCCAGGTTTTCCATTCCTCAGACATCCTAGTAGCTCGTCTCTGAACCTGTTCCAGTTTGAATTCATCCTTCTTAAACATGGGAGACCAGAACTGCACACAGTATTCCAGATGAGGTCTCACCAGTGCCTTGTATAACAGTATTAACACCTTCTTATCTTTGCTAGAAATACCTCGCCTGATGCATCCTAAAACTGCATTAGCTTTTTTAACAGCCATATCACATTGGCGGCTCATTATCATCCTGTGATCAACCAGTACTCTGAGGTCCTTCTCCTCCTCTGTTACTTCCAACTGATGCGTCCCCAATTTATAATCAAAATTCTTGTTATTAATCCCTAAATTCATGATCTTGCACTTTTCACTATTAAATTTTATCCTATTACTATTACTCCAGTTTACAAGGTCATCCAAATCTTCCTGTATGATATCCTGGTCCTTCTCTGTGTTAGCAATACCTCCCAGCTTTGTGTCATCCGCAAACTTTATTAGCACATTCCCGCTTTTTGTGCCAAGGTCAGTAATAAAAAGATTAAATAAAATTGGTCCCAAAACTGATCCCTGAGGAACTCCACTAGTAACCTCCTTCCAGCCTGACAGTTCAACTTTCAGTATGACCTGCTGTAGTCTCCTCTTTAGCCAGTTCCTTATCCACCTTTCAATTTTCATATTGAGCCCCATCTTTTCCAATTTAACTAATAATTCCCCATGTGGAACCCTGTCAAATGCCGTACTGAAATCGAGGTAAATTAGATCCACTGAGTTTCCTTTCTCTAAAAAATCTGTTACCTTCTCAAAGAAGGAGATCAGGTTAGTTTGGCATGATCTACCTTTTGTAAAACCATGTTGTATTTTTTCCCAATTACCATTGACTTCAATGTCCTTATCTACTTTCTCCTTCAAAAAATTTTCCAAGACCTTGCATACTACAGATGTCAAACTAACAGGCCTATAGTTACTCGGATCACTTTTTTTCCCTTTCTTAAAAATAGGAACTATGTTAGCAATTTTCCAGTCGTACGGTACAACCCCTGAGTTTACCGATTCATTAAAAATTCTTGCTAATGGGCTTGCAATTTCATGCGCCAGTTCCTTTAATATTTTTGGGTGAAGATTATCTGGGCCCTTTGATTTTGTCCCATTGAGCTGTTCGAGTTTGGCTTCTACCTCGGATGCGGTAATATTCACCTCCATAGCCTCATTCCCATTTGTCATCCTTCCATCATCCCTAAGCTCCTCATTAGCCTTATTAAAGACTGAGGCAAAAAGTATTTGTTTAGATATTGGGCCATGCCTAGATTATCCTTAACCTCCATTCCATCCTCAGTGTTTAGCGGTCCCACTTCTTTCTTTGTTTTCTTCTTATTTATAGGGCTATAGAACCTTTTACTATTGGTTTTAATTCCCTTTGCAAGGTCCAACTCTACATGGCTTTTAGCCTTTCTCACTTCATCCCTACCTGTTCTGACCTCAATAAGGTAGCTTTCCTTGCTAATCCCGTCCATCTGAAGGAGCCGTATCCAGCGCATTAGAGAGACCCTGGCCAGTGTGCTGGCACTGCGGGTGGCACAGATGCTGGCTGGCTTTTGGTTACCCTTGGAGCATCATGATGGCACAGAGGTTGCTTCTGTGATCCCGCTGGGGCCAGCGTGGTTCTTTTCCGGACGGGGAGTGAGTGTGAATCCGACTGACTGTAATGCCCTTCTGCTTGGAAGCTGCTGAGCTTCGTCCCAGATCCTCACAGCTCTATTGATGTCAGGGAGAGTCAGGCGCCTACTTGTCTTTGCGGATCTGGGTCTTAGGCCCTACACAGCCACCTGTCACCTTTGGGACAATCCTTGAACCCGATAGTGGGCCTGTCTGGGAGCTGGTGGGGCAGCGCGTGGCACAGAGCGTGGGCGGAAGGTGGCTGGGGCTCAGTCTCTCATCATTTTGTCCCTGTTTCCTGAGAATGGGCCAGGGCGCTGATCACCCTCTTCCCAGCGCATTTCCCAACATCTCCCTTCTGCTGTGAGGCCCAGGGCCCCAGTGCTGCCTCTCTCCTTATGCAATGGAGCCAGCTGCAGCCCTAAGTGTCTAACCCAGGGCCCCGTATGGTGCACTGCACGGCAGCATGGTGACCAAGAGAAGAAGACCCAGCAGGTGAGGTAGTGTTGTTTATTGGACTAACATCTGTTGGAGAGAGAGACAGGTTTTGAGCCTCACAGAGCTCTTCAACCACTGCGGCTACATTGCATGCAAGAGAGGAGGCAGCAGCCAGCACAGCAGCCCTGGAGGCAGGAAGGACTGGGATGGAGATCAGTGGGGCAGTTTAAGACCCTTTAAACATCAAGATTAACATCTGCTTGGCCCAGCCATTACAAACCTCCCAGCACTTTCTGTCCAAATAGGGGTTTGCCTCTGGGCCCCTGGGCAAGTTCCTCTTCCTCTCCCCCTGATGTGTTGGGTGCAGTGTCTTTCCACCCCAGAGGTGGCTGCATTTCAGGGCTAATGTATGCAGACAGCTTGCAAAGTGCTTAGGGATGCAAGGTGCTGTCAAGCTGGATGTTGGTACTGGAAGCAATGCTGCCCCGAAGCCTCCCTTGCAGTTCTTGTCCCTTCCCACTCAGGAGCCCTCGTGTTGGTCGGAGAACATGCACTTGGTTGTTACTGTATCGAGCTCCTCTTCTGATCAGCAAAAATCACCGCAGGCAAGCGGCATTCACAGCACCCCAACGAGTTCCATCGTAGGGACATTGCTACAAATCCAGGGCTCTGGGTTTGTTCAGTTCCTGACAGCACGTCGGCAGCGAAGGAAGGGGTGGGGAGTGGCTCATTGCGCTTACACCTGATGGCATTTCGGGGGTAGGATTTCTGGGCAGCGGAGACTGAGGCCTGGTCTACACTACAGAGTTAGGTTGATGTAAGGGAACTCTGTCAGTGTCTACACGACAACGTTGCTCCCGCCCATCTAAGTCACCCACTCCATCGAGCTCACGACTCCACCTCCGTGAGAGGCGTAGTGCTCAGGTCGGTGTAGTTAGGGCAGCGCAGTGTCTGTGCAGACACTGAGTTACTTACAGAGCCTGTTGGCTGTCAGCCCTACATGGGACTCAGCTGGAGCCCCGTGACCTCAGGACTGAGAGCCAGAGCTGAGTCCCACGCATGGGTGACAGCTCAGACTGTCAGCCCCAGGACGGGCCTCCTGCTGTCAGTGCCGACCCAGTTCAATTGGTGGAAGCAGTCCTAGTGAGGACATGCACCACCCACAGCTGGGGCATCGTGTGGATATGAACCACTGCAGTAATGCCCTGCGATCGCTCTATGTCGACCTAACTTCAGTTGATTTCATTTTGTAGTGTAGACTTGCCCCAAGTGAATCCCAGTTTCCATTCTGCTTCACAAACCAGCAGCCCCGTCCATCGCTGCTCCTCCCCCACTGCTCCTCTCTGTCTGTGGAGGGCACCGTTCTCTGTCCCTGAGCCAGGGCGAGTTTCTGACGGGCCTTGGGCTAGAACCCACTGACACAGGGCTGCCTGGGTGTCCTGTCCAGAGAAGTTAAGCCCCGGGCCTGACACAGGGAGCCATTCATAGAGGGCGTGGCTTCCACTGGATGGGGCGCAGGAGCACTGATTTCAGTGCACTCTGAATGCTTTCTCTCCAGTGTGCCCAGCTGCTTCGTAAGGTCTCATCCCTGGCCCTGCCCACCTCTTCTGTCTGGGCTGCATTAGCTCTGCCATGCAACCAGTCTTCCTGGCAAGGCAAGGGCAACTCCTCTTGCCTGCGCTGCCCACTGCGTGCGGGTACTTGGCCAGGAGAGCAGAACCCTGAGTTGATGGGTTGGATCTGTAGAGCTGCACGCGCGGGTCTCTCCGTCCTCATGATAGTTTGACATCTCCTGTCAATCAAAATGAAATATACACACAATTCCTTCTGCCCATGGGCTCTGGCCTTTCGAGCCGGCCGGGCTGATGGAACACAGAAATCAGACAGCGGTAGATGGAGTAACAACAAAGCGAACCCTTAGAGGTCATACTGGTTCTATAAATAGCCGCTGGAGCAGAGAGGAGGTATATTTATCCACCATAACTCGCTCTTGGCTCTGGCCCTTGCCAGTCATGGGTTTGCAGGCCTGGCTGGGGTGGGAGTGGGGTTAGACTGGCTGCACTGTGGTAGTTTGGGTCTCATTAGATCCACCAACTATATTCAGATCAGATCCCAGATCCCACTTAGGCCCTAGAAAAGACAGAGCTAGGTTGCAGGGGCGGCTCTAGGGATTTTACCGCCCCAAGCACACCAGGCAGACTGCCTCCAGGGGTTTGCCTGCGGATAGTCCACTGGTCCAAAGCCGCGGGACCAGCGGACCCTCCGCAGGCAAGCCATGGAAGGCAGCGTGCCTGCTGCCCTTGTGGCGCTGACAGAGCACCCCCCGCGGCTTGCTGCCCAAGCACGCGCTTGGCATGCTGGGGCCTGGAGCCGCCCCTGCTAGGGCATCCACCTCACTCCGTTATGCGCCCCCCACTCCAGGCCCATGTTGGCACTGGAGTGGCCCAGGCTGCGCTGGGGGTCGGGGGGTGTTAGCACTGGTGCCCCTGCCCCAGGCTCTACACACTAGGTGTTACGCAGTGATAAGGGAGGGCAAGTCAACCCACTGGGCCCCTGGGCCCAGGCCAGTTTAACCACAGTAATGGGGCAGATGGGTTTGATACAGTGGTAACTCGAACCCCGTGGGCGCCGTGTCCCCAAGGGTCTTGTGCAGGCAGCAGGGAGCTGAGCCCTGCCCGCAGCGCCGGGACACACCATGTCCCTGAGGAGCCTGTACAGACATCAGGGTCTGAGTGACCCCTAACCCACGGACGCGGCGCAGCCCCACGGATCCTGTGCAGGCGTCAGGGGCTGACCCCTGCCCCAGGACACGCCACGTCCCAGGCCCCAGTTTCGCCCAGGGGATGGAAAGGGAGATCAGATCCCCCGGGCAGAGTGAGGGGCTGTATGTGGGGCCGGGCCAGGCCGGGGGAGGGACTCGCTGCCGCGGGCCCCGCCCAGGGGCTGGAGGAGGCGGTGGCTGCGGGCTGCGGGCTGCGCTGCTGGGTCGTGGCCGCTGCTGCGCTGCGTGGGGGGCAGGCGGCGTGGCGCGGAGCAAACGGCTGCTGCAGCCATGTAAGTGCCGGGCCGGGCCGGGCTCGGGGAGGGAGCAGTCGGGGCTGCGCAGCTCCAGCTGGCTGGGGGTGCTGGGCCGGGCTCGCTGGCGGCGCTGGGCACTGCTCCTCCGGCCGCTGCGCAGCCCCCGCACCCCTGGATGGAGCGGGGCGCACGCGGGATCCCCGCACCGCTGCATGGAGCGGGGCGCACGCGGGATCCCCGCACCCCTGCATGGAGCGGGGCGCATGGGGGATCCCCGCACCCCTGCATGAAGCAGGGCGCACGGGCCGGGGGACACGGGGCAATCGTCATTTTCCGTGTCATTGCCGGGTCATTGTAATCGCCTTTGGAAAGGAGTGACCAGGTGCCAGCTCCGGGGGCAGTTGCCTTTGATTTCCCCGCTGCCTGCCGGCCTCGGTGTCCAGCTAGTTGCATTATTTGGGTAATAACCAGGGTGGGTTTCAGGGGCTGGTGCTGGACGAGTGTCCGCAGCTTCCTAGGGTGTAATTTACAGATGAAAGGTTTAGGGTCCTTGCCGCAGCCCCCTGCCCCGCCCCTGTCCGTGGCTTGCTTTTGATCCTGGGCCTGTTTGATCGTGTGCTGGGAGCTAAGGCACGGCACAGCAGAGGCCAGCCAGGCAGGAAAGTGTGCAGCAGATGGCTTTGGTTTGACTGTAAAAGCATTGCGGGGGCGGGGAGGTTTGGAAAAGCAGGGCTGTGACCCCCAGTTCTCTGAGCCCGTTTGTGCCGGCAAGATCAACGGAGGGGAGTCTCCTTTTTCAATTACCAAGAGCGTTTTCATGGCCCCTGAGAGCCGAAAGCTGCTACTGTGAGAACCCTCTTGAAAGGTGACCTGCAGCGAGAAAGCAATTAGGCCTGTGCTGCTTTCCCCCATTTTCTGATGACTACAGAGAGCTCCATAGGGGCTTTGGTGCTCTCCAAATGAAAGGGGGGTGTGTGATCTCTAGCTCTGTATATCAGGGAAGACTCTGTGGCTGACTGGAGAGCTGGGAGGTTTAGGACATCAGGGTTTGGGTGGAAGCAGAACCCAATGAAGTGAGATGGACAGTGATATTTACTCCGACTCCTTGAAAGCCTGTGACCAAAGCTCCCCTTGCTAAGCACGCAGTGTCCCAGCCCCTTTGTTAAAGGGTTACCTGAACTCCCAGCCCACACTGGAGTTTTCCAGTGTGAAAGGAAAGACCAGCCTTGACACTCTGATATTTATAAGGACAAAAATCAAGATGTGAGAACCTGCCAGACAAAAATCAAAGTGTGTGTGTGTGTGGGGGGGGAATGTGGAGGTGTTTGCTCACTTTTAAGTGTATTCCTCAGTTAAGGGCTCCAGCTGTATCGTGGTGCAGGTGGGCGCAGGATCTGGGCCCGCGCCTCCCATTCGGGGCTAGGTTGGGAGACCAATGGGTGACTCTTCCTTAAACTAGATGGCACTTGCCCAGGCCAGACAAGATAACGCATTGGCTTCTCTTTTCCTTCCTTCCTCTTGGTTGTATAAATAGAAGCTTTGTAAGTTATGAGGGGAATTTGGTGCTGTGGGCTGCGTGTTTCTGGGCAGCCTCTGAACTGATCAGTGATCACTTTGAAGGCCTTTTGCTTTTGTGTCCTCTGGCAAGTAGGTCCTTGGCAGGCGTTACTTCTCCTTGCCCTGTGGGAGGGCACTTGCAGAGGGCACCCAGTGTAGGGGCTCTGGCTATTAAAGCTCCAAAGCCCGAAGAGTTTTCACCCATTTGCCATTTAGGGCCTGCCTCATCTACTCTCCTCCCTCAGCCTGTGTTGGAAGCAGCTGCCTGCCCTGTAACCAGTCACAGAATCGCAGCAGTCAGAGAAAGGTCGGGCTGGAAGGAACCTCAGGAGGTCATCTCCCCCCATGCCAAGGCAGGCCCAGGTGTGGGGAGCTGACGGGTGCAGGAATCTCTCCTCGCTGGGGGCCGGAGTGCTGGGCGTTGGGCTGCTGGGGCTGGTTTTCTTTGAAGCGTCACAGGTGGCCACTTTGCCTGGCCTTGTCCAAGCCCTTCTGGAGAAGCCAGTGCCGCCTCTGATGGCTGGCTTAGCTGGCCATGTCCTCAGGCCCGTTGAGTGTGGCTGGCGGTTCCCTGGGAGGCAGGGCAAGAACAGTCCCTGCAGGGTATTGTCACAGGCCAATGCAGGGTGTGTGTCTCCCTTCCTAACCCTTCCCCTCTGCCCCTGGCTGGGAGGCTGATTCGCCAGCTCCAGGCTGGGAGGCCATTGTCAGACCTTGGCTCAGCCTGATCCATGTTTCTCTCAGCCACACAGAGGAGCCCAGCGATGAGGAGAGTGTGGAACAGAGTGTAACCTAACCCATCCAGGCAACTGCAGCATGCCAGAGCCGGGGGCGGGGCAGGGCCCGAATTCTCCTTCGCCCATGGAATACTCGGCTTCTGGTGGAGCAGCTGGTGCACCTGTCTCCCTGGATCGGGTGCCTGTCGCTGCTGGTCCTAGAGAGGGGCCTTCCTGGGGGGCCTGAGGACAGAGCCCCAGGCTTCAGCATGCTCTGGGGTAGCTGGGTTGACCCTCTACCCAGCCTCACTGGGAGCTTTCACAAACTGTCATTCCGTGACATGTCCCCAGGCACGTGACTTCCTTCTGGGGTCTCCGTGGCTGCTGGGTGATCCCACTTTGGGCCCCTGCCATCCAGAAGGGACAGGAGGTGATTAGAGCTGCTTCCTGTCGCTCTGCAGCTTTCTTGCATGTTTGTCCTTTTGCATTTTCCTAATCCACTTAAGAGCATTTTTGCTGCTTGAATTCTAAATACTGCTGCAAAGAACACTTTCACACATGCTCCTGGGCTTGGGGAATACAGGCTCGGGTGTCCAGCAAGCGGAGCAGTGCTTACTCCATGGCACAGTAGTATGGGTCACACGGGGTACAAAACAGATCTGCTTGCCAGTGGGGTGTGATGAACGTGTGGGGTGCACGCCCTCAATGTGAGAGATAGGCACGCAGCTCAGCTCCCCAGGGGATCCCTGCATGGCAGCGCTTGCAGGACGTAGAGTAGAGGGTTTGTGTATACTCAGATCATCCTGTGCTTGCCCTCCTCTCGTAAGGGGGTCACAGGACTACGCTTCCTTGCATCTGCTCAGGGGCCGGTCCAGCTTTGGGGGCCAGGTGCTGGGATAAGGATTTAGCCCACAAAGGATGGTACGGCCTACCGAACCGCCGCGTTGCTCAGGTTCGGCGTGGTTAGCCTTGTCTTGTCAGCGGTCCCCAGGAGCCATTGTGGGCTGAGCTGTCTGACTGTAGCCAGAGTCTGGGAGCAGTGAGGCCAAGGCAAGGGGATTCTTGCAGCGTTAAGCCTGGATGTTTTCAGTCCACCCAGTGCAGCAGCCTGATGCCAGCTGCCCGGCTCCACTTACCTCTCTTGTTGGGGGAGCATAGGCATGGGCCCACAAGCTGCACATGCAGCGACACCCCCAGAGCTGCAGCGTTAAATAGGTTTGGGGGTAGGGGAGCGAGAAGCAGCTGAAGACGGCCTTGCCTTCAAAGGCTGTGACTTTCCCTGGGCCACACAGTACACTGGTCACCCTCTCGCTGATGAACTCTGCTCCCCAGCTCGGTGTCTGGCAGCTCCTTAGGGCTGCAGGAATCTCGTTAGTCATGAATACTTTTGGAATGATTGCTTCGGGTTCAGGTGAGGCATTTCCTCCTGCGCTGGGAGGGGAGCGGGTCTGATACGGAGAGCTCGGCTGCCCTGGGCGACTCGCGTGCGGACAGCTGCAGTGCTGGCTGGAAAATGCCCTGAATTCCTGGCCCTCACAGCCTGAGATGTGCTTTCTGTGATGGGAGAGGAGGAAGATGGTGGAGGAAGGGCAGAGTGAATAACCCCCAGGGTACCACTGCACTCCTTCTGCCCCCCAAATGGCCCATCTCTCATGGTGGGGGCAGGGACAGCTTTGTTCTGGGTCTATACAGCACCTAGCATGGGTGGGCAAACATTTGGGTATGGAAATTGTATGGCGGGCCATGAACGCTCACGGAATTGGGGACTGGTTGAGGGCTCTGGGGTGGGGCCAGAAATGAGGCGTTATGGGTGCGGGAGGGGTCTCCAGGCTGGGGCAGAAAGTTGGGATGCAGGAGGGTGTGAGAACTCTGGCTGGAGGTGCAGGCTCTGGGGTGGGGTCAGGGATGAGGGGTTTGGGGTGCAGGAGGGGGCTGCAGCCTGGGGCTGGAGCAGAGGAGTTTGGAGTTTGGGAGGGCGCTCCAGGCTGAGAAAGAGGGTTGGGGTGTGGGAAGGGGTACAGGCTCTGGGCTGGGGGTGTGGGTTCCAGGGTGGGGCTGGAAATGAGGGTTTCAGGGTGTGGGAGGGGACTCCAGGCTGGCATTGGGGTGCAGAGGGTGGGGGTGTGGGCTTTAGGCTGGGGATGAAGGGTTTGGGGTGCAGGAGGGTGCTCCGGGCTGGGACTAAGGTTCAGAGAGTGGGAGGGAGATCGGAGCTGGGGCAGGAGTTTGGGGCCTAGAAGGCGGTGAGGAGTGAAGGCTCTGGGCTGCGCTTATCTCAAGCAGTTCCTGGAAGCAGTGGCTTGTCTCCCCTCTGGCTCCTACGTGGAGGTGCGGCGCTGGCCAGGCGGCTCTGCACGCTGCCTTGTCTGCAGGTGCTGATCCTGCAGCTCCCATTGCCTGCAGTTCCTGGGCAAATGGGAGCTGCAGAGCCGACGCTTGGGGCAGGGG
The DNA here is from genome assembly GCF_025201925.1 of Gopherus flavomarginatus. Lineage (NCBI taxonomy): Eukaryota > Metazoa > Chordata > Testudines > Testudinidae > Gopherus > Gopherus flavomarginatus. The sequence goes on from NC_066630.1 coordinate 42,033,238, forward strand.
CAGCGTGAGGAGTCCCTTGGCTACCCCTGCATGTAGGAGCCGGAGCGGGGACATGCCTCTGCTTCCGGGAGCTGCATGGAGCCACGCAAGCCCCCGACCCCACTCCCCAGCTGGAGCTCAAGGGCTGGATTAAAAGGTCTGATGGGCAGACACGGCCTGTGGGCTGTAGTTTGCCCACCCCTAGCCTACCACAACGGGGTCCGGGACTGGGCTCCTGGGCGCTACCACAGTACATAGCCTGCTCTGTAGCCTGAATCCAACCTTCCTGTGTTTTCAGTCTTCCGGCTCCGTCCAGTTCAGCCTCTGCCTGCCACGGACTCCCTTCCCAGAGCAGTCACCTGGGTGTGTTCTGTTCACTGGGGGGTTAGTGCCGAGCGCCTGTGGCAGCTGTAAAAGTCTGGGGCTGCTCTAAGCTGCCTTGGGTGCTAACAGGCCCTTTCCCTATTGGGTTGTAAACACAAAGGAGAAGTGGGAGCAGAGGCCAGGCCACCCTGGGGCTCATCCCTGCCAGGCGAGGGTGGAAGTCCTGTGTCCGACTGTCTCGCAGTGCGTGACTGAGGCCAGAGCTCTGGCTTCAGTATTTCTGCCCCCTTTGGTGTAGGCTTGGAAGCTGCTGCACGTGGATTTGCCCCAGGGCCTGGAGGCCCAGAGGAGCAGAGCTCAGCCTGGGAGTTGTTTCTGGGCTTATGAAGCGAGGTGGCTGGGAACCTGGGTCTGCTGGGCTTGTCTCACCTTCTCTCCTAGGCCCTGCCTCTGCTAAAACCTGGCGCGTTGTTGTTGGTGATTGTTGGCAGCAGCCCCCTGAAGTGGTGTTGCAAAGGGCTGGGGTGGGGCAGAATGTGTGCCGGGGACTTGCCGAGATGGGCCCGGCTCTGGGGCCAGTGCCGAGCATGGGTTTGTCCTGCCCACACCAAGTGGTTGAATGGTTTTCAACAGCTCCTCGGAAGGGTCTGTTGGCAACCATCCTTATCAGCCCAAGGCCAGTTTCCTAGTGTGGCTGGAACCTAGGTGTATCTGCACTGAAGGGTAAGGCCAGGTTTGAATTCCAGCTCTGTCTACACATGGCGTCGTGCTGACCCCAGGTCCTAGCACCCCACAGTGTAGAGAGTCTGAGCCTCTGGCAAGCTGGGACCCAGAGTTCAAGCCCTGTTGCTCTGCAGTGTGGGTGCAGCCCCGCTGGGCTCGTGCACTGGGAATCTGCCAATAGTATCCCAAAATCCCACGGGCCAACTCTCTGTGACCTCTGGACAGTCGCGTTTCCCCACACTGCACCATAAGCAAAGGACCTGAGTGGCGCTAGGAAGTCTGGGAGATGGGGGCTGGACTCGGACGCACATTGCAGTGTGGATGCTGGAGCCCTAGGTTAGCAAACCTAGGGCCTGCTGACCCGAGTTCTGTAGCCCAGCCCTTGCACCATCACTCACGCTGATGGCTGGATTTAGCCCATGAAAACCAGGGCTCCGCCTCCATCCTCAGCTCTCCCCTAGGTGTCGCAGCCCGAGTGATGCATATCCTACCTGGCACACCTGGGGCCCAATGGGCAAGACTGGGTTTACATTGCTTTGGTGGTTTCAGGCCAGTAATGTGCATTGAGTAGTGCGTGGGCGTTGTCTTCCTTACGAGTGTGCGGGGCAGCGTCTGAGTCTCTCCTTGGGACTGTCAGGAAGCACTGGCAAGTGGAGGCGACTGGCGTGGGTTAGAAACCTCTGCCCGTGACGCGTCGTCTGCAGTTAGCCTTGACTCACGGGGCAGCCAGCCCCGATCCCTGACGGACCCGCAGAGCGTGGAGCAGGGCTGGCTTGTCACTACGGGGAGCCAGTGTGGTGCTGGGACTGAAGCTGGGGCTGAACAGCTAGGGACAGCTCAGCTGCCCATGGCCCCAGGCTGAGGGTGGCGGTGGCAGCTGGTGGTGCTGGGGCTCTGCTGGGAACGTGCCCGGGCTTCGCTGAGATCGGAGTCGTTCTGGAGGTGGGGACTGGACGGCTGACGGTTGCAGCCTGGAATCTCACCCCCTTGCATAGTGACCAGGGCCAGGCCCCTTGGTGGCTGTTGGGCCATGTGGAATGAACTAGCAGTTGCTGAGTGTGTCCTGCCCTCCAGCTCCTTTTCCTACCCACATCTCCTATTGTTTGCACTGTTGTCTGTCCAAGTTCAGCTCTCTAGGGAGGGATCCTGCCTGTTGCTTTGTCCGCATAGCCCTGTGCGTGCTGGCAGCCCTGCATGCCCCTTGCAGGTGATGAGCACAGGGCCCATCCGTGCACTTTGCCCCTTGTGATGGGCTCAGCAGAGGCCCCAGCAGCAGAGCTGGGGGTGGGGTCCCTCTGGCACAGGGCTGTACCTCGGGCCCCTCCGCACTGTGTTCCCAGGCAGGGGGAGCTGCTCTGTGGCAGCAAAACACTCTCCCTTCCCTTTCTGTGCTCCTGCTGCAGGCGCGAGCTGCCAACCTGCATTGAAACCGCACCAGAGGGTTTGAACCAGGCGCAATGGCAGTGCCAGGCTGAGCGCGGACCTGCCGAGCGGGATTCGCTCTCCTGGCTCTGCTGTGAAGCTGGCAGAGCTGCACTGGCCCATGGGAGGGGCTGGTGGATCCTGCAGGAGAGGCGCTACAGGCCACGTGGGAACAGCGGTGCCTTTGGCAGCCTGACCAGGGATGAGTCTTAGCCTTGCTGAGTCGCCATGTAAATGAAAAGCAGCTGTGAGCAGGGGGAGGAGAGGAGCAGAGCTGGGGGGATGAGGGGGGAGACTCATTCACTCCTTGCACCTTGTCGGGGGTAGGTCGATGTGGGATGGGGGGGAGGCTTAGTGCAGAACTCCCAGGGGCTCTGGGAGCTGGAAGCCCCTCCGTGTGGTCGCTGCCCTCCCAGCTCCCACTGACGGGCAGCTTGGGGAACTTGCCTGGCCCCTCCGCCCCAAGGCTGGCCTGGGGGAAGCATGGCAGAGGCCTGGGCCAGGAGCTCTGCTGCCTGGCCTGGCCGCCTGCACTTGCTGTTCTGCTGCAGCTGCTGGCTGGGAGCACGGCTCTTCCAAGGGGTGACGTGGAGGGAAAGGCCCTGAGCCAGGGCCGCATGCGTCTCTCCAAAGAGAGCGGAAGGAATGAGCACAATGGTTCTAGCCTTGGCCACCCTGCTGGGACAGGGAGCCTGCTGGGGTGCCCCAGAGACAGGCTTGGTGTGGCCACGTACAGTCATCAGCCAGCTGTCTGAGGGGTGGCCTGGGGGCCACGAGCAGCCTTTGCCTTCTCTCCTGGCAGAGCAGAGTCAGCTGATGGCTGGCAGCTTTTGTGTGCTGTGACTGACGAGCAGTTACTGAGCCTCTCCAGGAAGACGCGGGTGGCACTTGGGTCGAGGGCTCTGCCTCTGCTGTGTTCACTTCACCGCACGAAGTTGGGCTGTGGGTGGCCCTTGCTCTTAAGTGGCAGCGGAGATCCTGCAGGCGCAGCCCCTGGGCTAGGGCCTCATTAGGGGCCAGATTCAGCACTGGTGGAGCAGCTGCACCTCTGCTCACGTCTAGGCACCGTCCTGAAGCCAGACAAAGTCCTGTTACGAAGGTGTGAGCCTTGTGTCTCTGCACCAGTAGGGGTACATGGTGCGGCTCTGGGGAAGAGGGGTGTATTGAATTTCATTGTGTTCGCTTCCTAACAGGGCTCTGTGACTTTCTCTGCCCCACAGCAGGGTCTGCTGGGCAGCGCCACGCAGGGCTTAGATCCTGGCATGGACGCAGCATGTCGTGTTCTGGCCTGTCAGCGTTAACCCCTTAGTGCCATCGGGTGCCAGCCCTCAAGCTAAATGGGAAATGCTGTTGCATGGAGAATTTATTCCCCCTCCCCTCGAGTGAGCACGCCAAGGATTTGCTGCGGAGATGTTGGCAGGCGAACCAAACCTCCCTTCATTTGGAAGGGTTTTCCCTATTTGATGTGGGGATCTTGAGTGGAGAGGTCTCCGGGGAGCTTGGAGCAGGGGCCTTTGCCGAGTTAATGTTTACTGAGCGAATGTGCATGCCCCTGTGGTGAGCTCCCTGGGCGTGGAGAGGGGCTGGAGTGGGGGGTTGCCTCCCCGGGGGAGTGGTGGGTGGGGAACTGCCTCCACACTGTCCATGCTTAGTGCTGGTGGCAGGTGGGCTCCCAGGGCTGCAGAAGATGTTGAGGTATTTTGGGGAGGGTTGTCCCAAATTGGGGTGAAAATCACAAACCTCCGAAGGTTTCCCAGACCTGGGAGGCTGTTTCCAAGGCACCAACATGTTCCTCCTGGTGGGAACGTTGAGCTGTGAGGAGCCTATTTTGTCCTGGCTGGAGAGCCAGTTCTGCTGGGCCTGCTGGGAGCTTGGGAACGAGCCAGCAGGAGGGAGGACAACCAGGCACCAGTATGTCGACCCTGGAGACGCCTTCCTGCAGAGCAGCTCCGGTGCATCGAAGCAGCACTTACCGGTGGAGAACTGTTGGCGTTGGAACAGTCCTGGCTGATAGAGCCTGTTACGGCAGAGCTGGGGGCGAAATGGAGGGAGGAGCTCTGCTCCTGGGAGCTGGAGCCATTTAGTCCCATACGGCTTCTCGTAATGTGCCACCATTGCTAGCTCCAGTGGGCCCCGCTGCTGGGGGGGAGATGAGAGGGGTTCTCGTGGAGCCACTGTCAGAGGGACCATTTCCCCTCCACCTAGCCCCTCGGCCTCAGAGCCTTGTTTCTCACCTATGGCCCATTCGTTGTGAAGTTGCCACCTGGGAGTTCTCCCAAGAGAGCAGCCCATCCCGCTGCAATGGTGGTACACGCTGCTGAGCCTGTGCTGATGATACAGTCTTGGGGACTCCCACAGCTAGACGTGGGGAGGCTGCCAAAGACCTTGTCTTCACTTGCGGTGGCTGTAGGCTGCGTGTAGCTGCGTGCTGCAGGCTGTGTCCACGCTCGTGGCAGTTTGTAGCTACGCGTGGCAGTGGGGTGTGATGCTAAGTGTAGCAGTGTAGATGTGGGAGGCGCAGACTGGGCACGTAGCGAGCTGTACAGGGTACATACTCCCTGAGCTGTGCCTCGCTGTCTGCACTGCTCTCTGCACCTTCGCTATCTGGGTGTGCAGTGTCTGCTGGAAGGGTAGGTGTGCCCAGCCACTATCTCGGAGTAGGCTGGGTAGAGCTGTTCCTAGCTGCTTAGCCGGCTACGTGAGTGTTAAATATGGGGTCAGAGCATCAGCGTGCCACAGACTGAATCTGGCATGTCTTCTCTGCCTAACCTTCTTCAGATCATTCCCCAGTCTGGGAGCAGGGCTGAATCCAGGAGTGGTGGGTGGACATGTCCCGAGCTGCCACCATGTGCTCCAGAGCTTCAGCTGTCCTTTGTCTCCTGCTGTTGGGTTTGTGAAGAAAACCTTGCAGATGTGCAGCTGATGGAGTGATGTCTACCTGAGCTTGCAGAGAGCCTGAAACCGTAGCTCTGAGATGGGAAGCCATCTCAGTGGGCACTCACTTGGATGCTCAATGATACTTGAAATGCCGCTGTTAAGTATTCAGTAGACAGGGTGCGTGCGGTAATGACCCTCCTTGTTACTAATGACTGACACAGCTACAGTGATGCTATGTAGTGTTAAGTATGTTGCTTCTCATCACGGCACTGAGAAAAGAAAAGGTGTGCCGTTACCAAGATCTACAGTCTTATGGGTCATGACTGGGGGTGCTGGGGGAAGAGACTTCCCCTTATTTTCCACACACCCCCCCAGTTGAGGAGGGGAGCCAACAGGGTATCTGAGCCCTGCCGAAGGGGAGCCAGGTCCAAGGAGCACAGCAGAGCTGGAGAGGGCATGAGATTATATTGTGAATACTTGCACCATATTGAGAGCAGTGTCGCTAGTCAGCGGAAGCAGCAAATAATCCTGTGGCACCTTATAGACTAACAGATGTATTGGAGCATGAGCTTTCGTGGGTGCATCTGACAAAGTGGGTATTCACCCACGAAAGCTCATGCTCCAAAACGTCTGTTAGTCTATAAGGTGCCACAGGATTCTTTGCTGCTTTTACAAATCCAGACTAACACGGCTACCCCTCTGATGCTAGTCAGCGGGTTCATTTTGTGGGCAGAGTGCCACTACACTCCCCCCCGGCCTGGGGTACCATCCAGAGAGGACACCTGAAGTCAGTACGTTTAGCTTGGGCCAGACGGAGGGTTGTTCTGCCCTGGAAATCCAAGGTCTGGCTGTCTAGCTGATTGCATTCCCGGGGGGCTGCTAACTCGTGCGGTGCTGAAGGGTGCATGATGCAAGTCCCCGGGTCCGGCAGTAGGTATGGCTGCCATGGGATCCAGCTACCATCAGACAGAACGAGGTGCATCCACTGGAACCTCCCCCGTCAGTATGTTCGGTGACAGCCCCCAGAGCGTACAGCTGGTGGGAAGAGTGGCACGGTAACTGCTGCAGGTGCTTTGCAGACCTACAGGCGAGGGAAGACCGGATGATGTAATGACCTGTCTTGCACCCTCACTGTCCTTCCTGCCTGTCTTCTGCCCAGAACCTCCCTGACCCGGGGAATAAAGACAGATATGGGACTGCCAGATGGAGCCTCCTGCTCAGATGTAACGGGGGGGAGCCGGAGGGAATGCTGGGGAGAACAGTGAGAGGATGGGGGTTGTTTGGGTCTGTTTTGTGGCATCTCTGTGTGCTTCAGCTTTGGTGTGTCTATTTCAGTTTAATTCCCTAGTGATCATGCTAAGGTGGCCTGTTCCCTTCCTTCTCTACGCTGCTGAGGTTCTTTGTGATCCAGCTGCATCTCCTCGGCCAGGATGACTTATTCTGCGTGCTCGGGAGGCCGTGTAATGCAGTGTGCAGAGGGGCTAGGAGCTGGGCCTTGCAGGTTCTCATCTTGGCTTTGTCACAGACTCCTTGTGTGACCTCGGAGCAGTCCCTTTGCCTGAGTGCGTCAGTGGCTTGTGTTTGGGGACACTGCTCTGGTGAGCAGTGGGGCGCCCTGTGACACTTGCAGGAGCAGTGCTTCAGCACACAGCATTGTTTGCTGTTCTGCTTCGCTGCCCTGCTTACTTCATTGCAATTCTGCAAACCCTGAACGTAAAGTGTGATTAGTGTTCTTGCATCAGACCATCCTGCCTCTCCTCCGAACGATGGGACGGTCCACAGGGGCCTGGGACCAGCTCGGCCCATTTCAAACTAGGGCAATCCTGCAAAATCTAGGCCAGGCGCGAGAGTGGGGGAACTTAGCAGATCTTTGAGCTGGGAGGGGTCAGTGCAACCGTGCCAGTGAGCTCTGCTTCTTCAGTGATGGTTGGAGATGTGCTACCCTCATCCTAGTGTATTCACAGCTCTGCCGGCCTGTGACAGGTATGGGAACTGGGGCCCAAGCACAGGTCTCCCCAGAGCGTGGACAAAGGCTGGCCATGGCAATTCCCTGCTGAACTCTAGAGCGGTTGAGTCCTTGGGGCTGGAGCGGACAGAGCCGTGTTAGATCAGCCAGCCTGTCCCCCAGGATTGTTCCTGACAGCAGGGTGGGATGGGGCTGTGTCAGGCTGTGGGCCTGGCTGCTGCCGGGGAGCTGTAGTCTGACGTGTAGTGACTGCCCCAGCCTGGGGCTAGTCTGACAGCACTAGAGTCATTTGCTCTTTGAAGCCTGCTGGGCGGTGACCTGTAGCTCATGACACAAGCACTGAGCGGAGCTGCGCACAGCACCCCTGGATAAGAAACCTACCTACAGCTGCAAACTGTGAGGGCAACAGCCCAAGTGTGCTCCCGTCATGCTGAGCCTCCTGCCTAACGCTGCCCTGTGAGCTCCTCTGACTCCAGTTCTCTCCCAGGGGGCGGCTGGCATAATGTGGCTAGTGTGGGGCCGCTCTGCAGCCTTGGTACAAGAGAGTTTGTGGGTGGGGGAAAGAATGATTCAAAGTCTTCATTGGTTTCCTTGGTTAGCTGGAGAGGAGCCACCTGCCTGGTCTGTTATGGAGAAAGGTGCAGCTGCCCATGCAGCACATCGCACGGAGCCTGTACACAGCTGGCTGCATATGCACAGGGATGCAGCTGTATCTCCATCCTCGAGTGCAGCGGGGGGCAGGACGCGCAGGCTCTTGGAATGTGGGAATTTTCGCCCTCAGACCAGTCCTGGCTGCAGACGCCCTCTGTGTGGAGCATTGCACCTGCACAGGCGGCACGGCATCCTGGAAGTTGGGGAGACCTGGGAACTGTTACACAATTGTAGCTAGTGTGTCTTGGCTTGGACCCAGCCCCTCCTGCACACTGCCCTCGCTGCTTCTGGCCGCATTGCCTGGAGCTGACTCCCCTCTAGGAGGTGCTGTCTTTAGGGGGAGGCAACTTTGAGCTCAGGCTTCCAGCTTCCACCCTCCAGAATGTAGCTCTTCAAATCAGCAGGGGAGGCAGCAAGGTCTGGTGGTTAGAGCACATGACTGGGAGTCTTGACTTCTGGGATCTGTTCCTGCCTTGGCCGCTGGCTCACTGAGTGGCCTTAGGTGTGTCGCTTCCCCTCCCCGGGCCTCAGTTTCCTTATCAGTGAAATGTGGGTAATTTCACTTGCCTGCTGCAGCAAGGTGCTTTGAGACCTGTGGACGGGAATCTGTCTGGACGAGCTGAGTGTTAGTGTCAAGGTGTTCTCACTGCTGACTGCGAAGGGGGTTCACTACCCACTGGAGGACAGATGTAGCTGCCCAGGGTAAAGGCCCAGCGAGAGGCGACTCAGGCTGGGGTGGGTCATTTCATGGCTGACATGCCCACGGTAGAGATGAGGATGGCTGTAATCTGCCCCCTCACATGCCAGCTGGGTGCTGCCCTGGGGCTCCTTTGGAGCGGACAGTGCAGCCCCATCTGTGCCCTCGTGCCTGCGCCTCATGCTACCCAGGCTCTGATTTCCACACTGGGTTTGTCAGTTTGCAGCGTGCGTGTGAGAGACACGTTCCCTCCGAGCTCAGAGTGCAGTGGGCATTGGCCTTGGGACAGTGGGTGGGGTAGGGCCTGGATTCAGTGGTAATCCCTGCTGCTGGGACTCACCTGATCATGGGACCATCTGCCGAGGTGTGAGATGCAACCAAAACACCGCCAGCTCCATCCAGAGCAAAGCTGCCCTTTGTCCTGGCTCATTCACCCTTCTCCAGTGGTCCTGATGGCGTTGCCCCAGTGGGGCACGACCCAGGGTCAGCCACGGGTTGGCGCTATCTCATAGGGTGGATGAGAACATAAGAATAGCCATACAGGGTCAGACCAGTGATCCATCTAGCCCAGTATCCTGTCTTCCAACAGTGGCCAATGCCAGGTGCCCAGAGGGAATGAACAGAACAGGGAATCATCAAGTGATTCAGCCCCTGTCGCCCATTCCCAGCTTCTGGCTGTCATAGGCTAGAGACACCCAAAACATAGGGCTGCATCCCTGCCTATCCTGGCTTATAGCCATTGATGGACCTATCCTCCATGAATGTATCTAGTTATTTTTTGAATGCAGTTATGCTTTTAGCTTTCACAACATGCCCTGGCAGTGAGTTCCACAGGTTGATTGCGCTGTGTGAAGAACTTCCATGTGTTGGTTCTAGACCTGCTGCCTCTTAATTACGTTGGGAGACCCCTGGATGGGTGTGTTGGGGGGGTGGAATAGTCCAGGATAGGGGGCTAGTGTGCTCAGCCCTGCTTTACACATAGGCGCGGAGAGGGCAAGGGACCAGGCAGTCAGTCGCAGAGCTGGGAATGGGGCCCAGGGGTCCTGTGCGCTAGTCCATGCTACTTTCACCTGTGAAAGCCTGAGTTGTATAGAGCGTGGGCGAGTGGGGAATGGCTGGCACCCTTACCCCCGTCTGCCATTCCTGTTGGCTACTCATGCCGACTGGCACAAGAGAGGCCAGCTCTGCCTCCACTGACCACAGGGGCAGAGCTGGCCTCAGTGGGGTGGAACTGAGCGAGTGGGAACTTCAGGAAAGCATCCCACTGGGCCCTGCTATTCCGGTCCTGGGGGCTCACCCAGGCTGAGTCCTGATTGGCAGCTCCCAGCCCTGAGTGCTCCACCCCTGGGCCTTGGTCAGTCTTGCCGGCCCCAGACCCCTTTCCCTTGTGACCCAGTGTGACTGGAGTCTCTGCCGAGGGCCCCTCGTCTGTATGGGTCCATGGAGGGCTTGTGCAATGGGCCCTTGCCAGTAGTGCCCTCTGTTGGGGGCTCCCCCCAGCTGGGCCTGATCCTGGCATGTCTCCCCCGGGCCCAGTGAGTGCTGCGGTACCCGTCGCCGCGTTACAGCCCCCCACCGAATGCGGGCTCCCCCCAGCAGGCTCTGAGTGGCACTTCGCCGGGGAGCAGGTGGCTAAGGCCAGACTCTCGCCAGGTTCCTGGCTGGCCCCCCTCGCTCAGTGCCGGCCTGGCAGCGCTGGGCTCTCCCTGTCGGGCGGCAGGGGCCAGGGGAGGAGTTCCCAGCTCTTTGCAGCTGATATCCCTGTAGTTTCCTGTCTGAATCACATGGCTGGAGCCAGTTTCCATGGAGAAGGCGAAGGGGGTGGGCTCCCGGGTGCCTTTAAGACTTCAGTGTTTTCCTTCTGTCCATGGGAGTGGAACAAAGGGAAGGCAAGTGACCGGCCCCACGCTCTGTGCGCGCTCGCTCTGCCTGGGCACCGGACATGTGAGTGCCAGTATGCGGCGGGGCAGTGCCCGAACGGGGGCGGGTGAGGGGCTGCTGGCTAGGTTAGGACTGGGCCCCCCACCCCTGGTATTTCCTTCCTGCTGAGCAGCCCTGTGGGGGAGATGTTGTGCCGAGTTGGGGACGCAGCCCAGAGCCGGGCCAGCAAACCTGGGCTGGCCTCTGCGGGATCTGGGGGGTGGTCTCTGGTTAGCGCGGTGACATTGGTCTGAGCACTGGCTCGTGGCCCTTTGACGGCAGGGCACGCGGAGCCTCGGCAGCTCCCTGCAGTCGGGGGCTGGCTGCTCTGCGTGCCAGGGACCAGCCGTGCTTTGCCAGCGTGGTACCTGGCCGCACCTGCTCTCTGGGCCAGGGCTTTGCTCCTGAGCCCTATTGTTCTCAAGTTCAGCCTTGTGCTTGGGTATTTACAATAGTCATAATCCAGGGGTTTGGACTGATGTCCCCGGGGACCGGGACAGGCAGCCCCTGTCCCTGCTGCTAGGCCAATGGGCCCTGTAGGGACCCTCTCCGAGTTAGTCAGGCCTTGGTCTCTGCAGAGCAGGGGTCCATGAGTGTCACTGGGCTGAATGGACAGCTGCTGTGTCCTCTAGGGACTGGGTTCAATCCCCTGGTGCTGCCCACGGCCTGTTTCATGCAGACACCGACCTGCGGGCACTCGGTCACGTGGATCTTTGCAAGTCCCCGACGGTTGGGGCTGACCACGCGCCTACTGAGTTGGTGGCGAAGTGCCCACTGGTCTCCTGGATGGAGGCTGATAGCAGACAAAACCCTGCTTGTTCTTGTCGGGGAAGGATATGGCTCCGGGAGAAGTGGAAAGGACTAATTGGAAGCTAAGTCATTCCACAGAGGAATCTCCCCAAGCTACCCCCTGCCTGGGTCTTGGTGGGTTCAAGACTCAGTGTGTGGCCCCCAGAGTCGCTGGGCTGCTGAAGGCGGTTCAGTCTAGGGCCAGCTGCTAGCTCCAGCATTGCTGGAGGGCGATGTCATTCGCAATGCCCCACCCTGCCCCTGCGGCTGCATCCGGTTCCCAGTGCCTCAGCGCAGGGATCTGCAGGAACCCCTGGGGCTGGAGGCTGTGGCCCCTGACGTAGGCAGGCTGTGGGGCACTTGGGGAGGCCACCCACTGCTTGTCGGTCAATGGCTGTTTGTCCTGCTGGGTTAGCGCTTTCTCCTCTCTCTGCTATTGTGACGGCTGAGGAATGCTTAAAGGAATTGAAAGGACAAACCTTGCTTTGTTGCTGCCTTGGCTACTCCCATGTATTCCTGCCTGGCTGCTGCCTGCCAAGAAAACGGGGGGAATTAATGTCTGCTTCCCAGTCAGTCCTGACGGGATGCTAGACCCAGTTTACCCCAGAGCCTTGCCGTGAGCTGGATGGTGCCTGGAGAATGGGCAGGCAGCTGGGCCAGGCCTGGGAAATGTTACCCAGAGGCCAGTCGGAAAGGAGTTGGGGGTGGACGGGGACACTGGGCTCTGCCCTGACCCGGCTTGGAAGCCCCGTCTGTCATGCTGGCCCCTAACTTGCTGCTGTCTGACAAAGGCCGTGCACGTCCCCCCGCCGGCCCCTCTCTAGTGTTTCTTGGCTTGTGCCCTTGGAGGGGGGTCATTGTGACAACCGAATTGCAAAGATAACACCTAATTAACCACACACCCCCACCCCGTGGCGGGTGACTGATGGGGTTCTCAGAGCTGTCGCAGATTGAGGTGGCAATACGTGCTGACCACTAGAGCTGGGAGCAAAAGTTATACCAGGCCCCACGCGTTAGGGGTGTGGGGCAGAGCAAGCCTGGATTAGTGCTTCTACCACAACCTAGTATTGGCTAGCACCCTTGCAGGGGCAAGTGCTGGGATTGGGTGGGTTGGCTACCCTCACTAGGCTGAGTGTGGACAGGGGCGGGGGGGAATTGACCCAAACCCCATGTGGATGAGCCCGTGTGGGCGACTGTCCTGCCCTGGTGCTGCAGAGCTGCCAGCACCCGCTCAGGGCAGGCGGGCGACGTCCTCAGGGATAAAGGAGCCAGGTTACAGGCCCATCAAGTGCTGAGGAAGGATGAGAAGTGCCGAGGGGGTGCAGGAGTGTCTGAGCTAGCGCCGCTCCTCCAGCGGGGCACTGACTCCTGCCTTAGGGGCCTCTCCCCACTAGCGCCCTGGAGAGGAGGCAGCTGGTGCTGGGGGACAGATCTGCCTGCCCATGAGAGGTCCCAGGATGCAGGGGCTGCATCCCTGGATCTCCATGGTCCCCTCTTGGCCCGGGAACAGGGAGGCACTCTGGCGGCACAAGACCCATAGTGGCACCCGGCCAGGTCTTCTCACTGTCCCCTTCCTCCCTGGCCTCTCCCTCGGGGCTATTTATAGGGACTCTGTTAACATCCGCTCTATTTCTGTCTTGCTGAGGGAGATGCAGGGAAGCGAAGGGGGAAGGGGGTTGCTAGGGCTGATCTCGTTTGTGCCTCGGAGCCCCTCCTGGCTTGGCCTGCTCCCAAGGGCTCAGTGCTGAGTCCTGCATGCACCTGCCTTCTCCCTGCTCCACGGGGATCTGACCTTGCAAACCTGGTGGGAGACCTGTGTCCCTGGGGCCTGGCTCTAAAGGCTGCTCTCCACTGCTTTTCTTGGGGGTGATTTTTTTAACACTGAAATAGCTACACTGTGCAGCCCCTAGTGTGGACACAGCTATAGGGATCTAAAGGCGCCCTGTGCCAAGACTGCTTATCCCCCTGTCCTACAGGAACAGTGCACCAGTGTGAGCACCTTTCCCTGGGTTAACTGTCCCCACAATGGGCAGTCAAATCAGCCATGCCTCCTAGCACGAGGATTGGCAGAGGGCAAGTGGTGGCCGAAGCGCCTGAGCCAAAAGCGACAAAGCAATGCAGCCCCGTGGAGTAGTCCTGCCCTGTTGAGTGCGGGTGAAACCGATCGGGCTGTGTTCCATTTAACAGGGCTTTTAGGGGAAATGTTCTAGAAATGTAGAGAGCCTAACAGAGAAGGATGTCCTTCCGCCGTGGCTTTTAAACCATCTGAGAGGATTTAATAGAGAAATCTGCTAGAATTTGTCTCCTGGGTGACTTAAAAATCTCTGACTCTCAAAGGAAGGGCTCAGGGCTGCCTGGAAAATACTGATTAGCAGATTCCTGAGGCTTTGACCACGAAATCTAACTGCAGGGACTGGCTCCCATGGCTCCTGGAGAGCAGCGGTGAATCTTCGTCCCTGGGGAGGGAACTAGAAATGGAACCTTCCGAAAGAGAACCAGGGACTCAGGTGAGAGGAAAAGCCAGAGTAGAAAGTCCATGGTGCCTGGTGGAGCCCCGATCATGAGGCCAGAGCTGTGTGGGAGTGACAGGTGGTGAGAGTGGAGATGGGATGAGAGCCCAGCAGTGAGGGGAATTAAGATACTGGAACAGTTAACCAGAGAGCTGGTGGACTCACCATAGCTTGGAGATTATGTAGCTTTCTGTCAGACATGCTGTAATCCAGCTTCTGGGATGGGTTCCATCATCTAGGTGTGCAGGGGATGAGGCGGCTGGTCATGGAATCCCCTTCTGTTATGGGCCCTGGGGAGAACAAGGCACCTGCACTGTCCTCAGCATGCTCGTGATGCTTGCAGCTCTGCATTAAGACAATAACTGTAATCAAGTCTCAGGCTTCAGACAGGTGCCTGCAGGGGTCAGGACGGAATCACAATTGGTGATTGGGTTGGGAAGGAATCACAGATGCACAATTGGTCAGATGTTTTGGGGGGATTTTCCGCCTTCCTCTGAGGCATCTGAGATTGGCCACAGCTGGAGACAGGACAGTGTTGTGGGTGGTCCAGAGTCCTCTGTCTAGATGTTTGGGGCTTGCTCCCATGCTCAGGATCTAACTGATCACCAGGTTTGGGAACGAATTTTCCCCCAGGTTAGATTGACTGGGACCTTCCTCTGCAGCATGGGGCACGTTTTTTCTCCAGGAATCACCTGGCACATCTCATCTCATCTCATCAGTCCCTGCCATTCCAGGGCCCCTCAGTCCCTGCTGCTCTCTACCTGTGGCACACAACGCTCTAGTCTCCCAAGAACAGAAACGTTGTCAAACATCACGGAGCTCCATGCGGGGTGTCTGGGTGGGGTTCAGTGGCCGGAGGACACAGGCGCTCAGACTGGCTGAAATCTAGGAAGGGGCAGGAAGAAGTGCTGGGAGACCCGCCCAGGGGGTTATCTAGCAATCTGCCGCTGCCTGGGGTGGGGCAGGACTGCGATATTTAGTTCATTTTTGTGGGAGCATTTTGGGGATCGGAAGGGGACATCTTGGGTCTGTGAGCCTGCCAGCAGCCTTCAGAATCCAGAATGAGAGCCCTGTGAAACCAGCTTCGTTCCATCCGGCCTGCTCGGCTGGCGGCCTTTGCTCGTGTGGGGCTCTGGGAACTGGAGTGAGGGGTGAGAAGTGCGTGGCTTTGCAGACTGTGCCTAGACTTGCGGTGGCATTGTTGTGGCTCTTGCATGACACGTGGTGCATCCCCTGCTGCACTCAGCTGTCTGTCAGTGGGGTGCTCCCTAAGGGAAGACCCCAGGTCCCAAACCCCATTGTGATCTGATCCTGCTGCCTCAGCGGAAGTCTTGCCATTGATGTCAGGGGAAGCAGGGAGGGAGATCTTGATGTTCATGCCGAATTCCCTTTGCTCTCCCTTCCTTGGCGTCGTGCTCAGGATGGATGGGCAGTGCTGAGTAGGGAGGGTCTGCCTGGCAGAGTGAGCCCTCTGGGCACAGCTGGTTTCACCTGTCAGAGCAAATCCTTGAAAGTGGTGGCACGGGATTGGCATAAAACCTACACAGCTCAGCACAGGCCAGGGCTGCGTCTCATCAGAAAGCCTTACTTTGCGTTAAGCCTCAGGGCTAGTGTATGCTACACTCTGCACGTTGCTCCAGACAGCCGCAGAGCACGCCACGCAGGTCTGTACACACACATCTTGTCAGCCGTGTCTGGAGTACTTGTGCAAAGCTGTGATACCAAAGTGATTCGATCAGCTAGCCAGGCCACCTGCGCTCTTGCTGCAGACAGCACTCGGCTGTCATCTGTTTCTGGTTAAGGTGTCACCAAGTCCCGTGTGCGTCTGCACTCGTGCACGTGCACAAGCACGCTCCTTGCTGATCTTGCAGAGGGATTGCTCTGTGTGTGTGGGGTGGGCCACCTGGCTTCAGAGCTTGGGAAGAATGGCAGGAGCCCGGGGTTTTCGGCCTGCTCAGAGAGCAAAGTGCAGGGCTCCTTCCAGCTAGCAGCATTCCAGTGCTGGGGTTAATGGCTGGCTGTGCTCCTCGGTTCTGGCTCTGGTGGGATCCGGGCTACAGAGCTCCTAAGTGGCACAGGCAAATAAAGTAGCTGTTCCCTGGGTTTCTACAGGGTGCAGGGAGAATGCTCTACAAACCCCTCCCTCCCTGAACTCTGATGGTTCAAACCCAGATTTTCCTCCAGGCCTCTCCTTGGACTTGGCAATTCAGCACAGACGGTGACACTCCGAGACCAGGCTCTGGGGGTGCTGGTCGCATTTTGGCCCAGTAAGGGTGTGGGAGGGCACGGAGACTACAGATCCCAGCATGCAATGCTTTCTGTTGAGGCAGATCACATTGAGGTGGCGCATTGCATGCTGGGATCTGTAGTCCCCATGGGCTGTACCCCATATTAACCTGGAGGTCTGCCATGGTTACCCTCTAGAACCCCCTGGGCCCAGATGCACAGACCCAAATGACTGGGTCTGGGTAGGGCGGCTTTGTGAGCGACCCCTCTCAGGGTGGGTGGGGTTGAGGTGGCAGGTGCAGAGGTGAGGGGCTGTTGTGCAGCATAGCCCAAGTAGCGTGTGGGGTGAGGTCCTAGGGGCTGGATCTCTGGGGCGAGGACGCAGCTGCCTCGCTGTCTCTGTCCCGCTCAGGCTTTCTTCGTGCCCGTGAGCCTCTCCCCGGGCGGAGGCTGGCTGCATGGGGCCGTGTTCAATCTCTCTGGACCCGGGCTGCGTTAGCGATGGCAGGCGGGGGGGCGCGGGCCCCCGGGCTGCGTTAGCGATGGCAGGCCGGGGGGCGCGGGGCCCGGGCTGCGTTAGCGATGGCAGGCCGGGGGGCGCGGGGCCCGGGCTGCGTTAGCGATGGCAGGCCGGGGGGCGCGGGCCCCATGCTGCGTTAGCGATGGCAGGCCGGGGGGCGCGGGCCCCGGGCTGCGTTAGCGATGGCAGGCCGGGGGGCGCGGGGCCCGGGCTGCGTTAGCGATGGCAGGCCGGGGGGCGCGGGCCCCATGCTGCGTTAGCGATGGCAGGCCGGGGGGCGCGGGCCCCGGGCTGCGTTAGCGATGGCAGGCCGGGGGGCGCGGGCCCCGGGCTGCGTTAGCCATGGCAGGCCGGGGGGCGCGGGCCCCGGGCTGCGTTAGCCATGGCAGGCCGGGGGGCGCGGGCCCCGGGCTGCGTTAGCCATGGCAGGCCGGGGGGCGCGGGCCCCGTGCTGCGTTAGCCATGGCAGGCCGAGTGGCGCGGGCCTCGTGCTGCGTTAGCCATGGCAGGCCGAGTGGCGCGGGCCCCGGGCTGCGTTAGCCATGGCAGGCCGGGGGGCGCGGGCCCCGGGCTGCGTTAGCCATGGCAGGCCGGGGGGCGCGGGCCCCGGGCTGCGTTAGCGATGGCAGGCAGGGGGGTGCGGGGCCCGGGCTGCGTTAGCGATGGCAGGCCGGGGGGCGCGAGGCCCGGGCTGCGTTAGCCATGGCAGGCCGGGGGGCGCGGGGCCCGGGCTGCGTTAGCGATGGCAGGCCGGGGGGCGCGGGCCCCGGGCTGCGTTAGCGATGGCAGGCCGGGGGGCGCGGGGCCCGGGCTGCGTTAGCCATGGCAGGCCGAGTGGCGCGGGCCCCGGGCTGCGTTAGCAGTGGCAGGCCGGGGGGCGCGGGCCCCGGGCTGCGTTAGCAGTGGCAGGCCGGGGGGCGCGGGCCCCGGGCTGCGTTAGCCGTGGCAGGCCGGGGGGCGCGGGCCCCGGGCTGCGTTAGCAGTGGCAGGCCGGGGGGCGCGGGCCCCGGGCTGCGTTAGCAGTGGCAGGCCGGGGGGCGCGGGCCCCGGGCTGCGTTAGCAGTGGCAGGCCGGGGGGCGCGGGCCCCGGGCTGCGTTAGCAGTGGCAGGCTGGGGGGCGCGGGAGCTGGTGGGGGTTGTGCCAGGGCGGCTCTGGGGGGCAGTGCTCACTCAGTAGTGGCAGCACCCGGTGTTGGGCAAGGCGTGGAAGGGGCAGCCCGTGGCTGGGTGCAGAGGCAGGACGGTGGCATGCCCAGGGGAGGTGGCCCGGGTAGAGATCTTGGCAGGATGGGCAGTAAGGAATTGGGGATTGTCTGCCTAGCAGCCACTCCTTTCTCAGCACAGCAGGACTCGTCATGGCCCCTCTAGCTCTGCACGCTGGCTCTTGGGAAGGGAGTGGCCTTGCTAGGCTGCTCCGATCCCCCCTGGCTGATGGGGTCTCCTCCTCAGGCCCAGCAGGGGTGGGGGTGGGGGAGGAAGCGTGGGGCAGGGGGGATGCAGCTGCCACCCTGTGGCCTGCTAGTGGCAGGTGCATCAGCTGGTACCTGCCCATTCAAATTCAGACCTTCCCCTCTGTTCTGTGTTGGTGAGCCCCCACCCTTCCGGGAAGCCCTGGGGTTGGACTGTCTCATGGTGGTTTTGTGGGGCTGCCTACCTGGGCCCACCCGCACCCTCCTCCGAACTCTGTGCTAGGTCCAGTATTGCTTGCTCCCTGCCTCGGCCCCTCTCAGTGGATACACACTGCCTGCTCTGGCACCCTTGGTTTGTCATCCTGCTTTCCCGTGGGAGGGCACTGACCTCAGAGCAAGGGGTGCAAAGGGGCGTTGGAAATGAAGCCTTCATTGCTCTTGTGGGGCAGGAGGAGAGAGGGAGTGGGGGATGCAGTGCATATTAGTAAAACTGAGACTTACAGTCCTGGTAGGCCAGTCTGGGCAGATGCTAGGCTGGTGCTCTCTCCCCTCTGCCCCGACCACACTGCACTCTGCTGGTGCCCCCTCAATCCTGACCCTCAGCCCCCGTTGTTATCCATGCCCTGTCCCCCCCAGCTTGGCTGCTGCCCCTCGATCCTGACCCACAGCCCCCTCCTGTCCTAGCCCTGGACTCTGCTGGTGCCCCTCAGTCCAGCCTTGTCCCAACCGTGGTGGATTTTGTGAGGCTGCCTCTCTCACGGGAACTGTTCGTCCTTGAGCCCAGTCTCTGGAGGTGGCTGGTCTCTGGTGTTGATTGTTCCTGAGGCATCTGGGGTCAGCGTCCTGAGTGGCTGCTCTCTGCTCCCTGGGTGACAGGAGGGGCAGCAGATCTCTCAGATGAGGCAAAGCTGGCTGGGCTCAGTCTGGGGCAAGGTGAGGATGTGGGTGTGACCTTCCTGCCTGGCTCTCCTGCCACCACGCCGATGCCCAGCTGTGGGTCCTGCCTGTCGGGGGTGGGCACGGGCAGGCCCCTGTCTGAGCCCAGGTGCTGTGCCCCTTGCAGCAGGCCAAGGGCCGGCTGGTTCCATCTACTGGATGCCTGATCTCCCGGGCCCTGGGGAGAGCCAGCAGCTGAGGCCCACAGGCTGACAGGGAGCTGGCAAGGCCGTGGGGTGGGCAAGTCTCTGCAGGGCACAAAGGTGGGGCCTTTCGACAGATGGCAGAGGGGGACATCCAGGGTGGCTGTGCCGGGTGAGTGGATCAAGGCCATCGACGGAGACTCTGGGAACTGTGCCCTGAAAGGCTGGGGCTGAGCTGAGAGGGGAGGAGGCAGAGAGCCCCCCATCGTCTGGGCTGCGCTTAGTTTAACCCCTTGATTGCTGTGGGGTGGCCACTGGCTCCCTGCACCAGCCCTGTTGGAGCAAGCCCATCGGCGCGGCCCATGGCACCTGCCCTCTGCATCGGGGCCATTTCTTGGCAGGTGGCTCTGGCAGCTGCGGGGGCTGCCAGCAGCACGGGACACTTCCAGGTGGACAACTCTGCACCTGAACAGCTCCCCATGGGGGGCAGCTGAGCCAGCCTCCTGCTGCTGGCTTTGGTCTCCATCTTGTGGGGGCTCAGGCAGCGCTAACTGAGGGAGGGCCAGGCCTGCCAGCCCGAGGCTGGGATAAAGCCTGGGTCATCTAGCAGGGTCTGGGGAGAGCACTGTAGGAACCCCAGCTGCTGTTTGCCTTGCACCTGGCTGCCGCCCTGGCCAGCGGCTCCGATCCCTCCTACTAGCCCCACCTGTGTCCCTGCCCCCTTTCCCCTGCCCTCCACCAGCTGACCTGTGTCATCCCCGCCCCCCCGCCTTCCTCCATCAGGCAGCCCTCCCACTGTCCCCTGCCCCTGTTCCCCCATGGGGCTGGGCTCCTACCCTCCCCTGGTGCCCTGCTCTGCACAGGAGGCACCGGGGGTGGATATTCATGTAACTCAATTACCTGCATGCTCTGTCCTGCCAGGCTGGGGCCTCTGGCTCCCCTTGGAGAGGGAGCCCAGATGTTCCCGGGGGTGCCAGATGTGCGCTGGCTGGCCAGGAAGTGAGCTGGCCCAGCAGTTCCAGAGTGCTTGGTGTCTCTGGGGAAAGCGTGGGTCCATGTGCAACACGTTTACCCCAACCTGAGCGTGAGGCAGGAGCTCCAGCCTGGGGCATGTCTAGGGCCAGGTGCCATGGGATCAGCAGCCAGCGTGAACGAAGGCAAGGGCCGGGGAGCTGTCAGGCCGGGTGCTCTGCATTGCCCAGGAGATGGCTGCCAACGCCTGGGGTGAGCGCACTGCCCACATGCCTGCAGGGTGGATCACGAGCTGAGCACCAAAGAGCCTGGATGAGGTCTCATCCTCCCTGCCCGGGGGCAAGAGATGGAGCACGCACTCCAGGGAGCAGGCACTGCCCTGTGTCGGCACCAGCTCTTAGTGCCAGTGCATTGGGCAGGGCGAGGGGGCTCTGTGGTGCAGGGGGCTGGGTGGGGTGAAGAGGAGCTCTGGCTTAGGGGAAGAGTGAGGGGGTCCCTAGTGTAGGGAGCAGGGTGGGGCGAAGGGGTCTCTGGCAGGGAGTGGGGTGAAGGGGGGGCTCTGGTGCAGGGAGCAGGGTGGGGTGAAGGGGGAGCCCTGTGGTGCAGGAGGTGGGGTGAGGGGGTCTCTGGTGCAGGGAGCAGGGTGGGGTGAAGGGGGAGCCCTGTGGTGCAGGAGGTGGGGTGAGGGGGTCTCTGGGGCAGGGAGCTGGGTGGGGTGAAGGGGGGCTCTGGCTCAGGGGTAGGATGATGGGGGGCTCTGGCACAGGGGGAGAGTGAGGGGCGTTTCTGGTGCAAGGAGCTGGGTGGGGTGAAGGGGGGGCTCTGTGGTGCAGGAGGCAGGGTGAGTGGGCTCTGGCGCAGGGAGAGAGTGAGGGGGTCTCTGGTGCAGGGGGCTTGGTGGGGTGAAGGGGGTCTCTGGCACAGGAGTGGGGCAGAGAGGGGGCTCTGGCACAGGGGGAAAGTAACGGGGGCTCTGGTATAGGAAGAAGGGTGGGGCAAAGGGGGGGCTCTGTGGCACAGGAGGCGGGGTGAGGGGGATCTCTGCCACAGGGGTGCGGCGAGGGGGCTCTGGTGCAGGGGGAGAGTGAGGGGATCTCTAGTGTAGGGAGCAGGGTGGGGTGAAGGGGGGGCTCTGTGGCGCAGGAGGTAAAGTGAGGGGGATCTCTACCACAGGGGTGGGGCAAGGGCAGCTCTGGCACAGGGGCGGGGTGAGGGGGGGATCTGTGGCGCGGGAGGCGGAGTGGGGGTTTCCGGTGTGGGGGAGGTTCTCGAGGGCTGGGATAGGATTCCGCAGGGAGTCCTAGGACCGGTACTGTCTGATCTGGGTTTGTGGATCCCATCCGAGGAGAACAAGACTTTGCTCTTTGGTGAAGGGAGCAGAGTCAGGCGAGGGGCTCACCTCCAGCAGGGGCAGCCCTTGGTGCCCCTTGTCCCTGTCCCGCTGGCCGGCCGGCCAGCTTGCTGCCTGCGTCACCGTCTGCTCAGGCTCTGTGGCAGGCAGCAGGGCTCAGCAGCCCAGGGGCTCAATCCTGCTTTGTCTTATGTTCCTATAGCTCAGGGGTTCTCAAACTGGGGGTTGGGACCCCTCAGGGGTTGCGAGGTTATTACATGGGGGAGGGGGTGTTGCGAGCTGTCAGCCTCCACCCCAAACCTCGCTTTGTGTCCAGCATTCATAATGGTGTTAAATATAGCAAGTGTTTTTAATGTATAAGGGGAGTCGCATTCAGAGGCTGCTGTGTGAAGGGGTCACCAGTACAAACGTTTGAGAACCGCTGCCCTCGCTCATGCTGCAGGGCTTCAGGTGGCCCCTGGCAGGGGTCAGGAAGGGATCTCCCCATGTACTCTGGATTTTTATTCCTCCCCCCACGTGATCTGTTTTGTGTTGGCTTCTCTCCTTCCACAGCAACAGGGTAGGGGCCCGGCAGCCCTGGGTCTCTTCTATAGCTCATGCTGCAGGGCTTCAGTGTCGGGAAGGGGTTTTCCACCCCCCACCCCAGTGTCTCCTCCTGAAGCAGCAGGTCTGGCCAGGGCTGGGGCTGGGCCACTGGGCAGGGGCGGCGGGGCTCTGGGGTGGCACCTGGAGCTCTCCCCCCTCGGGGGTTGGCTGGCTGGTTCCTGCTCACAGGGTCGGGGCTCACTGTGGGGCTGGTGGAATTTCCCCCAGGTCAGGTTGGCAGGACGTGGGGGTTTGTCGCCTGGCTCGGCAGCGGGTGGGGGTCACTTGACAGGATTATCAGGGTGTAGCTCTCGTGTTGTTTTCCGGGCACTGGTGAGCCTCACTCCCCATTCTCTGCCTGGCACAGGGCCGTCCTCTCCTGAGGGCTGTAACGCTTGGTCTCAGTCTGGTTGTTGTGCAGGTGCTGGGGCCTGTGCTATACAGGGGGTCAGGCAGGATGCTCTGGGGCTCCCTTCTGGCCTCGAACTCTGTGGCCCGGGGCTTGGGCGGTGGGGCTGTGAACTGCATGTAGCTGCTCAGGCTGGAGTCTGGGCTCTGGGACCCTGCACTTCCTGGGGTACAGCCGAAGGAGACTCCTGCTGGGAATTTGCCAACTAGCCTGGTGCAGAGATCAGAGCCTCCTGCACTGAGTGTGGGCTGCCGGTCACCAAGGGGTTAACAGGAGCCTGTGGTGGGAGGGAGAAGTGAAAGGCAGAGGCCCAGGATAGGTCCCATGGTGCCTGGCCTAGGGCAGGAAGGGGACCCTCAGCCCACAGGTCCCTGGCTTTGCCAGGGCTCCTGACAGCCGGGGGCCTCTGCATCAGCCTGCTGGGAGCTGGGCAGCAGGGAGGATCATCCTTGTGCCCTTTCCATCTGCTTTAGCCTGGTGTTCTTGTCAAGTTTTAAGGAGAACAAACAAGCCGGCCCGGAACAGAACTGCTGCCCCTGTCTGGGCACGTGCTGTGTGTCGGCTCCGCGTGGCTGGGCTGCAGGGAGAATTGACCTCTTTCCCCTCCTATCCTGTGTTGGGGGGATCAGACCTGTGTAAAGGTCACTGGCCGCGTGCGTCTCAGCCAGTCCAGCAGCTCTCTGTCCTGCACCTTCCCCGTCGGGGCCAGCGCCCAAGGGGATGTGCCAATGCTGTGGTCTTGGGAAGCAAGAGTCTGCTGTGCCACAGTCCCCGTGGCTTGAGGTGCACGTGAGGATCCTCCAGGGTGCGTGGCAGGAGGAGCACTGCCAGAGCAGCAGCTCTTCGACAGTTCGGGTGGCTTTTTTCTTCTTTTTTTTTGGGGCGGCAAAAATGGTAGAGGGTGCCAGGGGGTGCATGCTCAAAATTTTTTTACTGATGGGGTGCACGATCAAAAAAGTTTGGAGACCACTGCCTTAGAGCACTCCTTTAGGGCAGGCTTCCCTTTGCACGTTGATCCTCAGACTGGTCAGTGTGCAGAGCCGAGTGCTCAGAAGCTAGAAAATGCTAGTATTAAGGCTGCCCGGGCAACCTTAACTCTGCCCCTTGTGCACATGCATTGTGATCCAGTCGTGAACTCCATGATTCTGTGCTGTAGTACCCCTGTATTGGTCAGTCACCAGATGGATGCTGAGAGGGGCGTGGGGTGGGGAGTGGACACTGGACTGGAACCCAGGGGAACTGGGTTCGGTTCCTGCCTGGCCCACAGATTTCCCCCTGGGCAGGACTGTTGTATAACAGCGGTGGCTTGGCTGTGTCTGGGTGATGTCATGTCCCCCCTTCTCCAGTCACCCTAGAGTCTTCCAAGGGAGACAACACCTCAATTGCCTCTATATAAATCCATGATACCCCCACATCTTGAATACTGCATGCAGACCAGAGGTCACCCCATCTCAAGAAAGGTATATTGGAACTGGAAAAGGTACAGAGAAGGGCAGCAAAAATGATTATGGGTGTGGAACAGCTTCCATAAGAGGAGAGATTAGTAAGACTGGGACTTTTCAGCTTGGAAAAGAGACGACTGGGGGGATATGGTAGAGGTCTATACAATCATGACTGGTGTGGAGAAGGTAAATAAGGAAGTGTTATTTACTCGTTCACATAACACAAGAACGAGGGGGTCACCCCATGAAATTAACAGGCAGCAGATTTAAAACAAAAGAAAGTATTTCTTCACAGTCAGCCTGTGGGACTTGCCAGAGGAGTTGTGCAGGCCAAAACTATACCAGGGTTCAAAGAAGAACTAGGTAAGTTCCTGGAGGACAGGTGCATCAATGGCTGTTAGGCAGGACAGGCAGGAATGGTGTCCCTAGCCTCTGTTTGCCAGAAGTTGGGAACGAGCGACAGGGGATGGATCACTTGATGATCCCCTGTTCTGTTCATTCCCTCTGGGGCACCTGGCACTGGCCACTGTCGGCAGACAGGACCCTGGGCTGGATGGGCCTTTGGTCTCATCCACTCTGGCCGTTCTTATGTTCTTAATTCTAAAGCAGGAAACAAGCAATAACTCTGTTGTTTTGCCCCCAGCCCTTTCCCAGCTGTTCTCTCTTGGAAAGACGTAAAAGGGGACGATGCCCAGGATTCCCCCCGGCCCCAGGTTACCTTTAACTCCCAGCCATGCTGGTCCTCCCACACGTGGCCCGAATGACCTAGGTATTTCCAGCCCCATAAATAAACCTGCTCCCACAGTCATGCACTAGTGAAGGCTCTTGCTATCCAGTGAGAGACCCAGAGGAACCCGAAGGTGCTCTGTGCACTGCTGCGTCCTCTGTGCTAGACATTAAGCTCCCACGTGTGCTGTCTCTTGGAGCGCTGCCTGTACGTGTGGCATGGATCTCCTGAGAGGCATTGCTCACCAGCCTGCAGAGCCATGCTCCTGTGAAGGTTCCCTGAGAGAGGAGATGGCCCCTGGGAATGTAGATGCCAAGCAGGGGCTGGTCAGTGACCCTGACAGGCAGCAGCTGTAAAACTGATGAAAGGAAATGCTGTTTCTTGCAGTGCGCAATTGGCCTGTGGAACTCACTGCCACATGATATTGTGGCCCAGAGCTCAGCAGGCGTCAGGAGGGATTAGACGTTGAGACTGGGAACAAGAACAGCTGGTTACAGTAAATATTTAGAACCCCCAATAGTTTGTGAAGGGCTCTTCCTTCTCCCACCTCTGGGCCCCAGCCCACCTCTAACTGCAATGGCTGAGCTAGGGGCTCCCTGGGACTGTCTGCACTTTCCTTTTGAAGCACCTAGATTGCCAGCCTGGGTCAGAGCCATGGTTAATACAAGCAGGGACTGGCGGAATGGTCTTTTAGAAACACCTCCCTTCCGTTTGTCCTCAGCCTTACGTGGGTGCCTCTCCCCGGAGGCTGAGTGCGCTGGAAACCTCCTTAGTGATACGCAGCCAGGGCCCGGCTCTGCTGCTATTAGCTCCACTTCAAAGGGGCTGTGAACATCAGATGCTTCCTCCTCCAATTGCCCCTGCTGAGTGGGTGGCACTTCTCCCCTGGATCTCCTCAGGCAGGGCACAGCTGGATCCTGAATGGCGCTGCTCTGGCAGGTCCAGGCTGAGCAGGCCTGCTACTGGGGGCAGCGTTTGCACTGGGCAGGTAGGCATGAAGGGTGAGAGTGTCAGCTCTGGCAAACCCGGGTCCAGTGGCTGGCTGGGCCACCTTGGACAAGTCACTTCCCTGCTGTGTGCCTCAATTTCCCTCCCTGTGAAATGGTGGAAAGGTCTAGCTCAGCGCTCAGGATTATTATTAGGCAATCGAAGTGGAGGTGAATCTAAGGGAGTTTTCTCATAGAGCCTTTCCCCCTGTTCTGGACCATGTTTTGGGAGGCAGGATGAAAACGATGGCCCCCAGGCTGTGGGGGATCTCGCCTGTTCAGTGTTGGCTCAGCCTAGGTGTAGGGAAAGCCATCAGCATTGTGATTAACCCCTGCAGGGGGAGCCGGAGGGGACTGAGTGTGGGCGGGGGGTGACTGAGCCTTGCGGGGGGCGCCGGAGGAGACTGGGTGTCGGCGGGGACAACTGAACCCTGCGGGGGTGCCGGAAGGGACGGTGTTAGCGAGGGGTGACTGAACCCTGTGGGGGGCGCCGGAGGAGACTGGGTGTCGGTGGGGACAACTGAACCCTGCGGGGGTGCCGGAAGGGACTGGGTGTTAGCGAGGGGTGACTGAACCCTGTGGAGGGCGCCAGAGGAGACTGGGTGTCGGCGGGGGGTGACTGAGCCCGGCGGGGGGCACCGGAGGGGACTGGGCTTCGGCAGGTGTGACTGAGCCCTGTAGGGGGCGCCAGAGGGGACTGGCCTTCGGCGGGGGCAACTGAGCCCGGCTAGGGGCGCCAGAGGGGACTGGGTGTCGGTGGGGGCGACAGAGCCCTGCGGGGGGCGCTGGAGAGGACTGGGTGTTGGCGGGGGCGATTGAGCCCTGCGGGGGGCGCCAGAGGGGACTGGGTGTCGGCGGGGGCTGACTGAACCCTGCGGGGGCGCCAGAGGGGACTGGGTGTCGGCGGGGGGTGACTGAGCCCTGTGGGGGGCGCCGGAGACTGGGTGTCGGGGGGCAACTGAGCCCTGCAGGGGGCACTGGAGGGGACTAGGCTTCGGCGGGGGCTGACTGAACCCTGCGGGGGGCGCCGGAGAGGACTGGGTGTCGGCGGGGGCGATTGAGCCCTGCAGGGGCGCCAGAGGGGACTGGGTGTCGGCAGGGGGTGACTGAGCCCTGCAGGGGGCACTGGAGGGGACTGGGCATCGGCGGGGGCGACTGAGCCCTGCAGGGGGCACTGGAGGGGACTAGGCTTCGGCGGGGGCGACTGAGCCCTGTGGGGGGCGCCAGAGGGGACTGGGCATTGGTGGGGGCAGCGCAGAAGTCTTGTGTGCTGAACTGGGAATGTTCTTAATGTTTTCTCTGAATACCATGTTGGTGCCTCAGTGTCCCCTATGCAGTTTTGAAGTATCTAGGTGGTGGAATAAGGGTGTGTGATTGCTGCAGAGCAAGGGGCCAGTGCACCTAAATGCCTGGCACTCTGTCTCCTAGCAACTGATGGCCTGGGCCCCTCCTCTGCAAAGGTGCCAGCTGAAGGTGTTGGAGACAGAGATCAGGTGACCTCCTGGCTCGGGAAAGGAACTGAACAGAGAGGAGGGGCTGGAGGGGGTTGTTAGTCTGGACCTGGCTGGGGACAAGGAGTGAAGTGCAGATGTGGGGGTCTGGCTCACTGCCCCCCAGAATGGACCCGGCCAAGGGGTCCGGTTCGCGGTACCTACAAGCTCTGTTTTAGACCCTGTTCCTGTCATCGAATAAACCTCTGTGTTACTGGCTGGCTGAGGGTCACGTCTGACTGCAAAGTGGGGGTGCAGGACCCTGTGGCTTCCCCAGGACCCCGCAAGGGAGGGCTCGCTGTGGGAAGCGCACGGAGGGGCATATGCTGAATGCTCCAAGGAGAGGTGAAGATGTGT